>NW_020897727.1:7440578-7509002 GCF_003984885.1 Neopelma chrysocephalum
GGGGGCCGTTCCCTGCCGGCGGGGGGGGGGGGGGCGCGGGGGGGGGGGGCACGGGGGGGGGGGGGCCCCCCCCCCCCCCCCCGTGGCTCTGCAAGCTCCCCCCGCGCTGCTGCTGGACAGTTCCTGGGAGGTCTCAGCTTGAGCCGGGTTTAGGGGTCTCCTCTCGCCCCACAGCCCCTTGTTGGTGTTTTCTTTCCCGCCTTGTCCCGGTGGGACCTTCCTGCTCTGTCTCCCTCCTTCCCGCCCAGCTGGAGGTGTTCTTCAGGGCCTGGAGGCTGAGAGCATCGTCCCTTTGCTCTGTCCTGTCCTGGGGTGGGGGGTTGAACCCCACGTATCCCTCTCCCTCGACCCCCAGTCGCCCCCATCATCCCACTGGGAGCCCTTTTGGGTGGGCTGGTGTCGCAGGAGAGGCGAGAGCTAAGTGCGGGATGCAGGGATGTATTTGGGACTCTCTTTAAAAGCTGAGATATGGAGGTCAATAAGGCGATAGGCGCCTGTCGCAACAGGTGATTTCAACCCGGCTGGAGCACTGGGGGAGGAAGGAAGAACGGCAGGAAGGAGGAAGGCCCAGGGTAGCTGCAGCAGCAGCCGCGACCGGGTCGGGCTCTGCAGTCCCTCGAAGCCGAAGGACCGGTATAACCCCCCCTCGCCCCGGTAACCCTCTCCTCGTAGATCAGGGGGGCCAAGCTCGCCATGGGGGGGATGAGCTGATGCTGCTGCGTGGCCAGTGGCTCCGGGAAGAGGATGGTGGATAGGTTTTCATATATGTATAATTTTTTTTCTTGTGCTGCCATTCACCGCCACGTTTGCAAACCTGTCCGAAAGCCCAGGCAGCTCCGGGTTTTGGGAGAAGGGCCAGCGGTTTTCTATCTCGTCCCCACCGGGAAGGTCCCCATAACTCGGTCAAGGGAGCGTTTCCCTGGTGCTACAGGACTCAGGTAAAACACAGTCCCCTTAGAAAGCCCCTCAGGCCTCTGCACGACCCAGGCACGAGCTGTCTGGTCCCTTCCAATCAACCCCATCTTCTCTAGAGTTCGTAGGAAGGCACCGGGCAAGAGGTTTTTGTGGAAGGCCGTGAGCTCTTCTGTTTTTTTGGAGGGGAGAAGGAATTATATCCCTGAGCCCGGGGCAATACCGAGCGATCTCGCAACTGTACGGGGCCGTGCACGGCGAGGCGGCGAGGGGCGGGCAACTCCCGCCGAGAGGTCATTCCTAAGGGAGCCCAGGACGGGATGCAGCAGGAGTGGAGAGCACTGATTTACATCCCCGTTGCTCCCTAGGCTGGGGTGCAGCAGGAGTGGGGAGCACTGGTTTGTGTCCTGTTCCCCCCTTCCCGCAGCAAGAATAGGAAGAACTGATTTATACCCCTTCTCCTCGCCATCCCGTGATGCAGCAGGAATGGGGAGCTCTGATTTACACCCCTGCTCCCCCCATCCCCGGATGCAACAGGAGTGGGGAGCGCTGATTTACACCTTCACTTCCAGCAGTCCGGGATGCAACAGGAATAGGGAGCTCTGATTTTACACTCCTTCTCCCCCCTCATTCCGGGATATAGCAGGAGTGGGGAGCACTGATTTGTGCCCTGCTGCCCCCGAGGGCCCCTGGCGGGGGGAGCTGCTGCTGTAAAAGGGACTTGTCTCCTGGAGAGGAGGGAAAACCCATCCAGGAGCGCCTCCATCTCCTGCTCCGTGTTTTTTTTTTGTTTTGGTTTGGTTTGGGTTTTTTTTGTTTGTTTTTTTTTTTTTCCCGTTTAGGGAAAGAGCGACGGCCAAACAACAACATCAACAAGAATCCCTCTCTCCCACTTCCCCGGTCCCCTCGCAGTCATCGGAGCCGCTCGGAGGGCTGATTCCGGGCGGATAACGCAGCGAGCTCTAGGGATGCCGCCGTCAAGAGAGGGATAACAGGGATAACAGGCAGCACACGAGCTGGGAAGAAGGAATGGAGAGAAAAGCCGCATCCCCGCCTCCAAGGATTTCCCACCGCGAAGAGGGGAAAACAAGGAAGCATTTTACTGGGGGAGGGATCTCAGGGAGAGAGCGGGAGCCCGTGTGCCTGTCTCCTGCCGTACATGCGAGTATTTATTGTCTTACTAATCCGTGCTTGGAGTGTCCCAAGTAGCGGGAGACTCCCCGAAGCGGGGAGAGGAAGGGGCTTTAGGAGGGAAGACCCTCGTCCGGCTGCCCTGAGGATGCTCCGGCCGGGTTAGAGCAGCCGGGTTCCGTTCCATCCTCCCCGGCGAGGATGCTACCGGGGCGGGGAGGCTGCCAGGGAGGGCTGGTCCTCAGTGTGGAGACGAGAGGAGTCTCCCCCACCTCCAACCCTTTCTTTTACCTCCCCTTTTTTATTTATTTGGAGGTTTATTGCATTTATGGTACGGTGGATGGGTCCTGCAGCTCCCGGGGGCCGGCGGGTGTGCGCACCACGGGGGAGGGATGCAGAGTTATCGCCAAGGGCGGTGTCAGAGAGGTGATTTTCCCTCCCTCGCGTGGGGCCAGCCAGTGAGAGGAGAGACCCCCTCATCCCTATGGCTCCAGAAGCCGCCTCCCCCCGCACTCTGGCTGTGTTTCCCAGGCTCTCATGGCGGTTTGCAGCTCTCAGGACGCATCTGCAGCTCCACAGCATCGCACTGGCTTTTACCCGGGGGATGAAACTCCTTCGTCCAGGAGGACCAGGGCAGAAGTGGACGAAAAACCCCGCGGGCGAAGGGGAGTTTGCAGGGAAATCGGGGGGTGCGAAGGTCGAGGCATCGCCAGGGCCGGGTGATGCTGGGGGACAGCCAGGAGCCCGGCTTTTACCTCTTCTCCTTCCAGGTAAAAGACCCACCAGGATCGTGGGAGGTTCACTGTCGGGATATTTCTCAGTGAAAGAGGAAGGGATCCCCCTCAACCCTCCTTTTTCTTCCCCCGGAGAAATGATGCTCCACAGAGCAAGGTCTCCCGGGGTCTCACGCAGGTCCGAGCAGCAGGGGGACTGGGGAAAGAGCCGACACCTCCAACTGCATAGGAATCCCTCGGGGCCTCGGATTAAAGCTGTTACGTCAGTAAATTAAAAAAAAAAATCCAATAACAGAAAACACAGCCCCAAACCTGGACGTTTATACAGAAAAAGAGCATCACAAATTCCTAATGTAAGCACCGGCCAGCTGTGTGCACTTGTAAAGTTGTTATAATCCCCCTCCTTGATATAAACAGGAAAGTACATAATATAAAGCAACAGGCCCGCATTCACAAATACTGACCCTCCTCCCCGCGCCTGCCAAATTCCCCTTTTTCTGCAGATTCCCCCGGCGCAGCCCTGCCTGGTTGGGACCGGGGCTGGACGGGGAGTCCCCTTCCACCGTTCCCGGGGGTCCCCCGGGGATGAACAGCAGGGTCCCTGCAGTGGGACGTGCAGGGGACTCCACCACACCTGAGTCCCCTTTCCTCAGAACTCCAGCCAGCCCCTTTTCTTTCCTCCTCGTCGCAGCGCTGCCTCCTCCTCTCACCCATCCCGTTTTCTTCCTTTCTTTAATTTTTTTTTTCCATTTTTTTGTTGTTTAATGCCCCAGTTTTCCTGCGGGGATCCCTGCCCGCTCCTCCCCAGCTCCAGCAGTGTACATCCTGCTCTGCTGTGTGTGCTTACAGCGTCAAAGGGTGGACGTGATATTTCAAACATCAGATCACTGCGTTTATATATTGGGTGCCCGGAAATTTTTCCAAATAAACACAGCTTGATTCGACTTGGGTGGGCAGACTTATCAACAGACTAATTCTATAAACAAATGAAGGAATAACCCGGAGACCATTGGCTGGTACCAGCAAGACACGTGGAGAGAGCTTGGAGTTTTGTAGCAATGAAATTTTAATTAATGTGGGTGGGCTGAGAACACAAACGACTGTTTATCAGAGACAATTTATTTTCCAGTGCTAAGTCAACATATAATAGCAAACTTACAACAATTATTTAACTTTTTTTTTCCTCCCTTTTTTTTTTTTTTTTTTTTAAGAGCTATGAAGCAGGGACAGAGGCAGAGCGAGCTCCTTCAGGCAGGGCTGGGAGCTGAGCTCGCACAAACAGCTCCTCGGTGGACTCGTCCCAGGTTCCTGTCCTACCCCGTCCCTTCGCTCGGCTCCGAGGGGGAAGACGCGGAGCTGGGAACCCGCCGGCGATGAGCCACATCTACGGCAGCCACCTCTCCCCCCTGGGCAATCCCTCCATGGTTTATCTCCCGGCCGCCCTCGGCTTCGCCCCCGGGGGACCGATCTCCCGGCAGGACCCCCCCCAGAAGCCCCCCTACAGCTACATTGCCCTCATCGCCATGGCCATCAAAGAAGCCCCGGAGCAGAAAGTGACGCTCAGCGGCATCTACCAGTTCATCATGGACCGCTTCCCCTTCTACCACGACAACAAGCAGGGCTGGCAGAACAGCATCCGCCACAACCTCTCCCTCAACGACTGCTTCGTCAAGGTGCCGCGGGAGAAGGGGCGGCCCGGCAAGGGCAGCTACTGGACCCTGGACCCGCGGTGCCTGGACATGTTCGAGAACGGCAACTACCGCCGGAGGAAGAGGAAGCCCAAAACCCCGGGGCCGCCCGAGGCGAAGGGTGGCGAGCAGCCGGGGCCGCCCGCCCGCCCCGTCGAGCCCAAGCGGTCCAAGGGGAGTGCGGCGGCCGCGGGGGACGCGGGGGTCCCGCGGCCGGGCCGGGGGGCAGCGGCTTCCCCGGGGGGTCCGGCCCCGGTCCCTCCCGCCGCCGCCCCGCCGCACAAGAGCGGCCCGCGGGGCCGCAGCTTCAGCATCGAGAGCATCCTGGCTCAGGGGCTGCGGCAGCCGCCCCCCGGGGCAGCCCCCAAGGCGGCCCGGGAGGGCCCCGCCGGCTGCCTCGGCGGCTCCCTGGTCGCCAGCGGCGGCTTCGGCCCGACCCTCAACACCTCCCTCATGCTCGACTCCCAGGTGCACGGGAGGCTCTACCACATCGGCATCCCCTTCCTCTCCTGCTTCCCTCTCCACGTATCCGAGGCGGTATTTAATTTCCAGTAGTTGCCCCATAATTAAACCCCACCCGGCCCCGGGCGCTGCTTGGGGGGCGCGATGGGAGTGAGAGACTGGACTCAGACCTCACTGTGCGGGTAGACCAAAAAAACCCCAAAGCGATGTAAAGGTGACTCAGGATTTCAGGGCATTTTCAAGGCACGTCTTGCTGCGGACTCTCTTTAGCCGTTGCCTCCCACCCCCTCGCCAGACCGACTTTCGAAGGTAAACCAGCTTTCTTTTCCCGTGGGTAGTGAAGGTAGAGACAGGCACTTGGGGGATTGCCCACACTGCCCCTAAGCTCTGTTGGGTTTGCTCTGCACCTTTAGTCTTTGCATCCCTCAGGTTCCTCAGACCTGGTTTCTTTTGAGCCCTTCAGGTCTCTGGTTTTCTTCTTTTATTTTCCTTTTGAAAACCCAACCCACTCTGTCCATCCGTGGGGGAGGGGGCTGAGCTGTTTTGCCTTTAATACTCACAGGTATTAATAATTCCTGATGTTCCCCATTGACCCAGTCCTCCCAATGGGTAAAGGCAGGTAACTGGAGCTGAAATAAGGGCAGACCAAGCAATTCAGGCTCATCCTGCACATTCCTGCTTGCTTAGACTCAGCACTGTGTGTAACTGGTTTCCTGCCCAGCACTTGTGCTTCTCGAGTATCTCACCAGAGTTTCTGCTCACTGATGAGAGGGGGATGGATGAGCAAACACAGGGATGCATCCCCTTTCCATATCTTGCTGGGATCAGTTGCTTCTGACCACAAAAAGACTGAAGCAGGGTTGTGGAGGCCACTCTTGGCATTTTGAAATACGTCTTTTAACAACCAGGACAACTACCAGGAAAAAAAAAAGACATCAGCTGTGTATCTAAAATTTTATTTTTTCTTAAAGAAGGAAGAATCCAGACACACTGCAAGAAATCAGGAATATTTCTTATTTTTGTTTGTCATAAATAGAGGCTTTTTGTATATTAGTGGATAAATGCCCTTTTGGAAAAAAAAATCTATATTCTCAATTTTCACTAT
The DNA here is from genome assembly GCF_003984885.1 of Neopelma chrysocephalum. NCBI lineage: Eukaryota > Metazoa > Chordata > Aves > Passeriformes > Pipridae > Neopelma > Neopelma chrysocephalum. The sequence goes on from NW_020897727.1 coordinate 7,446,611, forward strand.
GAAACCAAACCTATATCCAATAAAAGTATTTTGTTCAGGAGTGTGGCTGGTGTGATGTAAAACACCCTGGAGGATCAAGGAGCGGGATCTGCTGCTGGATGCAGTGAATGTTCTGGTGAGGACATGATGGACCTCATAAAAGGTGGGAGAGACTAAAAACAGAGTCCTGGGAAATTACCTGTTCCTTGAACCTGAGGTAATGTTTCCCAAAATGATTGTTTCTCCTTCTCTTCCCTCCACACCACCCCATCTCACTAGAAAAGCTTGTCCTTAAATTAGCACCTGGATATTGGAAATGTGGGTTTCTCAGGTGAGTTGTGATTCAGCTTGTGCAGAAGAAGATCAGCACCAAACAGCCTTTACATTTGGGCCAGGAGCTCAGAGGCCTCATTCCAGCACAAGGCAAAGAGCTCTCATATGGGGAAGTACAGAAAATCTCCAAAAGGTAGGAACTGATGCTGAGGTTCCCAAAAGAATGATGCTTATAGGTAGAACCCTGGATAGGCCGAGCTCCTGCTTCTCAGTGTGAAAAAAGGAAATAGAAGAAGAGATTTTTTTAAAACAGATTTGCAAGATAGACTTTATTTAAGTAGTTCTGACAACTCTGACAACTTGAATATACATTGAATAAATTCTTTAAAGCTATGGCACTGAAATAAAAAATAAAAAAAAAGCGCTTGTAAAATGAAGGTGTCACTGCTCAGTCACTGCACATGTGTCCCTACCATCATTTACAAGGCTGGGCAAGTGCTGAGAGTGTTGATGCTCCCTGTGTGAAATCCTGTCCCTGCGGTGCCACTCCTGTGTGTAATTAGAGACAGGTATTGGTTAAATCAGTGGCCACCTTGCCAGGAGGTTTCTGTTCAAGGCTGGGGACTGACATCACCAGGCTGTTTGGAGTCTGTGAGGTGACATCACTCACGGGAAGCTGCAGGGGTAGGAAAACGATCCAGCTCAGTTCTTGCCCAGCAGAGACCTCCAATCATCTCTCCTCTCCCTGAGTGACGCTTTGGGCACGGGTGTGAAATGAGAGGTTAATGCTGCCTCTGAGACTTGTTTGATGGATCTCCATCAAGCTCCAGAGCCAGTTCCTACAGATGGGGATCCTGCATCCCTGGCCTGCCTCCCTGCAGCCTGGCCCCCACAATGTGGATATTTATGCTCTTAATCACCAGTTTTAACCTGTGTCTTCAAGCTCCTTTGTTTTCCTTTCTCCTGACTTGGCATGCCCAGTTCTCCTGACTGGGCATCCCCCCACCCCAGTTTGTCACCTCTATGCTCCTATTCCAGCTTCCCAAAGTACCTTTTTTGACCTGTAAACAGGGCTTTAATTCCTTTCCTACTCACACATGTATAACCTCTCCACCTCACAGCCCTTTCTGTGCAAGAGCAGTTTTTAGTGGTCAAAAAAATTATCCAAAGGACTAAGTCTCAGTTTAATATGTAGACCATGTATATTTTTATCATAGATACTTTTTTTTTTTGGGGGGGAGAGATTCAGCTTTTTCCATGCAATGGGAATTTGTTTTTCGTGAAGCTTTGCTTTGACATTTGATCTTATTTCTGTTTTGGTGGAGTGGAGTGGGACCAAGTACAGCTGCACTGTTTGAAAGCCACATTGAGATTGATTTTGGTTTCACTTGAGAGAGTAAAATTAGTAAACTTAACATGCTCTGCACAAAAGTGTCACTAACTCAAATGAACTCACAACAGAGTGAATAGTTATGAGGGGCAATTTGGAATTAATTGGGATCAGGCCAGTGCTGTAACAGGGGATGAATACCACGAAAAAGGGTCTTATTGCCAGCAGGCAGGATGACTAACCACACACAGCTCTTGCACGTCATCTGTTTATAGAGAAAGGACAAGTAATGGTACAATAAAAACATACAGTAAAAACATACAATAAAAACATAAAATAAAAACATAAAATAAAAGCAACAGCACTTCGGTGCAGAGAAATGAGTGTGAGTGTCAATCCACCAGTTCCTGCCCTTTAGATGTGACTGAGCATCTTTTAATCCTCTATATATCATGTGAATTTTGATGTGGTGTAGTTCAAATCAGCCAAAGTGCCACATGAATATCAAGGACTTGACAAGCTGCAAAGAATTGATGCCAATGGTTTCACACCTGTTTCACACCCCCCCCCCAAAACCAGCTGCCAAGCACAAAACTGCCACCCAGTATTTAACTAATCCCTGGAATCTTCCCCCTCCTAGCTTTCCCAACCTCTCAGGGTTGGCTGTAAACACCAGTCTGGAATACTGTGGAGAAATGGAGAAAATAGCCCAGGATGCAGTATAAACAGCACACTTCTTGTGTGGGCGATATATGTGCCTTTCCGTTCCTCTGGAGAGGAGTGACCTCTCCCAACCCAGCAAGGTTCCACGTCTCCGAGCTCCGCAGCCAATTTTAACTCATAGGAGCAGAGAAGATCCCACAGTGGAAGAGGCTCGTTCGGTTCACAGGGCGGCTTTGCTCCAAACACACGTTTCCTATGAGGGGAACCGAAAATTTGGCATATTAAAATAATTCCGGAGTTTAATTTCTCATAAATGGGGCTCCCAGTCTTTAAATGTGCTCAGTGTGTGTTCTCCTAAAGTTGGTCCCGCAGTTTATATAAAATATAATCAAGTATTTACATGTGAGCAGGAACCGCTTTCAGGGCTCGTCACTCCAAGTGGCTGTCTGTGTCTGATTTACAGGTGACATAAATCTGAGGGACTTTGTAGCTGCTTTTACTTCCCCTCACACCATTTTATAGTTAATTTTCTTTCCATCCTTCGCCAGGGAAGACACATAAAGGAGAGAGCATCCTTTTTCACACCAAAACCCACTGGCTGCTCCTAAGCCTGGTGAGAGAAGCAGCCCATTTGCCAAATGAGAGGGGAAGAAGGATCTGCTTTTTTACTTGATTTGTAGCCCCACACACCCAGAAAACAGATCTCCCAGGAGACAGCGTTTGGGATATTAAACAGATCACATATTTGATTTTAAGTGAAAGACCAAGAAGACAAGATCACAGAATTAGAGAAGTTACAGATGGAAAAGGTCTATGAGGTTATGCAATCCATCAGTCTGGACATTGCATAATTGCTCCCCACAGTATATTTTTAGTGCTTTATCCAGACAAATCATTAAGTGCTTTAAAATGGGCCAGATTCCTCAAATGCAGTGCGTGCAAAATCACAGCTGATTTCACCAACCCTTGGAGCTTTAGTTCTAATAAGACACCAGAAGGAAGTTTTGTGTGGTCAAAGAGAAAAAAACAGGCTCTTCCAGAAATAAATACAGGCCTGGTTCGGTATTCCTCACAGGAATCTTGCCTAAATTAACTGAATTAGATCCCTAAAATCTCATTTTCGGATTATACTGAATAATAATACATTATTACTTATTCAGATGTTCTCTTAGTCCAAAGTAAAACATTGTTCATGTTCATGCGAACACGATTTGTTTTAAGCGGCTTCAAAGCCGGCTCAGTAAAGCGTAAAGAATGTTTATTTAAAATATAGTTGCTAAATTTAGCATGAGCTTGGTTAGCCTAAATCTTAGCGACATTTTTAGAGAGCACATTGCGAATCAGGAATGCATGGAGAAATAAATAAACTTTCCCACATTTTTGGAAATGGAGTAAGAATTTGCAAGTTATTCCTTGCACGGGCGATTTCTGAGGATTGGAAAATGTTATGGATAACACAAATTTCCCACTGAACAGACAGTTGAACGCACACAATGCTAATAATTTTCACTGCAGTTTCATTTCAAATAATGCTCCCTCAAGGAGGAAACAAAAGCTGTCAGCTTTTGTTATAGAAGTTACGCAGAGTACCAACATGTTTCAATATTTACTCAAGCTCTTTGCAAAGCACCAAGAAGTGCAATGGAGCTGCCCTTGGCTACAAGCCACAACCAACCCCCTGCAAAGGAAATCTCAGGGTTGAATTAGGTCCTGTACCTCTTCCTAGTAATTATAATAGTGGATTTTACACCCACCCCTTGCATGTTGTGTTCCCAACATCTTCGGTCTGGATCCCTGGCTGGGTTAAATACCGACCTGCCTGTGGGCTTGGCATTTACACAGAAAACTGATGATTTTAGGATGATTTTCCCTTTCACCTTCCTGAGTTTACACAGGTTAAAGAGGCACATTTGGGTCACCTTTGCATCAAGTGGCATTGCCTTAGAGACGCAAGCAAACCCATGATGGGAAGGTGAGCAGACATGTGATGATAAACAGTTAAATTCTCTTTTATGAGGTCAGTTTTCATCATGTCCCTCCGTCCTTTTCATCCTTTGGTTGGTGTGAGTTTAGTACCTGTTTCTGCTCCTAAGGTGGGAGGATTACAGCTGTACCACTCATGGGGCTACAAAATACAAGGAATGTGACCAAGTATCCCACAGCATCACCAAGGATGGACTTTGCTGGGATCGGGATCAGCTCCTCACCAGGCAGACGGGTGGAATTAGGGGGTGTGGAAGAAAACACAGGGTTGATTTTTTTTTTCCGAAGCATTTACATCCTGATCCAAAGCTCTGTGATTCAGCTTTAGATCCAAGTACCAATTCCCACCTGCAGACCTATCCTCTGCAACCACCTTGGATCTTCCACAGCTCTTCACATGGAGATTTGCAAATACACTGGCCCAACACACTAATTCCCAAATCTGCAGGGTGGTGGACTCCTTAATTCTTCCCTACCTATCTTCAATTGCTTACTAAGTTTCTGTTTTCATTAGAAGTGCAATATGTAATAATAGTTGTTAAAATAATTGTATTTCTGTTTTTACATCTGTAAAGATTAAGTTAAACAGTATGAAGCCCATTAAACTATTTCATGTCATGCTGCCATAAATTTCCTCCATTCCCATTGCTACTATTATTCCAGAGTAAACTCTGAGATCAAGCTGCTGCCACAGAGAGTTATTTATAGGAGCTCATTCATCAATAAAAACTTCAAAAGAAATCTGTTACTCTTCTATTGGGAAGCCAAAGAAAACTAACATAAAGACAACCCTGTTAAGAAACAAAGCTAAGGAGACCACAAGACATTTAGTTAAGGAAAATCCTGATTTCCAACAAATGCCATGCAAGGAGGGGAAGAGGAAAAGAAAAAAAAAAAGGAAGAGATTGTTGGCAGCATGAATCCTTTTAAGTTATTTCATTCTCATTGGACGGTTAAAATAAACTGTTAAACAGTTGTATTTGTACTGGCTCAGCCTCCTCATTAGGCTTCATGTGATGGATTTGTGATCTCACAGTGCGTAAGGAGCTCTTCACCTCTTGCAAAACTGGTGTTGTCCTTCCACTTGTCTCAGCTGCTCGTACATCCACCCATCAGCACAGCAGGAACCTAATGAGGAATGCTGAGTAGTCATCAGATAGCACCCACCTCCCTAAAGGCAGATATATGGAATAGAAGAAGTTGTATTTCATCATCTTTACTATCTTTTATTTCTTATTTTACCTTCCTCTGTACAGTGAGCTGTGCTGCATTGGCTTTGATGGTCATGATAGTCCTGTGGAAACTTAAATACATAAGAGATCTAGTGCTACCCTTCCCTGAACCAGCATCAGCCCTCACAGGACAGATCAGGTCACTTTTGTAGCAGGACTGTTTCAAGACAAATCAGAAATCCTTCCCTGTGAGGGTGGTGAGGCCCTGGCACAGGTTGCCCAGAGAAGCTGTGGCTGTCCCATCCCTGCAAGTGTCCAGGGCCAGGTTGGACAGGGCTTGGAGCAACCTGGGCTAGTGGAAGGTGTCCCTGCCCATGGCAGGGGGTGGAACAAGATGATCTTTCAGTCCTTTCCAACCCAAACCATTCTGTGATCTCTCTCCTTTTTGTCCCTGTCCCAATAACAGCTCCACATGAGTGAGATCTACCTGGAGGACCCTGGAGGAACAGGGACTCTGTGATCAACCATGTCATAGTAACAGCATCCTCAAATTGTGTTTTTTTTTGAGACAAACTCACTTGTTTCCATCCCAAGGAGTCCTGAAGGCAATATGGACCTCCAGCTCCTGGCATGCATTGCATAAAATTTCATAATCACATCTCCAAAAAATTAAAGTACAGAGACGAGGATACTGTTTCCCAGGGATCTCTTTCCATCTCTGCCATTACTCATGCAAACCTGGGCAGGACACTTTACATATGACTCAATATGTGTCAATCAACACTGGTCACATGACAACTCATGTCCTGGTCTAAACTGGCCATCAAAATTATCTCCAGAATCTGCTGTGACACAAAAGACCTTCAGAGGACTGAAACTTCCAACCACCTGAGGCACAAGCTTTGGGGTGAGTAAAATCACCCTTTGGTTATATGTGGAGGAGCTGGATAACATCTGTGGTTTAGGGAATTAGGGCAGGTGGAAGCCAAGTGCAGCAGGTTACATCTTCTAAACCTGTCAGCTTGCTTGGCAAATGCAACCTTTGCCTAAACAGTGTCCTCTCTAAACTCACCCAAAAGGCTCCTTTTCTCTTCCTTACAAGCTGTTCCTGGCTGGGTTGTGCTGCAGTGCTTCCTTGTGCTCAGGATTTAGAGCAGGGACTCCCAAATCACCACTAGTGATGTGATTTAAAAGCAGCACAGTAGTTGCTTCCTCAAACAGAGGTACAAGATAAAGAAATCTGTCAAAACTCATCAAATTAGGGGCTGAAAAATCTCTTTCCCCATGAAATCTGAAAGTATTACTCTCACTTTAGTCCATCTTCACTTTGCTATAAATTAAGGCTCATGCAGTCACTTCTATACTGATATAATGATGGTTATTCAAAAAGAGAGGGAGAGCCAAGTCAGTCATGTTGACTCAGTCATGCCAAGGAGAAAAGTTTTAATACATCGTTACAGCTTATATTTGGAATTGGTCTAAACACTAAACACAATGATTATTAATAAACATGAAATGTCTCTGTGTACAAACTAGATTTATTCCAATTTAACTGTCCCTACTGTTGAATATAATTGGTTTGTTATGAAAAGGGCAAAGAGAAGCCCTTAATTGTTGTGTCTGGTTTCAGATTAGACACTACATAATTTCTAAGTAACAATAACAGCAATTGTGACCCACTTCTTACAGAGTATTTTTCACTGATTTCTCCTACAGTGCTTTGCAGGGAAGGTCAGTAGAAAGCCCCATTGTAAACATGGGGAAATCTCCTGATTATTTGTTTTGGATGGTTGTAGAGGAAATTGCATATGCTTTCATGGAAAAAAAATCCTCTATTATTATCCTCTGTCCTAAAATGGTGGGGAAAAAAAGCCTGGTGACTCTGATCCTACTCTAAATTATCCTAAAGCAAATTTCTGGCAAACCAAATTAAGCCAGATGACTCTGAATTTAATGAGAATAAATAGTAGCAGCCTAAGTTAAAGCTTAAAACAGGGCACCCAGCCTGCTGCTCTGCACTCCTGTGCAGCCTGATGGGTCTCTTGAAACCTTTGATTGCCCAGTTTTATTTTCTCAGCTTATTTCAGAGATATTTTACTTATGGCTCGAGCATCAATAGGAAACTGCAGGTCAGCAAAACCAAGTTGCAAAAACTTGTAGCTGTAGTTTATAAAAGATTAAGAAAATAATTGTGTTCAGAGTGTGAAATGCAATCATGTAGCCAAACCTGTCTGATAAGGACTGTGGCTGAGCAGAGACAGCCCAGGACCAGACTGAGGTGTGATTCAGCCCTTTGAAGTCTTGTGAACTAATTCTTATTGCATCCATATATGATTTCTGCAGCTGGTGAAAAAAAATCCCATGCAAAATCCAAAAATCCCAGGCGCTCTCCCGCCTCTCCAGACGTGGAATTGGGCTTTTGGCTGCAGAAGTTCCTTCTGGTCTGACTTCCTCGGAGCCAGGAGCCAAGAGGAGCAGTAGGGAGTGTTTGGAGGGGGACTCTGTCTCTCCCTGTCTCAGGGCTCAGGTGAGCTTTGCTGAGAGTTTGATTTGCAATCTTCAGGCTTTGCCTGGGCAGGAATCTAACAGGGCTTTGTTGGATTGGTCGCTCGACCTTGCTTTGTCAAATGCTTTTGTCAAGTCTTTAATCAAGACAGGACTAGTCATACTCCACCCTGGTGGCTCAGCAAATGTTGAAGATCTTCTGGCCCTTCCTTCAGCTTCCAAATGTGTAGGCATGTTGGAAGAAAAGCTCTTGGAGGAGCTGGAGGATGGAAAGCTTTCCTTCCCATTCCTTCTCTTTATCAAGACCACCTGGTGTAGGGCATTTCTCTGGAGTTTCCAAGAACTCAGCAGCCTGGACAAGCGGTCACTGCCTGCAGGTACTTGCTTGTCTATCCAACCATAATGAGGAATTAGTCACTCCATGGCCTTTTCCAGTCATTCATTAAGATTTCTTCATGCTAGAACATTAACATCAAGTCTCCAAATGAGATACACTTCCCTCTGCTCTCACCCTTGTATATGCTTGCTTTCAAAGTGATCTTCTTTTCTTCCATGAATAAAAAAACCCCAAAACAATAGGGGAAAAATATCTTTCAAATGCTTAAGAAATGAAGTTTCTCCATTAAAGCAACAGAGGAAACATGAAGAATCGACTTTGACACACATGACAAATATTCAAAGGGAGCTAAAGCTAAAAGGCAACTCCTTGAAGACTTCGGATCATTAAGAAAGTACATGAACGGGTTGAAATTCTTGAAAGAAAACCTATCCCAGGCTCACTTCCTTGGATCAGTGCCAGAGCTGTGCGTTTGCATCCCAAACTCTGATGTCTGAGGGAAAATCCATCTCCTCTTGTTTCCTGAGGTTGGGAAGGATCAGTGAGCCGATGAACGGGGGATTCCTGTGTGTTCATTTGTGCGTGCACGGAGGGCTTAGAGCAGCATCTGGGAGCCCATAAATCCTGGCTCACTTTGCCCCAGTGAAGGTAAGACCAGCGGCTCTGCTTTGGCCCAAAGGGTGACCACTGGAGGGTCAGGCTGGGCTGTGCAGACCTTTCCCAGGCTCAGTGTCTCACTGGATGGCTTTGCATCCACTGGAAAGTGCTTGGATGGAAATCCAAGGTCGTGGCTGCACACAGTTCCATGTGGATCTCCTCAGGCCTGTGGATGTGGCACAGAGATGTGGATGTGGAGTCTGTGAGCTGATTCTTCCAGCTCTTAAGAAAGCGGCTTGTTTTGGCATTGTAGGTGAGGTCACCCACCTTCTGTCGAGGGCAGCTGCACCCTGACCCCATCCTCAGCTAAGGAGAGCCTTTGGGTTCTGTAAGAGGTGGTTGTCTTCTGGGTGGCCTGAGCAGAACCTCGCTGCTCTCCATGGCTTAGGCATGGTGGCAGGAGGAGGAGTTGAGCTCCAAGTGGATGTGTGATCCAGAGGGTGACCTTACGGACCATGGAAACTTCACATGTGAAATATTGGAGACCACACACTTTCCTGTGTCTCAGCACAGCTCTCACACAAAGGGTCCAGTGTCCCAGGCCGTGCAAAACACCCCAACAACAATTAGGTGACTCAGCTCCCCCGGTTCACACCCGCCTGGGGGACCACACTTGGCTCTGCAGAGAGAGGGGAGGTTTTTTAGGAAGTGGGTTTGAGGGTGGTTTGGTGTGGGCACTGCAGGGAGATGTCCATGTGTCCCTCAGGGGGGCTGTGGAGCTGAGCTTTCCCATGGCGGCTGCAGCGATTGCAAGTCATCTCGCAGGATCAGGCTGTGTCCTTCCTGGCACTCACGGCTTACAACTAATTTCCAACTGGTTTACTAGAAATAGCCTGTACAGCCCTAGATGTGAAACATCTCCCAGGCTGCCTCAAGCAAGCTGCAATCTGGGAGCTCCGAATTTCACAGCTGTGGTGAGACAGTCTTTAAAATCTCAGGGACAGAAATGGCCCTGTGTAAAGCAGAAATTGTAAGTTTTGGCCCTGTCTCTAACCTTTGGAGAATTGCCCAGCTTCTGACAGTCTGTGATGATGTCTCTGTGGAGGAAATCCTATGCTGAAGAAAAGCATGTTCCTTTCTCCCAAAGTTAAAATCTTCCTTTCTTTCGGCCACCAGAAAGGACACTTTGTCATCTTGACAGATCCTAAATATTCCCTCCTAATTTTATGGCAGGCAGATATAGGGACAAAAAATAAAGGATTATTCAGGAGTCTTATTTATGGCTAAGGATATCAGGGATTTGAATGGAAATAACAATTAAACTCAAGAAAAAATTCACACTACAGGTCACTGCAATCCCAACTTTTCCCCTTATGAACTCAAACCGAGGAGGTTTTCTTCCCCTTTGTGATTTAGGCTTTGCTAAACTTCTCTGAAAATAGTTCATATATCATAGAGAAGAATTTCCATAGGGAACATAAATACATCCGTGGAAAGAAGGGAAAATTTTTCCTTGTCTCTGGGAATGGATGAGAAAGAAAGACAGTTGACGCCAGATATTAATGATGAGGGGAGGAATCCATCCAAAGAAGGAATCTACTGAGAATACTAAAACTACCCTAAAGTCACAGACATATAAAAATCTAGTATGGAACAATGACTTTTCCACTAATACAGGCTTAGATTCAAGAAAATATTTAAGCACATGCTTAAGTTGGTCCCTGTTTGGAATAGTTCTTTGGTGAATTGGTGAACTTCAGCTTTATGGATGTGTTTTTCAGCTCTGAGAATCCCAGCTGGCATTAGCATGCCTACAGTTAAGTACATGCTTAAGGACTCTCTGAAGGGGAGATATTTTCTTCTAGTGGGACCACAATAACAAAATTTTCAATTTCTTTGCTCCTGGAGGAGTTTGTGTTAAATTTGCAGTTCTGTAGAGACTCTGAGCTTACAGATTTTGATAGAAGAGAAGGAAGTTGGATCAATCTCAAGGAAATAAAAACCACATCGTTCAAATATTTGTGATTTATACACCGAGATATAAACATGGGTCTGTTGTGTGTATGGATATATGGACATATACACACACACCTGCATATGTGCTGGGCTTCACAGGCTGCTCACATCCAGAGGGTGACAGTCATGGATAATGATAGAGGGACAATAATAGTTGGTCTTTTCTAGTAAACACCTCTGCAAAACAGAGCTTCAGACTGGTGATCCCTTCTCAGACAGGAGTGACTGGAGCCTCCCAAATGACTGAGTGGGGCAGGGAAACATTCCTGCCTTCCTTTGGTGGATGGGAAAGCAGAGACACAGTCATGACAGCCACGCACGGGCAAGTTCAGGCAGACCTGAGCCCTCGTCCCGCTGTCTGTGCGCAGCCACAGCCGGCGTGGTTGGTGCCACGTACACTCTGCACTGTGCCCAACCAGTGGGTTGTCCTGCCATCAGTCCAATGCCCTTGCCATAGGAATTCACACCCCCCTATTTTGCAGTCCACTTGCCAAGTCTCATATTGACGTTTCCCACCTCAAAAAGCCACCACCAGAGCACCTTCTGCCAAGTTTCGCACGTGATCTCACGCCCCTGTGTGCCTCCATCCTCATGATGGGGAGGAAGCAGTCAGTGAGTGCAGGTGCTGTTCACGTGTTCATACAACTTTATATCAGCACTTCACTGCCTAATCCTGGAGGAGACCCCGCTGGTGACGAGCTGGGGCTACGTGTCAGCCACGAGGACACGGCTCTGGCATGCTGCAACCCGGCACAAGAATTACAAAGCAAAACACACAAGCCTTCCTCAAGAGATTGGATTTGACATAGCTGGGTGAACAGTTTAATTGGGTTATTAACACATCTCCACACTGACATCAAGAGCATTAAACACTGTGTAAATAGACTGGGGCCAAGAGCTCTGCCAAGGTGCTGGAGGCAGGTGAGAACGCCTCTCCCACGTCCCTCTGGGAGCCCCATGGCTTGCTGCTCTCTGCAGCTGGGACATCCCTGGTCTCTGAGAGGGAGGTGGTGGAAGGCAGGAGGCAAAACCACAGCTCCCTTCTGAGCTATGTCAGGGTTAGAATCACAGAATCATAGAATATTCTGAGCTGGAAGGGACCCACAAGGATCGTTGAAATCCAACTCCTGGTAGAGAAGGAGACAGGGTAAGGTCCACACCGGCCTCACCTGGCTTATTCTTCTGCAGAGCATCCTGGGAGCTGAATTGAGGTATCCTAAAATAGTGTAGAGACCACATTCCTACCATGGTCTTCTTTGGTTTCAAATCACCAATAATGACTGCTTCTGCATGCAATGGGGTTCTCAGCGCTGCTGGGGTTCCTCCTACTACCCTGAGGTACCTCCTCCTCGCTCATGGTAGAACCAAAGGACTGTCTGTCCGGACAGAGGTTTTGGGACATTTTCTGCCCAAGTGCACGGTGTTGTCCTGAGGCAGTAGTTCCTCCACCACCTTTGCTGTGAGCCAGCGTCAACACCCGGGTGAAGGGATGTGTCTGTCACACCACAAACCTGTGCCTCATGTCCCGAGGGAGCGCGAGGATTAGCAAGGCACTTCAAAGCGTTGTGTAATTGCACTTTCGCTCAACTCACACGGCTTTGTTTTCTTAATTTTCAAAAGAAATGTCAGGCAAGCCTCCAGGGACAGGCGAAAGGATCCCTCTTATGGTGACACTGGGTAGAACAGAGCCGGCACGTCCTTGTCCGCAGACGGGACTGGCTGGATCCGGGATCATCTCGTGCCTGTGAAAGTGAGGGCGGAGAAATTCGTTCTGAATTCAGTCCCTTTGGCCTTTTGAACCTGCAGCACTCAGCTTTCACTGCTGTTCTGCACCCGTGTGCTGGATCTCCTCTCTCTGGCTGAGCCTGTGGTGGGAGCCAGGTCTCCGGCATCCCCCCTCCCCTTCAGCCACTCCACAGAGGGATTCTGGGGTGGGCTCAAGGCACTTTCCTGCCTCCCTGACCCCACGTGCAGAGGAGATGATGCCTCTTTTCTCACACACTAAATTACTAAAGGGAGTAATTCCCTGTAGTCTGCTTATTGTACTGCTTCTGAGGGCTTGAAGCTTGGGACAGGGGAGCCTGGAGGACCCACCAGCAGCTGGAGGGTCAGTGCCCAACTGTCCTCCTCCCTGCCTTAATGGAAAAGGATATTAAGGGTTATAAATGCTTTGAGAAACCTGCACACAAGAGGAGAAATCAGAGATAGTCATTGGATTCCTTTGGCTACTATCTCATGGAATACCAGTAGTATCTGCCTTAGCAGATTTACTTCCTGGTGTAGCTGTAACCTCACCCTCTGCCTGGCTCAGCGCAGAGCTGTGGTACAGCCCTAAATCCTGCCTTCAAATACACCTTGGTCTTTGTGTGGAGAACAACTCAGATCTTGGGAACCCTGATTCTACCATAGGATTCAGGCTCTAACATAGAAATTAACTCATCCACCTTCAGGAGAAAGTTTTAGGCTTTTCTTCCAAAGGTGCAGGTTGTGCAGAAAATGGCAGTGGGAGATTTCACACAGGAGAAATTCAGATTGTCAAGTCAAATTGTCTCCAAGCATGATCAACCACTTCATGTGCTCTTTAAGTCAATCTTATCTTGAACTTTCCCTGTTTTTTTTCCCCTCTTCATCACTGTGGAAAGGCTCTGACTGACAGAAATCATCCTCTATGTTCCTTCCACGGATGAGGGTTCATCTGCTGACCAGATACTGGCTGTGGAAATGTTCTCTTTTCCTTTATTTAATGCATCTTCTTGCTGGCAAATGGATTTTGAAAAGAGAATGAGCCATTGACTGAGAAAAATGAAACTGGTACATCACAGAAGATAAATACTGGGAACTGGTTTGCCCAGTTTGAAAATATGTTCTGATTTTCTTCTCCCTCTGTTCCTGGTGAAGAGTGAACTGTCATCTCTGATGGTGCTCTGGGCTCTTCCCATCTTGGTTGGGACTTAGAAGTGCAGAAATTGAAAGGGAGAAAAAAAAACAACAAAGAAAAACAAAGGAATGTTTTGAATGTTGAGTCCTTTTGGTGGGATGCCAGTTGGAGATGCTGGGTGAAGGCACGGGATTAAGCACATTGCCTTGCTCATCCCTAGACATGTTGTTCCCAGTAAATCAGCTTTGCTTCTTGTGGGTGTCAGGTGAACTCAAAGCTTCTGTCTCTTCAGAAATTCCACAAAATCTTCTCATCTGATAAAGACTTCTCTTGATAACCGGAATAAAATTCATAAGATCAAGTCACCATCAGATCTTGCCATTTTGACTAATTAAGATATGGAAATTTTGGGTATTTTGGTACATTAAAGGCTGTTTCTCTGCCTGGAGTATCTCTCCCAGCTGTGGATCTCAGACTAGGGTTTGCTTGTGGCATTTAAAAGTGGACTTGCAAGTCCAAGGGAAGTTTAGCCATCCAGGTGGGACCTGCTGCCAGATGTGTGCTGAGCAGAGCGTTTGGCACTGAAAGGATTTGAGAAGTTCAGGTACAAGAGCATATTTTCTGTGGAATTTTTTCTTCTATTTTCTCCTGAATTTATCTTTCTCTTTTCACTGTTTTCTCAGCCCTGGTGCTAATAAATTACATTATCACTTGCTATAGATCCTTTCATCCTTCAGAGAGCTGCACTGGAAGCTGAAATGCTGCCCAAATCAGAGGGTTGTGATCTTCTTTAAGACAAAAGGAGAGGGAAATAATTTGGTTCCCATTCTTTAGAAAATCCTTTTTTTAAGGAATCACAGGGTTATATGATATGTTTCAATTTTCTCCCATTCACGTGGGAACAGCAGCAGGTCAACCATTATCCTGAGAGACAGCAAAAGATTTCTTCACATTTCAAATTCTGACCAAATGGGAGAAAAAAAAATAGATGCCCTCCCCCCTTGTTTGTCTGGCTGACTCTAATTCACAGCATTTGGGAACAGCAAAGAAGGTGACAGAAAAACATCACCCTGCAGGTGCTATCACACAACAGTCACTCCTGGGACTGGCTGCTTTCCTTCCCCACTTCCCAGGCTCCCAACCCAGTGTGTGGGAGCTGCTTCCCGGGGGGCACAGGGCAGGAAAGCCCATCACTGCCCAGACCAGCCTTGGGGACATGGGGCTCATCACCATGTTTTCTCACCAAATAGGTGCTCAGGTCAATAAACAAACACACAAATAAACTTAGTAACCAAAGTTTTTGGTAGTAGAGCTCCTGCAAAATGCAGAATTCACCGGCTACGCAGCTCTGTCAAATAGAGGGGATACTCTGCTCCCATCTGATAAGGTGAGAGTCTGTCCAAAAACAACACTGCCAGGCCCATGATCTCATCTATCCAACCAGGAACAGTGCAAAGAAGTGAAAAATGAATGTGAAAAGAGAGAGATATCCAGGAGACAGGGTGAATAAACCCTCAGGAACACAGGAGTCACCGACAGCAAAAATAAACCAGGAAAAACAAAGCTCGGCATTATGTGAGCGCTGATTCTGCTCTCCCCGGTATCAGTAGGAATCTGGCAGTTGGGTGGATGGCAGGAAGGCTTGAAGGCTCAGGGTGGAACTATTTTTGATGTGAACTTTTCATCTGTTTACACTTTAAGAGCAAATTGTGTGGCACAGAGGTGGCACTCACGTGGCAGCGTCACCTGCGCAGAGAGAGCAGGGTCTGGCCACTGCAAAGCCCACGTGCAGGAGAATGAGCAGTGAATGCTGTGAATAATGAGGATAATAAGCAGCTCATCTTTCCTCCCCATGGAAAATTCCTTCTTTGAAGCCAAAATTTAACAGAACAAGCCCAAAATGAGCATTCTCGCGTTTTGCCTTTTCGTTGCTGTTCCCAGCTCTGGTCTCAACCTGCTTCTGGTCACAGCAGTGACATAGTCCCAAGTTTATAAGTGGGAAGTGAAGGACAAGGAGATTAAAAGATCCAGCCAAGGCCACGTGGGAAGTTGGTATCAGAGTTCTGGAGGCTGAAAATTCGTGTTAATCTCAGTGACAAAATAATCCCTGCTCTTGTGCTTTTGAAACAACAACGTGTACTTTTCCTCTCAAAGGGGAGTTGTGAGAAAACACAGCAAATATTACAGAAACAAAACTCCTGACACCCTTAAACACCTTATTAATCCTACGCATATTTGGTACCTGTAAATCTTCCATTTAGAGTCAGATTTGTGCCATTCCTTCTAGGCTTGGGCAATATTGCAAATAGCCAAGTACGTGTAAATACAGAATAAATTAGAATTTTTATCCATTATATACTTCTAGTGTTTATATTCATCTCAGACACCCAATGAAGCTTTGTGGGTTGTGACTTCTGGTGCCTACCCAGCAAGAAGGAAATACTCAGCCAAAAGCAGAGAATTATATTTGCATCTTCAACAGAGGTGCTTATGATATTTGCTAAAAAGATTGTTGTACCATAGAAGGAGACAGAAAATTGACATGTTTTAAGGCCTTTTGGACGCAAGACAGAAAACAGCAGGGTGGAAAATTTATACAGAAATTACTTCTGAGAAACTGACACCGGGAAAGCGAGAAACACATTTCCTTGGTGGAGCAAGGATTTGGATTTGCAGGGGACACAGTGAGACTATACCAATTTTAACAAGCGATGAAGAAGAAAATTATACATTTCCTGAAAAGAGAATAAAACCAAATGGGAAGTTTAGCTGTGACAGGAGTGAGAGTCATCTAAAAGCAACCAGGAAAATAGTTGGGAATTCCTGGTGGAGCCGGGGATGGGGAGGAGAGGACAGCTGAGTCCAATCAGCCTGGCCAGGACTCTCGTGCTCCTCCTGTCATGGGCTGCTACTTGATGTCTCTTATCATCTGCATCGGCCCCATCGAGACGAGCCGTGTTCTTAATGAGCTGATATATGAGACAGTGAGAGCTGGGGCTTAGAGAGAATATTGTACCTTCAGAGAGGCCATTTCTCAAACTGAACAAATGGCCTCTGAAGCTGCTGCTGACTCAGGGTAACGGATGATCTGTCTGAAGACATTTTTTTTTTAGGTCTATGTGTAGAAAAGGCACATTTTTAAATGAGCTGCACTGGGAGCAGCAGGTACGGTGCTGGGGCACTGCAGCCTTGTGGAATCAGGCTGACCCAATATCCCTGTTGATTCCCATACCTTCCATCTTGCAGAGAGATGCCACAGAGCATCTTAAAGCTCATCCCATTCCACCCCCTGCCATGAGCAGGGACACCTTCCACTAGACCAAGTTGCTCCAAACCCCATCCAACCTGGCCTTGGACACTTCCAGGGATGGAGCAGCCACAGCTTCTCTGGGCAGTCTGTGCCAGGGACTCACCACCCTCACAGGGAAGGATTTATTCCTAATTTCTAATCTCACAAAAGGTTCATTGATCATATTTGCTCCATCACCTGGATGAAGCTTCACAACGTTTTCAAGGAAATATTCCCCTGTCCGTAATTCTTCACCCACACAGCTCAAATAATTTAGCACAGTTTGGGAGAAGGTCCTGTGTTCATGAGCTCAGAAACAAGGTTCCAGAAGAGTTAAAAGCCACATTTATTTTTTAGGTGGGACATCCAATTTGGGAAGACTGCTGTGGTCTGGTGAAGATGCTCAGGTTGGAGCTGGGTGCTCTAGGAGGGAGATGGACACCTGGAATGAGTCCACTTAAAACCAGGTGCTGAAGTTTTTCTGTACAAATGCAAGGCAGAATACCTGGGTCCTGTGAAGGACAATGAGTGATTTTAAGTAGCAGGTCAATAAGCTGAGGGACACATGGCATTACCCATTTCCCAGCCCCCCAAAGGGCCCCTGACCCTGTCACAAGGGCACATAGTGATAGAACAAGGATGAATGGCTTTAAACTGAAAAACAGCAGGTTTAGATGGGATGTTGGGAGGAAACTGTTCCCTGTGAGGGTGATGAGGCCCTGGCACAGGTTGCCCAGAGAAGCTGTGGCTGCCCCATTCCTGGAAGTGTTCGAGGCCGGGTTGGGCTTGGAGCAACCTGGGATAGTGGAAGGTGTCCCTGTCCATGACAGGGAGTTGGAACAAGATGAGTTTAAAGGTCTCTTCCAACCTGAACCAGTCTGTGATTCTAACACAGTCACAGTGCAGTGCCTGCTCGAGAGGCACAGCTCTATGGACACAGCTAATTTCCTTCCAATCCACAAAATTATTATAGTACTGGGTTTGAACAACATTAGGAAAATGATGCAATGGATACAACAAAAGCTACAGTTATCCTGCAGGGATTTCAATGTAATAATATTCAGGCCGACATAATCAACAGAATCTCTGAACTGTTCAAGTTTCAGCCAACATTGGCAATTAAGAAATCTTACCATGAAATGTAACTTAACTCCTTATTAGCACTTGGATCTCTATCAGGAACACTGAAAAAAAGTAAAATAAAAAAAATCCAAGAGCATTTTTCAAATTAACAGCCTTGAGGGCAATATAATGTAAGTTCAGCCAGAGCGAATCGAGTAGGAATAGTTAATTTAGTTCTAGGAAACTTAAGAATCCCTCATCTCCTCATCAGCAGTAACTTGCTTGTTAAAGGAAGACAAATGAAAATGTTAATCAGCAAAGATTCACACTGGGGGATTGCTTGGAATGAATCACTCCTACCCGGCAGCCCTGGCGAGGTCATGTGTATGTAACCGGCTCTGCTGCCTCCAAAATGCTCCAAGCTGGAGAAATTTGACTTTAAAAGACCTGTGCCACAGCCTACTTGGCACAGAGGATTTGCCACATCTGGACAGGGTGGCTCCACAACCGTGACCAGCACTCTTGGTGTTGGCAGTGCTCTGAAAACTGTTTTTTATGGGTCTATTTTTCACCCAGCTCTTGGTTGGGGCTGGTGAATGTGCCCTATGTTGGATTTGACATTGGTCCTTGAGCATATTTTGGCTGTGTCGTGATGTTGTGCACCTTGGGGCAGGGGAGACAGTGCCCACGGGGGTACATGGCCAGGTAAAAAAGTCAAATGAATTTTAGAACTTTAAAAATCTTTTTAGCTTTTATTTTCTTTTTTTCCCCCCTTTTTTAACAGAAGAACCAGCTCTGGCTGGTTATATGGACCATAGATTTAAAAATAGCTGGGTTCCTTCCTGTCTGAGGTAGAGAGAAAGATATAAGCCTGATTTATTGGCTGTCCAGTAGACTTTATATTCAATTTCCTCTTGTCACATTCCTATCAAGTAACTGCATGAGTGTAGCAGAGACAGAGTGAGCCTTTACAGAATAAATACATTCATTTACATGATGAATACCTATATTCACATGAATAAAAGTCTCTCTTCAAACACTCAAACAAATAAATACCAGCCAAACATTGTTAGCAGAAAACTGGTGAAGAAAAGCAACTGCACATATTTTAATTCTACATGTTTGTGAACACATTTTTATATGGGATGCACTGAAATAAGTGTCCTGCCACATCCAATATAATGAGGGATAAATCCTGCTTTCTGGAACACAGTCACATTTTCCCTTTCCTCCTTTCTGCCTGGTTGTGCCTGTGGTGGCTGATGCTGCACAGTGAGAACATGAAATCATTAAGGCTGGAAAAGACCTCCAAGATCACCAAGCACCAGCACCACCACCATGGGATTAACCCGCATCCTGAAGTGCCATATCCACGCATTTTCTGAGCCCTTCCAGGGATGGTGAGTCCACCACTTCCCTGGACTCAGCACAACGGAGCATCCTGTGTTTCCTGGGGGAGGAAAACCTCCCAGAGAGGTTTTGCCTGGCTGCAAATATGGGACTGGCTAAGCCAGACTTGCTCAGAAGCAAGTCTGAGAAGCAAAACCAGAAATAAATACATTAAAAAAAATAAATATATGATATTTAAAGTTTCTCTGCAAGTGACATCACAGTTTGAGCCAAGGTCTGCTAAATTTCTGCTGGGCTGAATGCAGAAGTGGATTTTCCTTGTGGGATATTTCCACTGAGAATAACTCTTTTTCTCATGTCCAGAAGGTCCAAGTATTTCTGCCTGGGCCATCAAGCGGGAACAACACTGAGAGCTCCATTTTACATTTCCATGGGTTCCAGTAGCTGGCTAAAGCTTCCACAAACCTCACATTACACACACAAACAGCTCTTATTTATCACTTCCATCATATGTTAAAAATTTTCTTCTTTTCAGAGAAAACTTAGCCTTTTGAAAATAGGTTTATGAACTCACACATATTTATGGAACTGGGACAGAGAACTGACACGAAATGTTCTCAGGATGATGGATGCAATCCTGTCTCCAGGGAAAAAAATTAGGAACCCAACCAAGGAAAAACACTCTGGAAAACTTCACATCAAACAAGAAAACGAAGGAGTGAGAAGAAATGAAACACATTTCAGATTATGAAAAGGGAGTTAGTTAATGTCTGAGTTTTGTCTGATGCCCTGGTGATGGCCATCAGTGAAATCAGTGTGGGGGCACCGAAGCCAAGCTCAGGAGAAAGGCCAGCACAAGGATCATTGCAATGGTCAGTCCCGGGCACTGAAATGTGTCCAGCTTGATTTGCTCCAATGAATTCAAAAATACTTTCCCTGTGTTGTATTAAATATAAACAAAGCCTTCACTTAGATTGCATATTCTCCTGTACAAGTATGTTATTTTAATTTCCCCCAAGAGCTAAAAAAAGAACCTTTTTTTTTCATTTTTATTTGATATACATAATGTAGGCTGGCAGCATTAGTGTAAGTGTTTTCTATTCATGGTTTTCTGAAACTTTCTGTTAGAAGGCTTTGAAATCAAACACCCTTCTTTTTATCATATATTACTTCCTCCCCGGGAACCATTCCGTCTCCGTGCAGCGATCCCATTAGGCTTTTAACTTTCATATGAAAAAAACAAAACCTCTCCAAAAACCTGTGATAAAAATGTATTGATGTTTGAACACCATCCAAAGCAGTCAACTTCAAAACCAACACACAGACACACAAATTTTGTGAATGGAAAATGGGAATTTGATTTATTGGGAGGGGAAAAAGCTTTTGCATGGGCGGTAACCATGTTTAATGGGCCATCTATTGACTTTGGGCATACCCAGTACAACTGGTGTTTGCAACAGTGTTTAAGACTAATTTTCCAAAGGAAAGGACCATGGTTTTATACAAACCACAAGTGATACAAGTGACTTGTAGGCTGGATGATGTCTGCAGAATTGTTTATTCTTGCAGCAGTCAAGGTGGCTGTGGTTCTGCTTGCAGACTTAGAGGTAGCATCAAAGAAGTAAAAATAGATTTGAAAGATTTTAAACTATTGTACACCGTTAAGAACTTGAAATCGTGACTTTAATGGATTTTCTTGGTGTTCAAAATGTGTCTTTAGGTTAAATTTTATGAAAAATTTCTCTTCAGACCCACTCAGGTCTGTCCTTTTACCATTAAGTATTTCAATGGAGTTGGAATATCCTCTTCAACAAGTGTTTTTCACATTTATCAGATAAACTAATTTAATAATAACAATAATGATAATAATGATGATAACAACAATGTTGTAAAATTAAATTCACAGGTCTGTTCCATCTGAAATGAGCCAGCTCCTCATCCAGACTCTTGTGCATCCTAAAGGACCTGGTCAAATGTTTGGGATGCAAAAAAACCACTCAGGCAATAGAAATAAAGAGGAGGAAAGACGGAGGACTCAAGGTGCTCAGATTGAATTAGGTCATATTTATTATTGGAGCATCTTGAAGGAACATCTACACTTGTGACCCAGAGGACCCATAATCCTGGGTTGAGACTCTTTATTTTCAAACCCAGCTATATAAATGTCAAATTTCTGTTAGGGGTGATGATCCCAGTAAGACCCAAGGTGTAAGACTCTTCTCACAGCATCCTCAATTCACTTGATTTATGCCCAAGTTGCCTTTTTCTCTGCTGGTGTTCAGCAGTTCCCACAGGACAGCAGATCTCACTCACTCCTGTCCTCAAATATCTGCATGACCACTCCATAGTCACCAACCACAACACCTCAGTCAGGTAAATCCTGCGATGTTGCTTCTGTTCCCTGGCTGGAAACACACCCAAACACCTCCTGGAGGAGCACAGGAAACCCTGTTAATTTAACACATCCCTTTCATGCCTGGGACACCCACACCTGCACCAAAAAATCAGGAAAACACTCTTGGTGATAATTTAGAGAAAAACCAAGTTCAGGAACCTCAGAAGTGATCTCATTAAAATCAAACAAACTGCTGGTGCTTGACATAATTAAGGGTGTTTGATTTGGCTCTAGAGCAACGAAACAGCTACACGCAGAAAAGTGGTTGCAGCTTTTGTCCTTACAAATAGGAAGCATCATTTATTCCCTAGCAGCTCTGTACCAATCCCTTTCTGTTAAAATCTTTCAAACATTTCTTCCTCTTCACTTTTCCTGGCACTGTAGAGCAAAAGCAATGTTTGACAGGTATTAATTTTGAAAACAAATGGTAGATTTTCAGATCAGCTGCTGACGAGAAGGCAGGGAGAGAGCAAATTGCAGGTTGCTTTAATTGCAAACTGGGAATTTTATAAACAAAATACACACAGAGTATCATTTATAATCATGATCCAGGCCAGAGCAATAATTATGATAAATCCTTTGTCAACCCTACTAAGAAGTCTTTTATGAAGTAGTAGGGGATTAATTCACATTCTAGACAATGGTTCAATAAAATGCTTTCCAGCTTCTCTGACATATGGAATTCCACATGGGCTGCAATCAGATGTTCCCCAAAATGGCACTTTTTCATTGCTTAACTCCTTGACAGTTTAACATAAACAAGCACTGAATTCATTAAGCTGCAATTTTTAAGCTTTCTAATTAACTGAAACAGCTGAAGTTTGAGTCTTCAAACACATGTTAAAGGCTTAATTTTCAAGACATAAACCACTGTAAGACCTGCACTTTATTAACATTTGAGGTGTTCAGCAGAGAACCTTTCCCTGTGTTGTTCTTCATGGTTCTGCAAAATGTAGACTTACAACATTTTAACATGAAGTCATTCACAAAAGAACAAAATATCTTGTTTTTATAATGAAAGGCATTATTGCTTTGATTTAGAAACGGAACCTTTTTGACTATGAGCTCCCTGACATTTTTGTCCAATCTTATCAGACTATTTTCATTGCTTCGTTAAATGTCCTGTGGCTTCCTTAACAACACTTAACTAAACTTAACTAAATTATACTAAAGGTATTTAAGCACTATTTCTCAAAAACCAGCCAGCTCTCTACTCTGTGTGATTCATGTCACATTCACAACAGTCCATTCAATATTTTGGATGCTGTCTTGACCCCAGAGAAGGGTCTTTTGACCCATTAAAGTCTTTTAATCTTTGCCATGACTTGGGAAATGTGCTTCTGGAAACAACTAGGCTTTAATCCTTCTACAGTCTTAAGTATTAAAAAAAAATGGCTTTAAGCTGAGAGAGGCAAGATTGGATACTAGGAAGAAATCCTTCCTTGTGAGGATGGAGAGGTTGCCCAGAGAAGCTGTGGCTGCCCCATCCCTGGAAGTGTCCAAGGCCAGGTTGGACAGGGCTTGGGGCAACTGGTCTAGTGGAAGATGTCCCTGCCCATGGCAGGGGGTGGAAGGACATGAGCTCTAAGGTCTCTTCCAAACCATTCCATGATTCTTTGATACATTTTCTTACACAGCAAAAATTGGGTAGGTCAGGTGACTGATAACATGTCATCATCCCTTGGACCTGTGTGACCTTTGCTTGCAGCCAGGCAAGACCAGAAATGACCGGAACACTGCAGATACTTGGTTGCTCTAAAGGTGTTTTTAAATTCAACCCCTTTGAACTGGATTTGGTCATCTTTTAATTCTTAACCTGAAGTAACCACAGCAAGAGCATCACTTGAAATGAGGGCACACACAGTGTCTCTGTGACCTGAGGACCTCATAACCATGGCACCACAGCAAAGATGTATCAGAGTTGATGGAGGGGAGAAAGCCGTTTTTACTCTTCCTGTCCCACCAGTTATGGATGGAGTCCATTGAAAACAAGTCTGACGTGACCTCTGCCATTTCATGAGACATTGAACTGAGCTGTGCTGGGACTTGTCTTGCTCAGCACAGATGGTAAGCTGTGCCCTCTTCTTTCACATGAGATAACAAATCTGACCCAGGCACCAGGTGCTCTGTCCTGCCTGTGGGTTTATGTGTGAAATGTGAAGAGAGGAGGAAATGGCAGGAAGTGAAGCACCATCAGCAAAACTTTCATGTGGGTTTTGTTCCCAGGAAACCACTTCCTCTGTTTGTACGGGTTGGAACAGGGATGGGACTGCATGGGGACTCTCGCTCTCAGCTAATTTAGCCAAGCCAGGAAAGCCATGGCACCCAACAAAAATCAAAGGAGGCATTTTTCTTTATTATTATATGTTTATCTGAATTCTGCTGTCATAGAGTTTTTGTTGCATGGGAATTTCCCTCCTCTTCTTTTTCCTTTCTTCCCCTCCTTATTTTTTTTTCCTGCCAAAACTGATTACAGTGAAATAAATTTTCAAGAGTTTGGACCAGAGAAAAAAAGCCCAAAATAAACTCTTGTGAATGGGGAACTAACAGATGGATTTATACCATGGAGGAGCACAACAATGCACAACTGGACTAATACTTGGATAAATGACATGGTTCCTTAGTGCTGCCTGATCTCATTGATCACTTGCCTACCGAGGATAGGGCACCTTCCAAAAGTATAAAGCCCAGTAGCTTTCTGGAAAGTTCTGGCAAATTCTTTTGTACTCAGGTAAAAATACATCTACATCTATGCACACTAGTATCTAGTAATGTTTAGAAGGTTGATTTTCTTTTAGTTTTTTAAAAGAAAAGTATTTAGTGGCTGAAAATGAAGAGAGATCCCTGAAGCCTCATGTCCCAAGGGGCATCTGGAAATGCACAGTGTGGAGCTTACACTGGCAAGACATGGAGCTGTCAAGGGCTGGGAACTGCTGCCTTTCCCTGCTGACCCAGCATCCAGCCACTGGGATGGTGGTGTGTCTCAGCACAAAAAGCTCCCGGAGTGGGAAAAGGGATTTCAGTGGTGCAGTGTCACCTGCCAGCTTGCAAAAAGCCAAACCCAAGCCAAGCCGCATCCCGGGGCCAAAGGCTTAGCAAGGTTAGTCACCAGCAACCAGAGCATCCCAAATAAACACTGACGTGTTTTTTGTTCCCAGGTTTGGTGGTTGCACTCCTTGAGCAGGGAGTGGACAACCTCCCTGGAGTGCCTCAGGATTTGGTTTGGAGTTAGAAGTAAGGCCTTAAGTCAATTAACAGCTGTTGGAAAAATCCATGCTAGGAAAGACATGGGCAAATTATGAGCGCAACCACAGCTCACTTTGGCTGGGAGAGCTGGGGATGGTACAGGGGAGGACAGATCAGGACCTGGAGCTGCATCCCAGAGCAGCACTGGGAAGCAAAGAGCAAACTAGCTCTGAAATTGCTGCTGCCCTGTCCTGTACCTGCCTTCCTCTTCCTGCTCCTCTCCATGGGGATGCATCATAGCTGGAGACCAGAGAATAGCTGGCAATTGCTCTATTTAGAGGATAATTTTAATCTCTTTTTCTGTTCAGGATCATGGCCAGGCCAATCACTCTGCTCTCAAAGGGCATTTGATCAACACGGTGTGTGAAATGCTTTTTCAGGTATTTTGCTGAGCACCCTGACTGCAGATGGATAAGCACAGTGGATCCATTTATGTTCCTCAGCTGGAAGAATGTGGGTCATTTCTGGTGTGAACAGTTCCACTTAGCAGCATAGAACTTTAATTCCTGAAAAATGTGCTGTTGTCAGATAGAAATCATCATTCCCTGGACATTAGCTCTGGTGAAATCCAAAGTAAAATGGTTGATGGTGACAGCAGAGCAGCCTGGGGAACCAAGGGTGATGATGGCACTGCTGTCAAGGGAGGGTTTGGGATGCATGAAACTTGCCTCCTTTTCTGAGTCTCTGGTATTGTCATCCCACCCCAATCCCACCACAATTTCCCTTGTTTCTTCTCTGTGATGTGGAAAAAGCTGTTCACTGTCATGTGTCCCTCATCCTTGGTACAGCAAAATTTGGTTTGCCTCCATCTCATTCTTTTTTCCCCCCAGTGTAATTGTTTAGGCTGGTGCTGATGTGCAGACCCATTGATAAAATTTAAAGACTAGAAACCAAATTGTGCCAAGGAGCACATATTTCCTTAACTTTGAGCCATTGTTGGAGGTGGTTCTGATCTTCCCCACCGCTCACAGACAGGTTTAACAACCTGCAGAATGGTTTTGCTTTTGTCACTTGTTAATTGCAGATCACTTCGTAACAAACCCCACCGTGACGGCGAGAGGGAAATTCAGAAAAGATTTAGAAGACTCTGCTTGTTTTAAAGAAAACAAAATTTCACAGCTCCTCGCTCTGCTGTGTTATCCCTGTAGGCCAGAATCATCCTGGGTGAGGCTGCTCCAGCAAGGTCTTGTGGTTTTGCTAAGAACAACAGACATGGGATAATTACACAAATAGGTCCCGACCTCCAGCTCCCTCTGATCTCCCATTACATCGAAGTGGTTTGGATCAGGATCAGCACCATAACTCAGGCTGAGGTCCTCTCCATCGAGGTGAGGATGGGGTTTGTCCCTTCACTGTGTGGCACTGCAGGTATTTGGATAAGACGACGCTTGGTAGGAGTTTTTATTGTCTGAAATCACATGAAATCTTGGGAGCAATAAGGTGAAATCCTGAGCTCTAATTTATTATTTGTTAATAGCAGAATAAAATGCTTGAGAAAAAAGGTAATAGGTAGAAAATTGTTAGTAAAAGTTCTTTTTTTCTTGCTTAGGTTCTCTTTCCCTCAGGGCTTTCTCTGCTTAGCCATGAAAATACAGGTGTTGGATATAATTTTGGTGTTCAGGATTAAAATGGGTATTTATTATACAACTTTAGGCCTGATCTAGATCCACTGAAGTCACCAAAGCCACAGATGTCACTAAATCCATTTGTAATTAATTTCTTTCTTGTGTCCATGACACAACCTCCAGGTACAACCCAAGCTCTGGATGTTGAAGCTCCATCTGCTTCAAATTATGGATGGGCATTTTTCTTTTGCTTGTATGTGAGTTCAAACAAACATCACAAGGACTTTTGCACCAAAACAAAATAATGAAGGAGGACTAAAAAGAGTGTGAGGAAGGTGAAAATAATTAATTAGGCTGAAAAGCAAAATCAATCATTCCCTTCCTTCTTGACATTTTAGTGGCTAGGCCTGTCAAAGTCTTCTGAAAAGAAAGTGAAACCACCCCTATGCTCCTAAAACCAACAGTAAGTGACTTCAGCCTCATATTGTAAAGGATTTGGGGGAGACAATGACTTCTTTGGCTCACATATAGACACTACAAAGCATTTAGAGTGCCCCAGAAATTTTTACCTTCGTTAAGAAACCATATGCCCTTACTGGAGCACTTTTGTAAAACCGCGAGTAAAATGTAATGAGTTCAGCATTTTCATATCATTTTAATTTTCTTAGCTGATATTTGAGATAAAAGACAAAGCCTGCCTTGGTTTCAGTTCAGAGGACGTTCTGTACTATGGCTTCACTTTTCTGAAATACTGATCAAAGCAGAGCTGTGAAATCTTACTATCCCATTGCTAACTGCACTGTTGACTTTGTGCATACTTCCAAAATCCCTGCTTCCCCTTAGACCTTTCGACCACCTTATTAAAAAGGAAAAAAAAGCAAGATATTTGCATTTGGTACTGTTCAGTACTTTCTCGCTAGAAACGGCCTTGCCAGGAAGGTAAAACACAATTTTCCTGTTCTATAATTAAAGGAATAAACCTTTTCCATGGTACCTCCAAGCTCGCTCTGCTCTGAAACATGTGTGGTATCATTTTGCCTACTGTGAGGGATGCAGTTCATTAACCTTGGAGACACCCCCCTCATCAAAGGAAGGAGGAAAACATCTCACGAGTTTTCCCCTCAGATTCTCTGATTATATTAATCCCAGAAGATCTGAACTTCATTTTCTTCCCATCTGGGACAAGAATCCAGCAGGGAGAAGTTCAGGGTACCCAAATGTTTCCGTAACTGTCTCAAATAACTTCATGCATTTCAGCTCAGCAGCTGTGTAACCAAGTGTGGAGTCATGGGACTCCCCATCAGCCTCAATTCATCCCCATCCCTGGGTTCTCCTGGGAGAGGGAACATTGGGGGGGGGGCTGAAGGGTCCTGGGGCTCCTCACCCATCACCTGTATGGAGATGCTTCCTGTCACATTTTTCCCCAATAGTTTTCTCCCTCCATAATTTAGATTTCAAATAAAGAAAGAAAGGAGACGTGGTGTTGGTGAAGTGACAGTGTCAGGCACAGCAAAGATGCAACTGTCTGTGAAAGTGTCTTCCAGGCAAGTTTCCTGTCAGGGAAGCCACCAGCTGGACCAGTTAGACAGTGGGTGGTTTGAGGTGACTCTAAAATGACTCTGCTGCTCTTGGGGTGGTTTTCTGCAGTGGCTGTGGGGATTGCAGACCTACAGGAAGCCATAATTTTCATTTCAGCAAATTTAACATCCTGGGGACACCCTCATGGGTGGGGGTGATGATTCAGGAGCTGGATGGCAGTGACAGGAAACACACATGAATGTTGTATGGGGTCTAACGCCTCAGATGGGGCATCTGCTCAAGAGCTTTGGGCACACGGGCACCCTCACCCATAGCAGGGGACTCGTCTACACACGTGTGCAGGGGGTGACTGGGGGAGCTGACACTGTGTTCAACTTGTTTCTGTGGTCTCTGAACATCAGCCTTGAAGTCAATCTTCTTTCCTGGAGGAAAAAATAGTAGTTTTGACATTCCAAGAAATCCCAAAGGGAAAAATACTGAAAATTAAATGGGTTGGTCTCCGTCCAACTCACTTACTCATGGGAGATAAATGATTTCGTATGCTAATGACCATTCCCTCAAATCTCTGACATTTTCTTACAATGTACTTAAGTACAGTTTGTTTTGCTTTCTGTCTCCACAACAATTAGAAAGATTTATATTTTATTGCTCCAGTTATGTTTGCCAGGACCACACTTCCTTTCCTTTTTAAAGGCACAGTGATATTGTCTGGTACAAGGCACACAACAGAGCTTTCTGAACAGCTAAAATGAAAATAAACAAGGCTGAACTTATCTTGTGGAAGAGGGCAGACACTTTCTCTCGGCACAGCGAAGCCAATAAAGGCTTCTGGCTCTTTTCTCCTCGACAGATCAGTACACACAGAATCAGCAGCAGTTCATAAGCAAGACAACTCTGTCACCTTTTGTGATAACTTAAAATTAATTCCTCCTTCCAACGTGATTATGAAGGGCTAAAACCTGCCACCTTTCCAGGCGCTTCTGGTGGTACAGGCTGATTCCTTCAGTCCTACTGTTTGGCAAAGGGATGCGTGTGGAGGAGGGACTCCTGTGTTGGTGCAAGCTGGTGGAGGAACAAAGTCCCACTGTGTCCAGGGGCAGGTAGCACAAACGATGATTGTTCCCAGTGACACCTTTCCCTGCCTCCTCCACCCGTCTCCCAGCCCTCTGGGCGACTCACATCCCATTGAAGAAGACCCATGAGAGGAGGAGGACTTTTGTTTGTGGCCTCCCTGCTAGCTTTGCCAACCAGGATGCTGGTGTTAAATTAGCATTGCTGGGTTGAGACTGCAGGGAATGGAGCTGAGGTCATGATGTTTCAGCCTGGAAACCAGATAACCCAGGGCTGCAGTGGCACTCTGCCCATGGCTGTGTGAGGAGCCTTTTCCATCGCCCTGTGTCTGCCACGTCTGAGCAGCTCAGCACCACGAGAGGTGCTGAGCCCCCATGATGCTGCTGTGGCCCATTAGGACCCCACTGCCTGCCACTAATTACAGAATCACACAATATCACAGAATATGCTGAGATGGAAGGGGCACATAAGGATCATCGAGTCCAGCTCCTGGCCCTGCACAGGACCATCACCAAGAGTCCCACCATGTGCCCCAGAGTATTATCCAAATGCTTCTTGAGCTCTGTCAGCCTTGGTGCTGTGCCCACTGCCCTGGGGAGCCTGTTCAGTGCCCAACCACCCTCTGGGGGAAGAACTTTTTCCTGAGATCCAACCTAACCCTGCCCTGACACAACTTCAGGCCATTCCCTGGAATCCTGTCACTGGTCCCCGCAGAGAAGAGATCAATTCCAGCCCCTCCTCTTCCCGTCACAAGGAAGTCATAACTGCAATGAGGTCTCCCCTCAGTCTGCTCCAGGCTGAACAGACCAAGTGCCCTCTACTGCTCCTCACATGGCTTCCCCTCAAGGCCCTTCACTGTCTTCGTTGCCCTGCTTTGGACTCTCTCTAATGACTTCCTATCTATGCTTTTATTATTTTATGCCCCATGTTGTTTCAAAAGCATCATCCCCTTCTGCTGGTGTGGCAGAGAGCAGGGTGGTCAAGGACATCCTGATTCACTGACCAGGACTGGCTGCCCCAGCCGTGGGCAGTGACTGTGGGAGCCCTGCTGGTCCTTTGGAACACAGACCTCATGAGGGGTGGCCCTGGGTGTGTGAATTGGCTTCACAGCTCAGCTCCAGCCAAAAATGGGTTGCTAACAATGATCCCACGGCAGGTCGGACCCAGTCTTGTTTGCACAGACAGGGAGAATCCACTGATTGTGGCTTTCTTGGGAATCATTTGCAGTCCATGAGTAATGTGGACCACAAGATGAAAAAAAAAATAAAAAGGGAGTCTTAAAAAAGAAAGGAGAAAAGACAGTGGAGTCACTGTTTTCTGCTATGTGTTATGGACACCTTGAGCAACACCGTTACCAAAAGTCTCTGTTGAAATGTGCTCTACCAGTTTGGAAATGGAAAACCTGGTGAAACATCATGTCTCTAGATCCTTCTCTTTCAGGATCATCACCATTTGCATGGGTTGCATCTGAAAAATTCAAAGTGGTGGTGACTGCAGTCTGTGACAAACCTTTCCCCTCTCATTTAAGCAGGTTTAAGCTCTGTCTGTAGTTGGGAAACTGCATCATAGCTGGATGCAGTTCTTAACTTCTTAACTATCCTCTGTTTGAAATGTACATTATTTAGGCTAAGGAATGTGCATTGTATATCCTATATTATATATCCTTTATCATAATTTTCTCTATGGTTTGTAATGATGGACTCAGACCTGGAAATTCAGGTTTCGATTCCTTGCCCCTTTCTTAGACTTCCTGTATGACCTTGGGAAAGTCTCCTTATGCTTCCATTTATCACTCAGTACTTTGGGAAAAGGAAATAAGAGCACAGGATACTCTTTTGTGGGATGCAAAAGCTTATTGCCAAAATTTGAATGAGAAAAAATGCCGATCACTTCCACAGCTGATGAAAGAGCAGAGGGATGCCATGAAGTATGTTCAAAACTTTAATAATTCCCAGTGGTTCTAAAGATATTTTGGTTTTCTCACCACTAGTCAGCCTTCCTCTGCCATTTGTTCCTGGTGTCTTCCAGCAATTCCTTGTGCAGTGCTCATTGCATTGTCTTCATCTGGTGCCAGCTGAAATATGCAGCCATAATAAAGATATTTTATTTCAAAGCTTCACTCTCTGCTCATGGCCAGAACGTCTGAGTATCTTCCACTGTGTTTCTGCTAATAATAATAACAAAAAAAGGCAAATTGAAGAAGTGTCCTCAGCTTGTGTTCAGTCTAAGCTCTGCTTATTTGAGATGGCTTAGGGAGGAGAGAGGATTTTATTAATTGGATTCCACAGGTCAAGGTTGTTGACAACACCTGCCCCATGGGCTTGACACAGAGTGGGCTCAGAGGTTTCCAGCCCCACTGGTACAACATGTGATGGTGACAGTCCCAAGTGATGTGGCTGTGGCTTCCGTTTCCCGTCCTCCCCCTTGGTGGGAGTGTGG
Source organism: Neopelma chrysocephalum (assembly GCF_003984885.1). NCBI lineage: Eukaryota > Metazoa > Chordata > Aves > Passeriformes > Pipridae > Neopelma > Neopelma chrysocephalum. Next base: position 7,478,300 of record NW_020897727.1, read on the forward strand.
CCAGGCCACCAATGCAGGCAGCATCACCATTCAACAGAACAATAAAGTCTGGGCTCCTATTCCCAAAGGGAAAATGTAAATTGTAAGATCTTTCCTAAAAATATGGATTATGAAAGTGCATCCATTTCTATTGTCTTGGTGAAACATTGTGTTAACTGAGCTTAATCAAACACACATTATTTGCCTCCGTGGATGAAATTCTCTGGCCTGTGTTACCCAGGTCAAACCAGATGATCTAATGGTCCCTTTGGCCTTAAAATTCCCTGAAACAATGAAACATGGGTTTCATTAATGGAGCTAGACATTTGGAAGAATGAACTACACATATCCTCATAATACATCTTTCAGATTCCTATGGCATTTGTCCATCTTTTTGCCAGACTGCAGCTTGTGGAGTGAGGCAGGGCCCTGATCTCTCTCCCTTGGGAACAAACTCCTGACCCAATTTTGTCTATTGAAAGGCAGATGTCTGCACTTAAGAGTTAGACTTGTAGTCTCTTCCAACTCAGAATATTCTGTGATTCTGGGATTCTGTAATTGTGACCTTCCAATACCTGAAGAGAGCCTGCAAAAAGATGGATAGGGACTTTTTACAAGGACCTGGAGTGCCAGGGCAAGGGGGAATGGCTTCATATTGGCAGAAAGCAAATTTTAGATTAGATATTAGGAAGAAATTCTTCCCTGTGAGGGTGGTGAGGCCCTGCACAGGTTGCCCAGAGAAGCTGTGGATGCCTGTTCCCTGGAAGTGTTCAAGACCAGGTTGGATGGGGCTTGGAGCAATCTGGTCTGGTAAAAGATGTCCCTGCCCTAGATCATCTTAAAGGTCCCTTCCAACCCAGGCCATTCTATGATAATTCTAGCATAAGATGATTCCTGGAAATACAATCCCTAGGTATCTACTTGCATCCAATGAAGCATTGCTGGCTTGTTTAATTTCCATAATTCTGTGGAACAAGACCCTTTGTGCTTCTCTTGGTTCATCACTGAAGGGGGGAAGGAAAACAGAAGGTAGTAACAACTTGGCAGACATGGGGTTAAGTGTGAAGACATTCAGCAGTGAATGCCACCAGCAACAGATGGCACCAGGGGACACTGCAGCCATCACCTCAGAGAAGCCACATTCCCATGAACCAAGCCTCTCTCTCCAACTCCATCCCTTCCTGACCTCCTTGCTTAATGCCTGTGGATGTGCACAGCCACTGTGGGAGGGTTCCAGCCTCTGGGAGTCGTCTAATTTGTGTGAAAGACCAAGGGGAAAACAAAAATAGGCTGCAGAAGGATCTCATTGCACAAACCAGCCCCCCTGCCCGGCCCGGGGCAGGCTGTGATTACAGACAATACCTTCCGTATTTCTCAGAGGGAAGTGATATATCCTTCCCAAGGCAGGCCCATGACAGCTGTCATGCTTTGTGGCTGCACTGGGTATGTGGTGATGTCACTTCAGAGAAGGAATCAAAGATTGGCTTCGGTTTGAGGAGGTTTAGTTGTTTTGGTGTTTTTCAAACTTTGCCTTCATTTGCTTTTTGTTTTCTTTTTTTTTTTTTTACATTCAAAATTCACACAGAGACGTTTCCAAACCCAATCTCTCTCCAAGAGCCATCCGTCCCAGTTCCCTCTCTCCCTGTTGTCCCGTGCTGGCGCCGGGCACTGGATCCTTACTGGGAAATGGGGAGGTCACACGGTTTACTGTCAGCCACAGAGACCTCTTTGGCCACTGTGTGAATCACTCTGGAGAGAGTCTCATTTTCTGCACCACCTCCTGAAATGTCAGAGAAAAATAAAACCCACTGTGTGACTGTAATGAGGCATATTCTAGTCCTGTTTATTTTGTAGGCAAACAGCCACTACCAGCAAGCAACATTAGCTATAGGTTCCAAAAAAACCTCCTCTACCAAGGATATTGTGTGTGAAGGAGAACTGCCAAATTCTCCAGGATGGAATGTCGTTTTTTCCAGAGAATGGGCTTTTCTGGCACATCTTGAGCAACCCAGGGTCAGATGGCAACCAAGTGACTGACGCAGAGACCCCGTGCCAATGATGTGAGTGTCACCACTGCAAGGGGGGAAATCAGATGTAAGATGAGTCCTGAATCTCTGTCCTGCTCCCAAAAACCATTAATCTTCTTCTGAAGGAGGAACCATCCTCGTTTTGGCCTGGTGCCCAAGCCCATTCTGGCTTATCACTCAGCCAGGCCAGTCAGTCAACACCGGGAGTTTCCATATCTGAGGATGGGCTGCAGGAAGCCAAAATCTGTCACTTCTTTCCTCTGCCTCATTAGATCCTGCCTTTCACAGGATGCTGAAATCAAGGTCCCATGTGTTCAGGGACAGATAAATGGCTTCAGACCACCAAATAATGGAAATTCTAACACAAGGGCCTGTCTGTGGGTCTGATGTTTTCACACTCTCTGTTAGAACTTTACGAGGCAGTAAGTGCAAAAATTAAGAAAAAGTTTCACAAAAAAGTCCCAATTAACTTCTTAAAAGGGCTCTTGGGTGCAAGTCTGTCATCATGAGCATGGTTTGCTGGGTCTCAACATTATGGTCTTAATATTGGAAAGAGCTTCGGATGGGGACAGCAGGAGTGCTGTAAAAGGGAGGCATCTCCCACCTCACCCGTGGTGGCTGGAGCGCTTTGGCAAACATATTTCTGTAATTCAGGCCCCAACTTGTCAAAGTTTAGCCACCAAAACCCACCTGCAGCTTTCAAACTGAAATCGACCTGATCTCCATAAAAATGAACACCCCTGAGTGGTTTTATTTAAGTTTCGTAGGACAAGGCTGAGAAGGTTGGTTTAGGTGAATTCAGCTTCACCAGGTGATGAAGCATTTGACCCCAAATTAAATGATGTGAACATACCAGGTCTGAGCAAAGCATCTGCACCAGAGTCATGTTTCTGGCAGTGGAAATGTATAAGAAAAATATATTTAAAAATGTATAAATACAGTGAAAACGCGTAATGCTACCTCTCTAAATCCTCTCACAGCCTCCAAAATTATTGCTTGCATGGGGTGATTATGTGTGTTTGGGAACTTTAATCTCCTTCTGTCGGCCTGATCTTGGCAGTATTGGAGGCACTTTGCTCCCTGTGATTTTGGTGATCCTGTGCTGTCCCCCAGCTATCAGGAGCAGAGATCTCCTCTGTGGTCTCTCCCCGCTCCGTGAGATCATCGACACATTTGCACTTATGTTCCCAGATTACTAAAACACAGTCCTACCTTAATCAGCAAAGTGTCAGTTCTCACACTTGGGAATGACAATTGCAGTGGTAATTTTAAAGGTATTTCTCATCTGCGAGAAGCCAAGATATTTTAAAAATAACGACATCAAGGGAATATTTGGTTTAAAAATTTTAGCAGAAGGGGATGGCTATTTGTGAACTTTATGTTTCCTTTTAACTTCAGGTCCGTTTTCTGCTCTTTCAGGCAGAGTTTTCTGTGTAAGCAGTTGCTGTGTAACTCCTTTTCCTCTTCCCTGTAAATGCTGGGTACCTTTTAGAGCAAGAAGCCACAATTGGGAATGCATTCAGAGACCATTAGTACAGGAAGTCGGGTCAAATCCAAAGAAACCATGAACCAGTAAGTTTGAAAACACCATATGAATGGCCTTTTCATACCGCCGCTTTCAGGTGGAGTTTGTTTTTGGATTAAAGGAGTTTATTCAGGTATTCACAAATATCCCAGCTCTCTGAACTGGCTGGAATGTGGAAACCTCCAAGTCATAATCAATTGCCGTAAAAGGGATTGGCATGTTCTAACTAGGGAATAGAGGGATGAAAGAATCATAATTAGGTGACACGCCTTCAAAATGGGATGAAAGACCGAAAACATCCTCAAAGACGCAAGAAAATATGAAAATCTCAAATCACCTCTTTCTTTATTTGCAATCAGGACGTTCCAAGTATGTTGGTTTCAGATGTTTCATGTGCACCGAAATCCCACATCATTTTTTTTTCTCCCCATTGCCTTCTTGGCTGGAAATTAAAAAAAAGGGCACAACACAACTAAAATGTGACAGAGCGTTGTTCTCTTCCATTACATGGGCTGCAGGAACTGCATCCTGAGCAATATAAAAATGCTCAGAGTGAAAGTTTGGATGGTTGAGGTGTGATGCCATTGAAAATACTGTCTTTGGCAAGGTGATGCTTGGAGGTACATCCAAAATTTTTCCTTTTGGATACATGAAAGAGGGAAGCTGGTGACCTGAGTTCAGCGAAAGCAGGATTAGAAATCAAAGGAGAAGGAAACTAGAGTAGTTATCACCACAGGAGTCAAATATGGATGGAACACATCCTTGGGGGAGGAGAAATACAGTGCAGCATTTTATTTCCTGCTAGGGGTTGTATCCTTCCTTCCCACCTTCTTGAGCTTCCAGAAATGGCACCTTTTTGTGATCTGCAGGTGATGACCTTGATCTGGTTCAACAAAGACCTCAATATTTCCAGCACAAATTGCCTTTGGCTGTTTTCAGGGATAATCCAGGTCGTGTGTGCCAAGTGCTCTGGAGATGCAATTTGCAACAGAGAGATGTTAATTATTGTCCCTGTGAAGGAGCTGAAAATGTGGATTTAGAGCACACTTTCATGGTTGTGAACTAAACACAAAGTCAGTTGTTAGGATCAGCTTATTTCAAGCTTCAGCTGCTTTGTGCTGTTGTTAATTGGAGGTTATTGTCTCCCAACTCAGTGTTAAAGAAATAGAGGGTCATTGGGAACTGGCAAGTTTTCTGGAAATAAGTGAAACCTTCTTCCTTTCTCATACTGAGCCCACACTGTATGGTGGAGCCATAAACACCCATTATAAACAGCAAATATATGAGAGGAAAATCCACATTTTATACATCCTGAAGCACTTGAACCTCTGAGTTCTCTATATTTAGAGAAACATTCGGTATGGCTTCAGACATCCTTCAAAATAAAATCTACTCCCATTCCTATTACGTAGTGGTAAGTATTTAGCACTTATTAACTAGTGCCTTAACTACCTTTTTTGCTTCACACTGTGGTCCTCCCCATCCCACATGGCACACACATGCCGCTAGACCTCGTTCTTTTAAAACACACAAAGTGTCCTTTTCCCCTCCCACAGGTGCACAGACATGGAAGGACTGGAGGATTCAAGTATGGTCTTGAAATTTGTTTTTAATAAAGACTGATACTGGCGAGAAAGCAATATTTGAAAGGATATTATTGCTGAAATTACTAGAGCAGAGTAGGATGTGTGCATTTTTATGCAGTGTTTTCGCTCTGACCAACATGCTGACCCAAATTCCATTTTGGTTCTCATATCAACAATTGTTGGGTGCAGCCAGCCAACATTTTTTGATGGAGCAATTTTCTACCCACACTGGAATGTTGTCTAAATTATACATGAAATGCAGGAATTTCAGATAAATTTACAGCCTCCAAAAAGGCGAGATACTGAATTTTGGCTTTCCCATTTCTTTTTAATAATGGCAAGTGATTTTAATTTAGCACCATAGAAATATTTAATTTTGATTTTTCTTCCTTTGACTCATTTGGGTCAATCAGTCCATTACGTTTAATAGCATATTATTTTTACATTATGTTACATGTTCCCTGGGCCAACACTGGCACATGGGGTGGAAACTTGTCCCTTCCACTTCTCTGCATCCTTTGCGGTGCTTTCCATTAGCTCCACGCTGCTGAAACCAACTCTGCTGCTCCCTTTGCTTGGGCTTTTCCAAAGAGTTCTTTTGGAGATGCTCTGCTGCACATTTCCAAGGCTGTTTTGTCCAACTTGGCAGAAGCCAAGTGCTGCAATGGCAGCTGGTTCCTGAGCTGGATGTTTAAAATTGCCTCCATGAAGATGCTCAATGCTCTCCCTCCTGATTTCACTGCTGGAGCTGAGCTGACCATGGATCCTTTGGCCAGTGTTTGTCCTCCAGCACTGTCTCAAGCCCTCTCCTTGTGTAGGGTACTACTTCAGTCCTACTTCAGTGCTTAATATTTATCTGGCAGCTCACTCCAATTTTACCAGTAGATTTTTAGTGCTTGCTGTGGGAATCATGTTGTCCAGTGTGCCTGCCTCCAAAATATTTAGATATCCAGAAAAAAAGCTGGAAGAGGACAAAACCTCAAATCTCTTTGCTGGTGATGAAATCTTTCCATACTCTGCCCTGACCTCCTTACAGTCTTTTCCTCCTTTTTTTTTTTTTTTTTGGAAAGCATCTAGTTTTCTGCCTAACCTCTCAGTGACTTGCCAGCTCTCCCAGTCCCATTTATTAACCACTGAGAGAATAGCTGTGTTGAAAAGTCTAAGCTTTATTCTGAGGCTGCTCCTTTCTGAATTTCATCCATTGCTAAGTTTAGGAAATGCCACGATCAGCCTTTCCAGCCTTGCTGTCACCTCCTTCTCGGGTCAGTCAGCCAATACTGCTCTGCCCAGGGAGGTGCGTGTTGGCATTTCCTGCTGCACAGGAAACTCTTCTTATTTCTGAAGCTCTTTTGCTCTCCCAGGAGCTCCAGTTTTGGGAGTTGCCGCCACATTCTGGGGAACTTCGATTCTATAACATTCTATAAATGGTCAGTTTGTACAAAGAACTTATTCAAGATAAAAAAACTGCGCTTAAATAGCAGCTTAGGTGGGATTAGGGAATACGTGATGGAAAACAAAGACGTGCATTTTGTCTGAGAAGGAAATAAAAATAAATTCGTGCCACGGCTGCCTGTGCATTGAGATCTCTTTAATGCTCTTGGATTTTGCACACTGATGGTGGCTGTGCAAGTCCTTGAAAGCAAAGGTTGAGACTGTGCTCATTTTAAGAGGAATTGGCAGAAATGACAATTTACTTGCTACAAGAAAAACAGAAAACAAAATTAAACAAAAAAGTTTGTGATATTGAGTAGGAGAGTAACATAATTTTCCATCTGCTCACGGTGCCCACAGAGGGGTTTGCAAGGGTTAAAAAAGGAACTGGTGGCTCAGAGTTCTGGGGTTTCTGGAAACTGAACTGGAGTAGGTGTGCTGAAAACTGCTCTGAATAATGACAGTGTTTGCTGCTCTGGAGTATTTGTTGTGCTTCCTAAGACCTCTGGAGAAGACAGCTGTTATTTCGGGGGGTTGCCAGTCAAGCACCTCCTTTCTCTGCTGTAAAACTCACTTTGAGAACAGAAAACTGATTTGTTTTCCCACTATTCCTAGACATTTTCTTGATCTGTGTGGAATTAGTAAAAGATCCCTTCTGACACTTATTCCAACATCATTCTTTGAGAGTAGGTTTTACTGAGCAAGGAAAGATAGTTGTGATTTGAATATTTAGAGAATCTTACCTTTGGTGGAGTGAAATCATGCTGCTTTCATGGGCTCTGTTTGGAAATGTGAAGAATGAAGAAAAGGAGGGTCACAAAGTGTGAGGAAAAATGATCTGATATGAGGTTGCCAACAGGTTTAAAATATGTTCATGGGGCTCCTCTGATAATCTCAGAAAAAAAGAAAAGACAAAAAGGCTCTAAACCACTTAAAGTGAGAAGAGAAAATGGATATGTTATAATTAAGGACCAATCAGACCTCTGGAGCTGAATAAAAAGAAAGGAAGTAGATGAAGAGATAAGACAAGAAGTGGTTACACCTCTCCTTGATGACAGACACGTTCACTGCTGAGGGAGAGTGAAGGGTGCATTGACTGGAAATAGTTTCCTTTGGGTTACACATTCCTCTCCTCTCTACCTTTTCTAAAACTTGAGTATTGCAATGGAGTTCCCCTACTCTCTGTCATTTAATTTTAAGAAATCATGACCAGCCTCAAAAACTGGGACTTGGGGAATGTTTGCTGGTGGAGCAGGGAATGCATTATGACCGGTGCTGCTGCCATGTAAATGAATCACAGAATGTTTTGGGTGTGGAAGGGATTTTAAAACTTATCTTGTTCCACTCCCTGCCATGTGCAGGGACACCTCTGACTAGACCAGGTTTCTCCAAACTCCATCCAAACTGGCCTTGGACACTTCCAGGGATGGGGCAGCCACAGCTTCTCTGGGCAACCTGTGCCAGGGCATCACCACCCTCACTGTAAACAGGGTGCAAAGTTTGCAGGCTAAAGGACATCTCAGACATCTTGCAAAGAGCTGGTTAAGCAGGTGTTGAATCCCTGAGGGTGGAAGGAGGAAGCAGTTTGGTAAAGGCAACCTTATCCCCCTACTCAACATCAGCAAAGGGGGCACCTACTTCTTGTGTGATGGGAACCATGTCCTTCCTTGCTCCAGACATAAATTTATGGCACAGTTGTAGCACTTGGGTGTATATACAGAGCAGGAGACACCTACAATGTGAAAATGGTGAGGTGGGTACCTACAGAGCCATTGTGCATTCAAACCTGTGTTAGCTGGGCAGACTGAATAATTACACACATTGATATGGGGAACCAGCACTGCAGGCAGGGTTTTGCTTTTAATGCAGACCAATGGCTTCCTGTTTTGGAAATCTTGCCTCTTCAGTGCACAAATGCATAGTTTTGTATGTGCATAATTTGTGGCTGTAATTTTAGAGGCTCATTAAATAACTTGGCTGTGGAAATCAAATTGCCTTTCATCAAAATCCAGCAAGAGCTGAACTAGTTCTGTCCATCACAGCAGCCCTTCTGGTCTTCGTTACATGGCTCAAAAGTACAAATGCAAATGGGGCTGCGGATCTGTAGCACAGGAGGGAGAAAAAGGGAGTTTGGAAGAGGGAATGATGCTGGCAGCAGCTTTTCAATAGCAAGCTGGTCCTCTGAAGAGAAATGAGAGCTGCTCTGTTTTTCTGCCCGGGCAAGAAAGCAAAGGAAAGTCCTGAGCGACAGGTTTGGGCGGTGCTGCCCAAGCCCATCTGACACGTACAGGAGCCCTGTAGTGCCCTGCACTGCTCAGGGGACCTTCTGCCACTAGTAATCCACAAATCCAAGCATGGGACATGAGGACTAAAGCCCTGCTGATACCACCATATCATTTCTTTCCACCATGAGTAACTGCAGTGGACTTTCCTGGCAGGAGGTACCAGGCTTGATGCCATTTCTGGGACTGCTCTATTCATGTTGGAGAACAGTATGAAATAACTCACTTACAAGCTCATAAAGTCCAGATTTATTATCAGTGTAACCTTATAGGAATGAGAATGAGAAACGAGTGCAGGTGAAGAATGAGATGGGGAGAGGCAGATGCTCTTTGATGTTCTACAACATTATCCAAAGTTGAGTGGAGACTTTTTTTGAGTTTTATTTTAATCTTTATCTGAAAGTATTACCATGCTGCTTCTTTTTAGTGAGGTTGACACTGAAATGAAAAGAACTACAACATAAGAAGAGAAATCTGCTTTCTGCTGTAGTGATGTTGCTTGGTTTGTAGCCTGTATTCTTTCAGCTGACCAAAACCTCAGTCATTTTCTGGGACTTCATCTTTATTCTGCATAACCAACACAACCTTCTTCCCTCTAACAACCCTTCTGCAATGATATTTACTTGGGGAGAGTGGGTTCATAGACGCAGCCAGAAAGAAGGAAAAACAAGAAGCAATTTTAAAAGGTCTAAAGGAAAGTTTAAAACAGGGAGACAAATAAAGAGATAAGACAGATGCTGTTTCCTGTGGAAGGAGAGATGGCTCTTTGGCAGCTGATGAAGAAGAGGTGGGATTCCCCCTTCCTCTGATCCCTTCCATTTGGGGTTTCAGGTGTCTTCTTCAGAAACCCAAAGGTCACGCAGGGGACAACCCGCTCACCAGAAGGGCCATCGGGCTGCCAACGTGTCAGTGATTCAAAGACCACTGACAGAGATAAGAATGCAGGAGAGGTGTAACTTAAGTGTCATCTTATAGCTACTGGGAGCTCAGATACACTTCAAAGGCAGGCAGCTGAGCAGCGGCTGCTCCGAGAGCAGGAGCCAAACAGGCCGGTTTGAAAGCGTGATTATGACTTATCGTATTCCACCAGGAACGTGTGAAAATGGGCAGGAGGGACTCTCACCCTGCAAGGTAGTGATTTAAAGATGTGCTTTTCCTCCACCAGTGACTGCCCTACTGGTAAAGTTCCTTTATAAACAGAGCAGCCTTGAAGACTTGAAGAGATGTCGCACTCGCCTGAGGCGTGGACAGGCTGCTCTGCTCTGCACCAGCCCCATGGGAAAGGATGAAATGCAGCAGGGGAGGTTGTCAAGACATATCCAAGGTGGGAAGGGGCTTACCAGGGTGTCTTCTTCCACCAATATCAATCCGTCTGAACAGAACAATTTCATGTTTCCCTGATGAAACTTTGCAGCTGATGCCATTACGGAGGTGCAGGATGGGAGAGCTTGTTTACCGTGGTGGCAAGTCACCAGCCAGGAACAATATCTCCTGTTAGCACATGCCCAAACTCTTAATTTCTTCCTGTTTTTTATTTTTTTCCCCTCATTTTTTTATTTTTTATGTGCCAAGTCCATCCCTCAGCATCTCCATGCTAGCCCCTGGACTTTTCAAAATAGCAAAGGAAGCAGAAATGACTCCAAGCTTTTATCTGTGCTTTCAAAAGAATGCAAATGAGGAAACTCAACCTCAAAAGCTCAGGCTGGAAAGAGCATCCTCCCCATTGCAAAACATTTCACCTTTAATATATTCGAACCAGCCTATGAGACCATTTTTCTTGCCAAGACAACTTTTCCTCATTAACTGTTGTGTTCCAGGAACCTCTTGGCTTATTCTGAACTTTGCAGCACTGAAGCAGAATATGAATGTCCAGATCATATAGATGAGAAATTAAATCACATTTCAATAGCTTGGCAGATGTTAAATGCTGATAAGGAGGAAAATCCCCTGAAAGAAACACCACTGCAGTAGGGATTTTTGAAAGCAACCTGCAAAGGGAAAATCCTCCTGAGGATTGAGTAAACTCAAACACCTCTCCCTGCCATCCCATGGCTCCCACGGAATGTGTAGGCCCCATGCTAATGGTGACCACCACTGATTTTAACTCACATTGATGCTTGTGAATGTGAAGTGTGACTGTGATTAGCTGTCCCTGAGATCTTCAGCTCTGATAACCGAATCTAGATGTGATTGCTAATTATTGTCATAGAATCATTAAGATTGGAAAATTCCTCCAAGATCGAGTCAAAAAATATGTCCTGGAACTTGGGCACGTACCTGATTGCTGGTGGTGGGAGTGAGGTTGAACCTGGACTTCTCATCAGCTTCTCTTCAACTGGGTTAAGAAAATGGAGAAGAAACACTCTTCCTATTCTGCTAATAATGATTTATTCCCATTGGCACCCACGTGCCTTCTGATGTCTCCCTTTATTGTAGCATGAGAGGCAAGTTGTGGGAGGAAAGCCTTAAAAAAAACAATCCCTGAAATCTGCCTTCTGACTCCATACTGAGATACTTCCATAAGTTGCCTACAATCCTGTACAGGTTTTTAGTAAATGTCTGTATGCTGATGCAGAAATACAGCTCTGACCAGCCAACCCTAAAAATTTTTGGCGAAGCCTCTCCATACCTCAGTTTCCCCACCCGCAAAAATGAGGTAAGAAATAGAATTTGTTAAGGGGCAGGTGCCATGGAAATGCTTTTGCTAAGGGGCTGGGGTTTGTGCTGGTGGCTGAAGTGTCCATGCTGTGGAGGAAGGAGACTTTAAACTGGGGCAGGGCAGGAAGCTGTGGGAAGCCTGAGTTTAATCTGCTCCGTCTGTGAGTCAGAGCCCTAAATCTTCACATCTTCCGAGGCTTTTGCACTGCTGCCACGTTGGCTACGGCCAGGCAGCTTTCAGCTTTGCCCAACTTAATTTATGTCAAGGCCAGTTTTCATCTTTTTCACATATACTAATGGGATAAAAGTGCTCGGTGTTGCTTCATCCTTTCCCAGAGAGGTTCACCGGCACCCAGTGTGAGCAGGGCTGGCTGGATCTCTGTTTCCATCTAGACAGCTCTTGTCGAGGAAAAGACAAAGAGAGAGTTTGTTTAAAGTGGAGCAACACATAAACAAAGTCCATGTAAGTAGGGGAATAAAAATGCCACAGCCAGCTCGCTCTCGCTCGCTCGCAGCCTTTGCGTTCGCCTCATTTTTTAATCTAATTTTGCAACTGTAAAAATGTAGTGGAAATGAGAGTCTGGCAAGAAGCACAGGCTGAGTCCCTCAGATAGGGAGCTGAGAATGTCTGCCACGATTAGACCTCTATAAATCTCAGCGTGTCTCTCCTAATTACTCCAACAGGAAAGCATTTAATTATGTAACCAGCATCCCCTGTTTGACACAGGCACACACGGACCCCGAGCGCTAACCTTAACCTGGTTATCTCGCTTTGTTTCTGGACTAGTTAAATATAGACACAGACAGACGGATCCGTCTGCGCAAACACAGAACCCACTGTGTGGGAAAGTAACCTGGTGGTGAACCTGTACCATCGCCTGCAATGAGCTGGAGCTGGGTTTTACACCCTCTTTCTTCCTGAGCAGATGCAATTTATTAGTTTGATGTTGTTTACTCGACCAATTTTTGCCTTATTCAGGCCTGGGTGTGATTCATTTCTCAGGGGTGTCAGAGTTCGTGCCACTCTTTTCTTCTGTAGATTTATCCTGCCTAAATACAGGGGTTTTTTTAGGAGATATTAGATGGAAATAAATCAACATGAGAAGCAAAAAAACTCTTTTTGGCCTTGATTATAGCTCTGATCCCAATTAAAAATGGTCAAGAAAGAACTGGAGCTGGCACTCAGTGCTGGTCTAGTTGATGAGGTGGTGATTGGTCGAAGGTTGGACTCAAAGATCTTGGAGGCCTTTTCCAACCTCAGTGGTTCTGTGGTCACACTGAGTATCTCAGTTTAACCTGCTGCATTTTAAGGGTTTTACAGGGAGAAAAAGGCATCATGTCAGCCCTGGGTACTAAGTCCTTAGTGTCACCTGGGTTGCCCTTAAATGTCCTTGTCCTGGGCTGCATTGGTGGTTCAGGTATCAGAGAATCATAGAATCACTGAGGTTGGAAAAGACCTCTGAGATCATCAAATCCAAATTTGACTGAACAGCCCATGAGCCTCCTGGGATCCCAGCTCTTCCTGGGTCTTTTATGGCTCTGATGAGCATCTTTTAAAAGTTTCCTGTTGACCCTGCATTCCAGCGCTGCAAATCCTTGTTCTCACGAGGAACCCAACAATCTCACCTTAGTTTTTCCCTTGGATGGATGTTAAAAGTTATTTCCATACTGAAATATATTTGCCTGCAGCTGTATAGAAATTATTTTCACAACAGGAAAACCTTCTGCAAGGACTAATACTCACCTGACTGGTTTGGTTTTGGGTTTTTTGGATCTGTTTTGTGTTCCTCATATTTCCCCATTTATAGGACATCCTGACAGATATGGTGTAGAAGGTACCTAGCCCAAAATTATTAAGATGGCATATATGAAACAATTTTTTGAACAGTGATTAGTGACATAAAAGTAATAGGGCAGCAAAGAGGGAGAGTTCCAAAAGGAAACTTGGTCAGTTCAGTGTCTTGTGTATCCTCTCCTCTCCTTCCCTCCTCTCCCTCCCTGCAGCCCCATACACATCTGGTTCCCCATCCAGAGCCTGTGCCAGTGGAGGATACATCTATCAGTTGTATTTGATCATAAGGGTAACTTCTTGAAATTGTTACTACTTTTTAGATTAACAAAGCAAACAGTGAAAATCAGAGGGTTTGGCAGGGGACAGACAAACCGCATCTCTCCTACTCTTAGCTACATGTCATAACAAAACACTGGGCCAGATAATTAAGAAAGTTTCTAAAAATGTCCCCATGATAGTTGCCAGGGTATCTGTCTCTCTGAGCATACACATGAGCATATCTGCGGGAATTTCTTTAGTGCTTTATTTTGAAATAAACGGATTTACTTCTTTATAATCCAATGCATGAGCAACAAATACTGCCTTTGCTCCTAAGGAAAACAAGATTTTCTTCTCCTTAGGAGATGAGAAACTACTGTAAATGTATACAGGGACACAAAACAAGGTATAAGAAGGTATCTTCTCCCTTTTGAATGTGTTTTGTGTGACACCTGGGTGGGTTTACCTGGTTGCAGACAGTTGTGGAGGGGGTTAACAGGTCCCCAGCCATCGGCTGAGCCACACTCACCTGCAGGGCACTGCAGGCACGGCTGAGGGTGCTGCCAAGAAAGTGGTTTGACATAAGGGCAGCCCAAGACCAGGAAAGAAGCTTATTCTCAGCTATTTCTCTTTTCCAAGTCCTGCAATTATTTACTCTTGTTTTTTTTCAGTGTTTCTACAGATGCATTGATGTTTCAGTGGAATTGCTGTCCTGCCTTCTCCATGATCCCTAACCCCACAGAAACGCTGCTGTGTAACACACACAGTATGTCTTTTAAAATCAGTTTCAAATTCTTGGACAATGTCAAAAGGGAGAATTAATTAAAGAAAAAAGCATGTTATATCATATTATCCATAGTATTGGAATGAAATCTGACTAAATATCATCCTTTATGGTGAGCTCGATGTGTCGTAACACGGCTGACTTTCCAACAGCCAGCTAAGATCATCTCTTAGGAATTTATTATGAGTGTACTATGCCCTGTAACATTTTTTATGTCAGGTTGTTAATGGCAGCATCCAGGATGTGTTGAACTCACGTTTGTGTATGAAAGATTAATTTCACACTGGTGTTTGCCACTCAAAAGGGGGGGAAATGAGTGTCATTGTCCAATGCCATCAGCAAAACTGGTTTAGTGCATCCAAAGGACTGCAGGAGATAAGACAACAAACATTTATAAAGAAGTATTTTCCAGCTGGGAGGTGACATAAACTCTTACAGTTGTTTTTGGGAAAAGACATGCACAGCCCCCACGTTGTATTTGCAGTGCCCAGCACACATTTCCTTCTGATCCATCTTTCCATCTGTCTGCTCAGTTTAATTGCTCCGCCGTGGGTTTTATACTGTTTCTCACTGTATTATTTTAATGATCCTTTGACTGAGTCAGACTGGAAGAATCCCATAAACTTTAGTGACACTGTGGGTGATGTAGATGGGCACAAATCAGCCTGTAGGCCTTGCTCACAATTCTTCCCGGGACTCCCAGGGGAAGACAAACAGTTCAAGACTTGACCTACAAAACTTGGCGGCAGCTTGAGCCGAGTCCTACTAAACCAGGCATCGAGAAAGCACCGCAGATAGCTCTTGTGGTCCAGCTGATAGATGGTTTCCAACAGCTTTTCTAGCTTGACCATGACCATTCTTGCTTGAAAAGCATAAAACATCTCTGGCAGGTGCTGGTGCCAGGCGAGTCTGCGGAGCACACCGGAGACGGCAGCAGGAACACCAGGAGACAGGAGGGGAAGGACAGCCAGTTAAAACATGTTTTCAATCAGTTTGACTGTTCAGACGGGGACATGCACGTTACACAGATGGACTGAGCCAACCCAGAAATCAAAACACTTTGGGCAAGGGAGTGCAGGAAAGAAAAACAGTTTCACCTGCTGCTCTCTTTAGGCAAAAGTTGCTGACAGAGCAGCGTGTGGCACATTGGCACAGGCAGGTAAAGGCAGAGCTGAGGGGCAGGTTGTTGGGATGCTCCTGGCCAGCCATGGTGTTACATCAGCTCTCCCAGCATTAATGCAATAGCTGCTTGGCACATGAAAGGCTCTCCTCAGAGCCAGCATCATGTCAGCAGCACCCGCTGTGGTGCCCAACACAGCTTTATTTCACAGATTTATCTAACAGTTATAACCAGCAACTCTGGAACATCTGTTTCTAATTATTTTTTTCCTCCAAATAACTAGAGATGCCTGAGAAGTTGGAGCCTTTGGGGTATGTGCTGGGTCTTGTGCAGGTGATGGGACAGGGTGGACCTAGAGTGGTGCCAGATATGGGAAGAATGGGTGGCAGACCCCTGTGAGAGGGGATTTCTGGCTGGATGTCATGGGCAAAAGGAGGGGACATTGCAATAGTGCCCTGTCACTACAGCTTGTATAAGGCTCAACCTGGTGTATTGTTTAAAGGAGGAGCATCAGATGAGCAGAGATGTGGAGGGTGACACCAACTTTGTGATTTCTGGTGGGATTTCAGTGCTGACAAGTCCCTGCACTCGTGGCAGGACACAAAAATGCCTGCTGGACAGATGGAATCACAGGTTGGAAATTTAGGTTGGAAAAGACCTTTGAGATCATTGAGTTCAACCTGTGCCTGATCCCCACCTTGTCACCCAGCCCAGAGCACTCAGTGCCACATCCAGTTGTTCCTTGAACACCTCCAGGGATGGGGACTCCACCCCCTCCCTGGGCAGCCCTTTCCAGTAGTGCCTGGATTAGGCAGTGGTTGGGAAGGGGTTTTGTGGCTCTTGGTTTGGGGCTGAGGCACCTCAATAGCTGCAGGGACATTGATCAAGGTTTAGACACATCCTGGTGGGGATTTAGTGCTCACTGCTAGTTAAACATGAGGGAGGAAGAAGAGGCTACAATGCTGCTATTACACACACTGGTGTAATTTTGCCAGCTCCTGTAGGGCTGATGTGCCTGGTTTATTCTGACACAGTTGAAATCTAAATCATGCTTATTACTTATTCATTTTTATTAGTAGTAATTTTGCTTTTTTTTTCTTTTCCCTAAGACTCATCATAAAGAACAGAAAGAGAAAGATATAAGTAACACATTTTCAAATGTTCTTTCCTAGTGAATTACTTGGCCTGACATTGGAAATGAATTATTTTCCATTGTACCAGTGACCCCTGTTGTGTGTTCTATTAACACCACATGTTAAACTTTTATATTTTTAGTAAACCATGACCTTGTACATTCTCTGTCATTTCCCACTGGCATAAGTACAACACATGTGGTATGAAAGCTAACGGTTTTCATTTGTATACAGTACTTTTATATCTCAGGCTTGTATGAAAGCAACACAGGTCATGGTAATCAGGGCATCCGAGGATTTCACCAGCTACAAACAGTCACAACAAAGTGTATGTGTTTTCAAAAAACATATTTTTGGCATAATGCTTTCTTCTATGTTGTGCAAATCCAGATGAAAATGGGATCTTGAAAGGCTGTGTTAAATTTTTTGATCGTGCTAATCCAAACAACTGTCTCCAACACATGCACAAGCAGGAGGAAGTCTATAAAATGTCAGGTTTGGTCTAAATATCTGCAGAACAAATGTGGCTCAGGAACATGACCAAGTGTGCAGAACTCTTAAGATAAAAGATGATGTCACAGAGGTTCGGTATTTTATTTCATCAAATGGTAACATTGTTCTAGACATCTAAAAAATTATGGATGATTTATGGATACAGCCCAGGCTATGGAAGGAAGAATAATTCCTTCCAGTTGCCCAAATATTTCTTTTTATTTTTTCCCCCTCTTTTTCTTTTTATCTTTTTCTGCAGCCTGGGCTTTGTAGATGTGAGTTTTAGGTGCACTGGGGTGTGCTCTGAGCACACGCCTGCTCTCACACAGCAGTGTGGCCACATGTGTAAACACTCACCTATGTGGTCACTTGTGCTTTTGCTCTGAAATGCAGCCTGTTCTGCAGGCATTTTCCAGTACTGATCCATCTCTTTTTCTGGGCTGATCCACATTTCTGAAATGTTGTTGCTTACAATAAGAACTCATGTCTTAGAACAAGCTGCCCATGGCAGTGATGGAGTCACCATCACTGGAGGGATTGAAAAGCCATGTTGATGTGGCACTTGGAGATGTGGGTTAGTGGTGGACCTGGCAGTGCTGATTAATGGAGGTACTTATTGGTCTTAGAGGGATTTTATGGCCTTAAGAATTTTGTGTTTCTATGTTAAAAAAAAAGAAATGTTTGAAGTCAGGTTGAGGTTATCCTCAGTTTCTTTGCTGGACTCAAGACAAGGAGCAGCATCCTGCACTGAGAACATTGCAGGTCTCCATGAGCCAACACACAGGAGCAGTGGGTGAAATGGAAAAAAAAGACCAAAAATGCATGATTTCATAGAATCACAGAATGGGTTGGAAGGGACCTTAAAAATCGTCTCATTTCATCCCCCTGCCATGGGCAGGGACACCTTCCACTATCCCAGGTTGCTCCAAGCCCCATCCAACCTGGCCTTGGACACTTCCAGGGATGGAGCGACCACAGCTTCTCTGGGCAACCTGTGCCAGGGCCTCCCCACCTTGTCACATTTACCCATCATATGACAGCACTTGTTCCCCTCTTCCCTACTGAACCTCAGTGGTTTCTCCACCTATCCACAGATAGGATATCTCCCATCTGTGCCTTTGCTAAGTGAGAGACATCAGGAGCTCAGAACACTTCCCAGTTGAATCTGTCAAACCAGACCTGGAGCTGTGCTCCTCCAGGATTCCACCTCCTATTTGCTTCCCTCTATTCGCCACCCATACCTGTGTATTGGTGCCACCTCTCAGCACTCAAAATGCTCTTGGCCATTTTGGTGAAGAGGCCAGTTGATCCCTGCATCCCACGATCCCTGCATTCCATGTCTCCAAGATGCTGTCTCAGACTTCCTAGCTGGCAGCTTCGCATTAAAGATGACATAATGGTGTTTGCGATGTAGCACCGTGTCTGCCAGGACAAACTCTCAGTTTTTTGGCTGGAGACCAGCCAGGCTCAGATTTTATTTATGACAAATAACTGTTGTCTCAATGAGCCCATAAAGATTCCTTTTTGTCTCCTCCTTGTGCTGTGATCACTGGGTAATGATAGGAGTGTTTCTAACATAAAAG
Source organism: Neopelma chrysocephalum (assembly GCF_003984885.1). Classification (NCBI taxonomy): domain Eukaryota; kingdom Metazoa; phylum Chordata; class Aves; order Passeriformes; family Pipridae; genus Neopelma; species Neopelma chrysocephalum. Next base: position 7,496,950 of record NW_020897727.1, read on the forward strand.
CATGACCCGTGGTAATAAAACCTGAAAACAAATTGCATTTGCACTCATCCTCTGTGATAAAGCTTTTTTCTTTGATTTGCCTTTTAGGATTTTACCCACAGTGTGGTTTAAAATTCTCCCAGCACTCAAGTCAGAAAACAAACAGAATTCACACTGTGCTGCATGCGGGGGAAAAGGTAGGTGGGGAACAAATATATGGGGAAAATCATGATTGCTCAAATAAATGGCCTCTGCCTGGTGCACAAGCACCTACAGCCACCCTGTGCAGCTGGGCTGGCCAGGGTAAGAGATGATTTTTAGTAGAAAAATAGCTTGGGATTCCTTTATGCCTTATTCCTTTGTACCTTGAAGGTCTTTGATTATCCATTCACAGACAGCGAAGCAAGGCAAGGTTGTTTAGACACACGGTTTTGGTCCACGTGGTCCTGTGCTCTCAGGATTGCCCTGGTTTTGGGGTGTTTCGCCTCCAAATCCTTTGCTGGTTTCATATTATTCTTCTGATTTGACAAGAAAATAACATCATTCTCCTGAGCCCTTTACAGTCTTAGTAAGTCCATAACGGGAGAGGAGAAGTTGATATAGTGGTGCAGATAACCAGTAATGCAGATTATTTCATGGACCCCAGTTATTAATATAATATAAAATAAAAGCTAATAAATGAAGGGATTTCAGCATTTCTTCTGTGTAATGACAAACAAACAAAACAAACTCCATTTATCTAACAGACCAACTCCATTTATCTAACAGATTTGAAAGTGTGACTTGTCAGAGATGAAGGGAAATCTCCTGTCAGCAGAGATAATGAGAAGGATGGAAGAGTGAATACAGCCAGGAAATGATGGAAGAATGAAGAGGAAGTGAAGCAGAGAGAAAAAAGCCAACAAACCAAACTAAGGAGATTACAGAGAAAAAACTCAAAAAAAAAAAAAAAAGCCAAGGAGGAAATAGGAGACAGAACTGTGGCTGTGTATGATATGTAGGATGTAGGAGACTCAACCCTCCAGGACATATTTGTGTATGTAGGAGGGGTGATAAAATTTTTTATTTCTAAATACAAACTGCAGGTTTTCTGTGCTTGAAATTTAAAAAAAAGAATAGAAAAAAATGAATTATTGGTGACAAAACAAAAGACATGGATTAAAATCATAGGAAAGAACTGTTTATTAAAGAGTGCTGATCTGAGGGACTACAAAAATCCCTTTCAGCCAGACCCAAAGGCTGAGATGTCTGCTACCTATAGCAGGTTGATCAGGGCTTACTATTTAGACTTAAAAGACTTCTCTGCTCTTGAGTATCTCTGGTAAAAGGCAGAAGGAAGTGAAGATTTCTTTGCTGGGTTACCTGGTGTGTTGCAGCCTTTCTGAAAGTCATTCCTGAAGCAAATCCACCCTTAGCCAACACAAACCCCAAGCTGCATCCATTGGCCACCTCAACGTGGTCCTGGGGACTGATGATGATAATAGGCTCTCCCAGGGCAGGATCTAGAGTTTACTTGAGACCAGTTTCACTGAGGGCTTGTAAATTAACAGAGTCCTTTGTCTGGGGAATTTTCGCAACCTGGTGATGCCACTTGGGGTGGCAGATCCCTCCCCAGTGGATCATGCTGGAGCACTGGTGGGTGATCTCCAAGGGCAGCTCACTGGCTCGAGTGACACAAACCACACTAGGGCTTGATGAATACCAGAACATCAAGCCAGACAGACACTGGCTGGCTTTTCCACTGTAGCTCTCCCCCTGCTATTATTTATATACCGTTTCACTTGCTTACATGTAACTTAAAACCAGCCCTAAGTCAGCAGCCCAATCCAACCACGGGCCAATTAGCCTGGAGTAGCCCTCGCTTTCTTTCTTTCCCTCCTTCTCCCTCTCTCTCCCTTCGTTCCTGCAGGCAGGAATAAGGCTGGCTACTGTTAGGCATTCCCAGTTGTGGCTGAGCAAAGCCTGTGTGCCAGTTCAGTGGTTGAATATGGGCCCTGTTTATTTTTTCAGAGTGGCAATTTTCAAGGGGTTGGAATCGTTGTTAAAATTAGCGTAAAGAATTTAAGCCACAGAAAGGTCCTTTCACCTTATTCTTCAAAAAGCCTGTTGTTTCCCAGAACACCCGCCCCTTCCAAACCACCTGAAAGCCTCAATTTCCATCTGGGAATAAAAATCACAGTCCTCAGATCCCAGAGAGGCCCTTGGGTAGGTTTTTGGTGGGATTTGGCTTATGTCCATGTGCCTGAATGGCACCTGCCAGGTGGGAGAGCATCAAAAACCATCCCTTGGAATGCTGAGCAAACCCAGCCAAGCTGGAGAGCAATTGGAGGGACTGGCATGACTTGGTGCTGCTCCAAGAGGATGCCAAGAGGATAAGAAATCTCCACCTCACCATCCACAGAAGTAAACATCCCCTTCAGCGTTGATGGCTCTTGACATCCCAGGCTCTGTGCAGCATCAGGATGGAGGGAGGTGATGCTTTCTGACAGCTCAGCGTGACGGCTGCCCAGATCCCCTTCCCATGGGTGGAAAGAAATTGGGATTCCCTAACAATCTGGCAGCAGTAAAATGGGATTCTTTATAGCCTCTCCAAGTCCTAGAGCCTTCCTCTCCTACCAGGATCTGTACCAGCCTCTCAGTGAGTCGGTGCTGTGGGCAGAGGGTTTTGTTTTGAGTGAGGCTCTTTGCTTTGTTTTGGAAAATGAACAGCAGATAAGGAGTCTGGATACGCAAAGATTTAGTTCAGTTACTCCAAAGTTGCTTATTTAAATTCAGGCCAAGGTCTCTTGAGTCAGCAAAAGTCAGCGGGAGCTCTCATAAAAATAGGGTCTCTTTTGAAAATTCACATGCTTCCTGTTTGTGCAAACGCCGTGAGAACTGGCTTTCCCATGGCTTGTCTGTGCTGGAACCAGGAAATAGACGGGAATTTGGAAACAAGAAATAATTGTTATAAAAAAAGAGAAATGATAAAGACAATCATATTTCTTTTTCCTTTTCGAGCTGAAAGAAAGTTTTGTGCAGTTTCTTGTCCCCTTTGTCAACTGCCCGTAACCAGGTTTGGACTGGATGATCCATGCTGGATTCGGTGATCCATGTGGGACCCTTCCAACTCAGGATGTTCTATATTCTGGGATGAATTACTCCAACACAGTCTAATGTAAGCCAGTGCTGGAAATTCTGTTAATGTGTTGGAGCAACATCATGCTAATGAGGTGTGTGACTGTCTGTGAGTCTGGAGCTCATGGAGAGCAAATCCTGCTGTGAGAGGGGATTCAACCCACTGCTACCTGTAAATGTTGCACCAGTGGGTTCTGGTCCACAGCAAGCTCTGAGAACATGTTTGCAGGGCATGAGCTCATGTATGGACACTGGAATGGGTAGCTCACCTTGCTCACACCCAGCTCCTGGATATCACAGAATCATGGAATCACTGAGGTTGGAAAAGACCTCTGAGACCATCGAATCCAACCTGTGACCGATCCCCACCTTGTCAACCAAACCATGGCCTGAGTGTCGTGTCCAGTCATTCCTTGAACACCTCCAGGGATGGTGAATTCAAACCTCCCCTGGTGCAACTTGAGGCCATTTCCCCTTGAAACGTGTCCATCCACCCACTCCCGCAGAAGAAGCTGACTTGTGCTGGCACTCATCACCTGAGCTAAACAGAAGATCTGCCCAGCCAGCAGTTTTCTTTGCATTTAAAAATAAATTTTCTGAGGTTTTTAACAGACTGGCAAAATGAGGGGGAAAAAGAAAACACTCTGCAAGTGTGTTAACAAGGGGACTGGTTTTAAATTCAGGGAGGAGATTCTGATGTAAATCCCAAGTAACTCTGCTCAGCCCATTCAAGTTCTTCCAGATCTACTCAAGAATAATTGAAATCATTTGGCTATTTTTCCATCATCATGAATATCTAGACAATTTACTATCAAGTCTGAACAAACATATAAACCTCAGAACACTGAAATTATTAGGATGGGTCATTATTTATAGGCATTTTTGTTATGTTTTCTTTATTTTTTCATTTCCACTGTGGCCACATTCAATTTGATGCTTGTTGGGCTACTCATTAAGGTCTGAGAACAAGAATTTTGATCAATATAAATTTATAGGATGAAAAGCACTCACGTTTTGGCAGGATGACCTTGGGTAAATTATTAGCTGCTGTTGTCTTTTAGACACAGATAAAGAAAATATGTTCAGTTTCAAGTCCCAAGGCCTCTGAATAGCTCAGTTGTTATTTTTTTTCTGTACATTTATTCTTCCTGGATGTTTTCTAGAAATCATGTCACCAAGTGACTGTATAGACTATGTGTCTTTTTCAAATTCTAGGAGGAAATCCCTCAAAAGGATCATTGTTATACAGTAGGAATATACAAATTGTGACTTTCAGGATGTTAATTCCAGCAGAGCTGTGATTTTGTGAGAGTCAGGGGGATTGCTCAGCCACTTGCCAGAGAGGCTCAGCACCACCCATAGGTACCAAGTCACTCAGTACCTTGATTTTAAGGTCCACGGTGAGAAAGGACATTTCCCTTGGGCACTGTAGGATACTTGTGCACGAAATATTCCCTATTATAGCAGTGTTTCCTTCTACCACCTTTCCATGCATGTAGAAAATAAAATCCCTTAAGGATTTCTAGGGAAGACATTAAGAAACAGAATAAAACCTAACCATGATATTTTTTGAGGATTAGAAACCTACAGGTTTAGTGATATAGAAAATATTTACTCTCACATCAAGAATTTTTTTGCTAAAGTGGGACTGTCCTTCAGCACAGGGGGCAAAACATCATCAGTGCTGCTGCAGCTCCATCAGGGCCATCGATTTTCCCAGTGACAGTGTTACCTGTGGCTCCTGCTTCACCCCAAACCCCCCCTTACTACATCAGTCTCCTGCCTTTCTCACCCGTGGGAGGATTCATTTATCTCCCCAAAGGTCTCACAGGGTCCAGAGCCCCAGAGGTTCCTCCCTCTGGGAACAGAGAAGGGATGGGATGGTGATGGATGCCCACCACGTCAGAGCTATTTAAGTGTCTGGTGAGGCACAACTTCACTTTGAAACAAATGGGCTGATACTGATGAGAGCTGGCCCAGAGCCACTGTTGCTGCTCTCTGAGCCTGACTGGAAACCTTCAGCTCATTCCAAAGGGAGATCTCATAGATTAAGTCATCAGATCCACTTTCTTTCTGGGCTGAGTCAGATTTATCCGGCAGATCTCTTCCTGGGACATCCCAATCCAGCCTGAACCTGAGGTGCTGCCTCGCCCATATATCCATTCCTGGAGCACCTGCACGGGACTGGTGGATACAGTACAGGAATCCAGTGCTCTTCTGGAGCAACAGCTGGTGGCCAGATGTTGTGTCACACAGTGCTTCAAATGCTCTGGGGACAATTTAATCTTATGCCACGTGCATTTCTAGGACTTCTCCCCATCCTTCATGTCAGCTCTGCCCTTCTCTCCCGTTCTCATCTCCCTGTATCCTGGCTTGACCTGGCCTCAGTGATCCATCCACAGGGCTGTGCTTGATTTGGCTCACACAGCTCTGACAACAGCCACCACTGTTGCCCCTTCAACAGCAAATTCGCTCTCAGTGAGCTGCACCCACTGAATTTGTCTGTGTGAGGGTTCTTGAGGCTTTTCCCTTGCTTGTCTCCAAAATCCAACATGAAGAAAATATTTTTGAGCTCAGTAATCCCCCTGGCACTGACGTTTGTCCCTCTGCTTCCAGCAAAACACCCTATTTCCATCTTGATTTAAAGCCTACAACGGCCTGTGGAAAACCTTCCATCTAGGGACTCTCTGGGATTAGAAATCTCTAAAATGGGAATGAACTTTTCAAGCCTGTCTGCTGCATAAGGATTCAATTCTGCTCCCATTCGGATCCCATGGGGAGCTGGATTAGATGGATATAATCACAGAGCACTGAGTCCTCAAGCAGGCAGTTGTTTCACAGGAGTGCCTTAGCAGAGACTGGTAGAGCCCAAAAAAGTAAAGCTCTCACAGACAAATAAACAGATATGTTGCATATAAAGTAATTTCTTCTTCTCTCGCCACCAATTTTGGTGTTTTGTGGGTACCACCCTTTGAGAAAACTATGGAGATCTGAATCCAAAATGGACCATGACAACAGAACTGAGGAAGGTTTGGAGAACTTGACCTTCAAGGGAGGTCTGAAATTTTGGAACTCCACTCCAGGCCAGTAGTTTTAATCTTCCCAGTAGACTTGGGACCCTTTGTTGAATATGAATCCACCAAAATCCTCATTTTTCTGACCTGGCAAGGAAATCTTAGGGACAATCCAGATGCCCTCAAGCCTTTGGATTACAGGTTTAGGGAAAGCAGAGAACTTAGATGTGGAGCTGCTTGTTGGAGAGAGTAAAAAAGGAGTGCAAATGTCTCATTGGTAGTAGGAGATATTTTTCTCCTATAACAAGTTCAGTGCTGTAATCCTCCCCTGCCACATTGGTGGATTTGATTTAACTGGAGAGCTGGTCTTCCAAGCCCTTATCGTGGCTCCCAGTGATTAAAGAATAAGGGCTGTGGAAAAAACATACATCAATGACCATGAGTCTGCTAACCCATGCACTCAGAGGCATTGGGGGATCCTAAAAACATCACTGAATGACACAGGGAAGGTCCTTTTTGGGTGCTGCTGGTGGTCCTGGCACGTTGCAGGGGAATGCGCCTCATTCAGCTGATGCACAACAGAATGAGTTATTAATGAGGGCATCAGCCAGAATGATCCTATAAAGACTTTGGATTTAGAAATGCAAACATTTCTTATACATGGGCTCTCAGAGCAGCAGCTCCTCTGCCATATTGCCTAAACCAGTGGTATAAATGATAAAACTGCCTGGATTACAGAGTCACAGGAACCTTAAGATCATACAATCAACCTATAGCATAACATGGAAGTCTGCAAATTATTTTGATCTCCTCCAAACTGAGATCCCGTACCTTTGGTGCTTCAGGTGATTTTTTAATTTTTTCCTGCTCATTTATCCTTTTTCTCAAGGCATCACCCAGGACCCACCAAAGGCAGGGGGAGTTTTTCTCCTTGAATGGAGTCTTAAATAAACAATGTCTCAGGTTTTAATGTAAAAGGACCAGAAAAGCGAGAATTATAAACCCTATTTGGTGAATCAAAGCATCAAAATCTAAATATTTTTAAAAAACCCACAATCCCTACAGTCATTTCAATAACTTGGAGTGTGGAGCTGTTGCAAATGCACTGAAGATTCTTTATATGTGCTGCCATCAGGTGTTTGGTTCTCTCTGTCAGAAACAAGCTCCAAGGTTTTTCCCTGAGAGTAAGGAAGGCTGAGGAGGCAACACTCGTTGTAAAACTAAACCTCAGAGCTCTGATCATAATTTTACACTTCCAATAATCCCATCACTGCCAGAACTTTGAAAAAGGGTGACATAGAAACAAGACATTTTTATCTACAAGTCAGTGAAAGCCTTTTAATGGGGAAAAACCTTTGAATATTTTACAGAGCAAAAATGCACCAGTGAGTTATTTCATTGTTGCAGCACCAGCAAAGCCTGACAGGAGGGAAACTCCACAGTGATTATGTGATATTTTATTTTTCTTATATTATATGACAAATTATTATAATACATCTTTGATATATATTTATAATTTTATATGATATTTCTGCCACACTTGAAAGCAAGAGGAACTGAAAACACTGCTGAATAACTGTTATTTCTTAGGTGTTTACAGAAATAATCATCTTTCACAATTTTCTCTCTTCCTAAATACTGTGGGAGCAATCCTTGAACTTTTTACTCAAACAGTAAAATTCCCACTGGAGGACTGGGAGGCTTGAAAGGTTCAACCCTCTGTTTTTACAAGGGAACAAATGGCAGTAGTTTAAAAAAAAAAAAAGAACCAGGAGAAAAAGAAGCAAAAAGAAAAAAAAGAAAGGAAACCATTCCAGCCTCTACTCTTTAAAGACAGTTATACGGGATTTGCTTTCCTTCTTATCTTTCCCCCCCACACTTTTCAAAGCTGGGGTTAAGTTCAGAGGGAGGAATTTGGGACTTGAGGGCGTAGGTGACCACGGGCGACCCGGCCCTGGGGGTCTCCCAGGGCTGTGTCTGCCCAGCTGGTTGTTGTTACCAGGGCTGACAAAGCCATTATTCTCTGAGTGATTGCTGGGAACTTTACAAAGTGTGGGGAGCACCCCGAAATATCAGTTCAGGAGCAAAGAAGAACCCCAGCTGACTGCAGGGTCAGCAGTTTTGGCTCTTGCCTGGAACTCGCTGGGGGAAGGAGCACGTTATCAATAAATCCGCGTATCCAGAGGAGCCGCACGCGAAACCTCAGCACACTCTGGGCTGGCCACAGTGGAACATTCATTCTTGAAAGGAACTTAAGGAGGCAAAGCTTCATTTCCTGAGATTTAAGGAACTTTATTAAATTTTTTCCCCCCCTTTGCTGCATTAAGAGTTGGCAGAGGCTTTTGAGCGGGAGAAGCAGCCGCAGTGTGAAAGGGCTTTTAGAGGCGAATCCAAAGGATCATTAACCTAATAAAGGGAAAGGCAAGGGGAGAGAACTTTAAAGCTGTTGCAGGCTCACCATTATCTAAAATGTACAAATAAAATCACTTTCTCTTTACCTATTGCACAGTAATGAATAGAGTTGCTTATCTCAGAAACCCCACGGACCATGCAAGGAAATGGTCAATGGCATCTAAGAAGTGGTTTGGAAGAGCTTCTGGCCACCAGACCACTGTCCAAAACCCTGATTGCCAAATGGTGTTGAAATCAACATGTGGTCAATGGAAATATCATTTGGATAAACAGTAACTTTTAGCAAGAAAAGAAAAAAATAGTACTTTGAAAAGCTGAGTTTTAGTGGTGCCATGGTTTTCCATTCATCCCAGCAAGGAAAGATGGGGATTTATTTCCTATTTATTTATGTTGCTAGCTTAAATATGTGAGAAGAGGACAATCAGAAAAGGACAGAGGTTCTTTGAGGTCCAGCTCGTAGCAGGAACCATAAAACTGACTGTTTGGTCAGATTGTGCAACCATGAAGGGCAGAAAGAAACCATGACTCATCTCAGCTATAGTGGAGCATGTCCATAATGGACATGTGAAATTCCCTCATCAGGAATGGCACCTACCCCAACACAGGCCATGGTGGGACAATATCATATTTGTGTTTAAAAAATACAGCTCTTATTATAAGTGATGGATTTGTTAGAACTTGAACATGTAATCAGGATTCATCCATGTGAGCTCTGTGAAGCCCTTCCCGTCCAGGTTGTTGCCAACATGGGAGAATCTCTTGGAAGAGTTATTTAGGCCATGCTCCCAACCCTACTGGGTGCAAACTCAAAAAGATGGGAAACTTGTGCTTGGTTTTATGTCCTGCTCCTGTCACTGAATCATAAAACTTTTCACCCCAGTATCTGCTTCTAAGGATATTTTCCCTCTAGATTAATATTAATAAATCAAAACCATACCTTGGCCATTGAAAGTCAGTTTGAAAGGCTTAAGTTTGCTTTTTTATTAAATTAATATTCCATTAGCTGTAAGAACAGTCTGCTATAGGTATCACTGCTCATTCCTGGGAGGAATGGGATGGGTTTAGATAGAGGGAAAAAATCCATTCCACCCACAGGGTATTTCCCACAGCAATGAGTGGCCTTTATTCTTGCACAATTTAGATTTTTCCTCACTCTGATTCCACCACAGCTCAAGGACCATCCACCTGCAAAAAGGGACCTGTTCTGCCAGGCGCTGATGCTGTCAACAGGTAGTTTGGCATCAGTTCTTACAAAAAAGGAGATTGTTTTGAAAGTTTGTGGCTAAACTGCCTAAGTTCAGATATGTATCACTGCAATTAACAGTGCTGCAAGTCCCCCCTGGCTGTATCCACACCTCTGAATCCATCTCTGTGCACTTTCATCTGTGGTTTTAGCCGGAGGAAGGGAGTCAGCATATGTGTGTCATTAGTCCTTCCCCTGCTTATGAAAGTAATAAGGTTTTCTGAGCATTGTGAAATGCTTTTCTCTAAGGCTGGTACATAAAGCTCTGATTATCCCTCAGTGCATTTCACTCCATCAAATACGAAAACCATAGATTTCCTAGGCTTTAACTTGCAGGCCACTCAGAGCACTTAACCAAACATTTTCTCTCATGAAAAAACATGCAGAGGAGGGGTCTGGAATCAGGTCCTTGGCATTTTGTTTCCATTTCTGCCACTGACTTGCTGGACCTTCGGGTGAATTTTTAGTTCCCTTTTCAAGTCATCTTGCTGAATCATAAAATAGATCTTACAAATGTCAGCAGAACTGATGTTTGCTGAGTTTCCCCAGCAAACAGCCCTATAAAACACAGTTTGCTCATTGCTTTATTGTACCTTGCACAGTTGCTGTTTATGGCTGTCCCCTTCTCTTCCCTGTGCCTGCTGTTATAAATGTTACACATCTCCAAAGGGATAAAATAGATCCTAGAGCCAGGAGGTCATCCTGGGATCCTTAGTGGTGCAAAAGCAGCCCAAAACCACGGTTTCCAACAGCAGGATGACCAGTTGCAAGGAGATTTCTGTGAAAATTTCAGCAGATGGCTGCATTTTTCATCTCTCCCCATTTTTCCAGGGCAGCAGCTCTCCCCTTGCCTGGCCTCAAGGCTGGGGGAAGGCAAAAAGTGTTTTTTCCTGACTCCCACCTTGAGCAAAACGATAACCCAGGAGCCCCTTGGACTGTGCAGAGTCTGCAATGAGTTTGGCAGTGATTCCTTGCTTGTGCATTTAGGAATAGCAAGTGAACTGTTCACTCACCAGTCTAAATGAATATCCAACTGGTCACAAGCCCCAAGGTCACAGGAGACCTGCCATAATATATGGAAATATTTGACCTAAATTGCAGCTTTTGGTAAAGAGTGTCCTAGGATTTAAATCCCTGAAGCTCTGGGATGGCTCTTTCAGTGCCTTGTATCCTATTAGCTCTATAATTTGTCTGCTCTTTGCCATTCTAAATCGTCTTTATTTACGCAAATATTGATTTTTTAAAAAATGTATTATGTAATTTAAAAAAAATCTCTATTTAGGTTCTAATTTTTTATTATTATTCCTAGAAAATTGGTGAGGAAAGGGAAGAGTTCTTGTTTGGGGATTAAGGAAAGGGGTGGAAATCCATTCCAGCTGAAAGCTGGCGAGAGTTCTCAGCCTGCAAGCAAGATTGGTCATTTTTCCCTGCAGATTAAGAAAAAAAAAATCCATTTGGCTGTGTTTATCATAGAGGAATGTGGAGAAAAAGGACGAGGAGAAAGACACAGAAGAAGCAAACGAAACGTTTGCATGATTTATGGGAATTTTGCAACTTCAAAACAGTGCTGTGGGGTGACCTGTTGTCCCGAAAAGAAAGAAACAACAAATAAATCAGTGAATGATGCCTGAGGTTTGTCACAGCACTACTGGGCAGCAGCTTTTCAGAACTTTGAGCTGCAGAAATCCCCCACTGCACGTGCAGTTCCCAGCCCAATGGAGTGCCATGAAAAGCAATATTGGGACACATTCCCAGGGGACTTTCACTAGTTTGGGTTAGAAATATCTGTTGAAATCGATAGGGCTGCCTTGTATTTTGGTCTGTCCCATGACACAGTTAAAATTACTGTGTGTGATTCACAGACTCTGCTCTCCCATGGGCCTCTTTGGTGCCAGAGGAGGTTTATCTGGCTTGTCTCCTGGTAATAAGCACAAGTTTTTTATTTTCATTTTCTTTATGCTACTGTTTAGGAGGAGGAAAGGATTTCTCTCCGTGTGAATGCAAGCAGCTAAGAACTGAGCAATTCAGGAGCTCCCCCCGTGCTGACAGTCAGGGGTGCCCCAGACAGGACCATGGCTGTTGGCTGCCCTCAGCCTGCCTTGCCTTTCCAGCCATTTCCAGGGGTGATGGTGAGTCTGGGTCCACAGACACTCTTTGGAAAGGGTCCTTAATCCTTCAAGCTGCAGAGCCATTGATGGCAACAGAGCCGGGACCCTGGGGAGTCAGTGCTGCCAGAGGCTCCTACAAGGGATTGCAAAAAACTTCCTCCTTTTCCTTTTCCTTTTCCT
>NW_020897727.1:7509012-7517436 GCF_003984885.1 Neopelma chrysocephalum
TTTCCTTTTCCTTTTCCTTTTCCTTTTCCTTTTCCTTTTCCTTTTCCCCTTTTTCCTTTCTTTTTCCTTTTCTTTTTTCCTTTTTTCCTCTTTCTTTTCCTTTTCCCCTTTTCCTTTTTTCCCTTTGCCTTTTTTCATATTTCCCCTTTTCCCCTTTTCCCCTTTTCCCCTTTTCCCCTTTTCCCCTTTTCCCTTCCCTTCCCTTCCCTTCCCTTCCCTTCCCTTCCCTTCCCTTCCCCGAAGTGTGACAGGACCGTTCCTTTGACGTTGGAGATAAATCTGCTGCAGCCTCACTTTTGTTTTCGGCCGTCATTCCTTAAAAGGAGTTTGCTGGCAGGGAATTCTGTGGGAGCTGCGCATTTCCAGCAGCCATGGGATTTCCACGGACGGTCGAAGCATTTCACATTCACAATCGAGAGTGTTTGCAGCAGGAATGTTTTTTCCCCTCAATGCTTGCACTTCATCAGAACACATGCCCTGGGGACCTCAGTGTCCAGTCAAAACAGCTCAGATTTCACATTTCAGTGGGTGGACACCCAAACCAGCGTTTACAGCAAACTGGAAAAGTTGCTTTTAGCTGGTAAAAGAGTCATTTCCTTGCTTGGTAGGAGGAGGTGGAAAGATTCTCCCATGCTTTGGGGTCAGAGAGACAGAGAGCCCAGAGCTGACGTGGGCAAACTGAACAAATAAGAGACATTTCAGTGGTTTCTCTTCACTCACAAGCCTTCCTGGGAAATTTGCACCATCGTGTGCGTAGAGAAGGTTGGCTGCTCCCACATGGAGCCGTGGAGGCTCTCTGACCTTGATACTCTTCCAGTTTTCGTACATTTATTGGGAATTTTGTGCCTGTCTGAGTCACTTTGCTTTGATTTGTTTAATGGCCAATTGATTTAAGAAGTTTGTGGTTTCTGGGTGTTTTGTGCAGCATCGTGGCAAGATCCTCCCACAATCTACTCCTTGACATCCTTGTTTTATTCTGTAGTTCCTGTGCTAGAAAGCAAAACCCTTATTTGTGCCCTCTTCCAGGCTTGCTCGTGGCATTTTTGGAGCTATAAATAGGCACTTTTAGGAGAGAGAAATAGCGACACACCTTTAAAGTCCATTGACATATTTTGGACCGTGAGAGCTTTCAAAGAAGGACAGAATGGAAAAAATAAGAGATATTTTGCTTTTAAAAGAAAGCAGAAACTATCCTTCCTAAATAGGGACAGTTGGCATCTGAACCTCCTTCTTTGCTACAAAAGCCCGTCCCAGTCTTTGCTTTCAGACCCATTTCATATTAAAAATAGCACATGGAAAATTTTTGTCCCAGAGTTTCTTGCCAGCTGACTGCTGGACTGTTGCTTTCAAGTGACTAATTTAGAGCAAGACTCAACTAGAGAGCGTTAAGTGATGGTGTCATCACCTTTCTTGTCACATCCAGGTAAAATATAATGTCCCAAGGGTGAAGAGCTGTGACCAGCTCAGCCTGAGTCTAATGTGGGAGGGTATGATGAAGAAAATACCAAGCAGGTGAAATTGTGAGTGATCACAAAATCATAGAATGGTTTGGGTGGGAAGAAACCTTAAAGCTCATCTTGTTCCACCCCCTGCCACAGGCAGGGACACCTTTTACCAGACCAGGTTGCTCCAAGCCCTGTCCAACCTGGCCTTGAACACTTCCAGGGATGTTTAATTATACTCAGGGACATGAAAGTGAAATTAAAAACACACCCTCAGCATGTTCATGCCTAATAGTGCCTGAAAGCTGAACTGGGATTTGGGTCAGAGTCTTGCAAGGCTCAGCTTGTGCAAACCCAAAATCCTGAGACACAAAGGTCTTTGAACCCTGGAGCTGCTGAACCTCAGAGTGCTGTGTGGTTAATTGGCATGATTTAATTAGCGAGTCCTGCAACATATGGCCCCTGCCTTAAAGCTGCAGCTCTTGGCTGTGATGAGAATCCCAGCTTTTATTTGATTTTATTTTTCAAGTCACTGCCTTTTATGTTTGCAGAACAAAATGTGATGCCATGACATCAGGTGATGAAGGAAAACAACCCGAAAGTTTCCTTTCAAATCTCAGTTTGCCTCCTCTTTTTGAGGATTTGGGCAGCAATTCAGCTGCACTACAGTTCTGACAACAAGATCATTGCAAGAGAGTGCTGAGAAACACCCTGAGAGGACAACCCTGGGGCTAAAGTAAATAGGTGTAGCCCCTGCACGCCTGGAGCTGAAATCTGGAGAAGGCAGAAAGGACCATGTGTTTCTCTGCTCTGTCCCCCGTGGAGCAGTGAGTTCATCATCCTCCTGTGCACACACCTCTCCTCCTGCTGTCCGTGAGGGTGAGGAGCTGGGATCCAGCTGGATTCCTCCCCCAGCTCCAGGCAGCAGCTTTTGGGCACACAGCCCATGGCTCCCTGTCCTGGAGCATCACTGGCAGCAGGCTGGAAAAGGGGGATATGAAATCAGCTGGAATGGGCACAGGGCAAAGCCCCCCAGTGAGCCCCCCCTGGCGTGGACACAACACATTCTGCTGCATCAAACATTGCCCTGCTTTGGAGCAGCACTTACTTGCTGGTGCTGAGCCTGAGAGTGGGTGTCAGGTACTGTTACACTGCTAATTAACTCCCACTAATTAGAGAGCACCTCAGAGTGCTGCCCTTATGCTGGCAGGGATCAGGCTGCTGCTGGTTTTGGGGATGATGCAGCAGGAGCTCCCCCTCATCCCAGCATCCCTGCTGGGACTCCCACCCCCTCCCAGAGCCCCGTGTGTTGTGTGACAGGTCGAGGAGATAACACAAAACTATTGATTCAGCTGCTCACGCCTCTTTTCCCAGAAAATTCATCTGCATTTGGGTTTCTTTCTCATCAAGAGGAGAGGGAGCTGTTGGAGTTGGGGGGGCGCAGAGAGAAGAGCTGAGAGATGCTGTGTTTAATGCAAACTGTTGCCAGGCATAGCCCCTGTGTCACCTAAACCCTGGATTTTTCAAAATGCACTTTCTTTGCTAATTTTGACTCATTTCACCTTCCTTTTCACTTTAGTACACTCTTCTGTGCAGCATCAGTCATATATTATTTTCAGGGCGTGGGGCATTTCTTTGTCTGTCCACTAAAGTCTGAACTATTAATAACTAGAGAGCTCTGGATCAATCCCATGTATCACTATTTTTGCCAAAACACATAAATAGGTGTGATATGTGATTTACATTAATGATCTAGAAGCCCTCAAACCCCAGCATACACAGATTTTTGAAGATATCCAAATAGCCATGAAGGGGAGTTATGAACACCAGGTTGATTTTCTCAGTGAGATTTTAGTGGGGATTTTTTTTGCCAGTGCTTTCTGGTGCACAAGCAGCAGTTGTTTCCTTTCTGATCAACAGAGGACAGTATTCTTATATTCTGAGACTACAATACATCCTCATCACACAGCAACAGGCTACAGCACAAATGTAACACCATGGACTGAACAGCTAAAGAGAAATTAAGGCATTTATCTTACACTTCTCCCTGGGTAAAATCCACCCAGTGACAATTTGGAATGATGGAAACTGGATAAATGGGCTCCAAGTCTTGTAAATTCTGATTTACTCAACAAACCATCACAAGATTTGGAATTACCATAAAATCTCATAATTTCTCCAGTTAATAAAACACTCATCAGAAGAGACTGTTATAATCCGGCCAGAGATTTGGCAACAGCCATTCATTTAATAGGGCAAAACATACCAGTGCTTTGGATAAATAGCAGAATTCAAAGGAGTGTCCCAGCCCTTTCAAATTCTCCAGTAAGGAAAAGCCACCTACAGCCCTGGGGATTTTATTTCAGTAAATAATGTGGTGTGGAGAAAACTTTTATCATTGTCAGTGATATCTGAGCAGAAGGGCTCCTTGCACAGGATCCCTGTGTCTGTGCTGTTTATAGACCCAGGAGGAAATTCCTGCCAACAGCAGATTTTTGCCCCCACGCGTGAGGCTGTGTGGGGATGCTCCAGGGTCGGAGCCGTGGGAGCCTCTGGGTTGCAGGTGGCCTTTGTGCAAGAGGGACAGAGGAGCACAGGGTTGGGGTGGGACAGGACTCTGGGCAGAAATCTGCAGACACTTTTCCAGGCCATAGGCTCAAATAACAAAAAAATGAGGAGTTAGGCTGAACCCAGGATGGGTGGGAGTAAATTCCTTTCCTCTAAGGCCCCCGTAGGATTCCCTGTATCAAGTTTCGTAACTCCTGGATTGGAGCTGGAAGGGAGGAGCTCGCAAAACCCACTCTCCTTATTTATTTGCAGTGTCTTTTGTCCCCCCTCCCTCCCTCAATTCCAGCTCTCCCAATTTATCCAGCTCACCAAGCTCCTGCTGGGCTGGCCCAGCTGACAACCATCAGACAAAACACCAGCCCTTGCCATCAGCAGTGGGAAACTCAGTTGACTTGGGATGGATTTGTGCTTTTAAGGAAAATTCAGCTGAAATTCGCACTTATCTTCTGAGGTGCAAATATATTTATTTATTTGATAAGACTGTGTCCGTGCCCACATTGGAGCTCCTGGAATTATTTTTGCAGAGCAAAACTGAATTTCTGCTTCTCATCTAATGATGACAGCAAAAACTTTGAGATAAGCTTCAGGATTTTGGGATGAATACCTGACCCAGTGGGGTGTCTCACTCCTCACAGCTTAGCGAGTGGAGAAGTATCCCATCCTTAGCTCAGCTCTGTGGGAACTCCTGGCAGGAACAGATTTGGGCAGCAGTTTCCAAGAAGGAATTAGATTTAGCTTATAAATTAGTTCCTAAGCTTGGGGCCAGGGTCATTAAAAGAGGAATCCACCCCAGGGAGGCCAGTCTGTGTCCAGATTCCTTGGACACTTCTAGGAGTTGCTCGCTCACATTTTAACCATGGGTTTGACACAAAATACATGGGCTGAGCCCAGTGGAATTGGAGCTTAATGGGTTTGCCCAAATTTCCTCTCTGCTGAAGAAGCAGCAAAAAAAAAAAAAAAAAAATCCTCGGCCTGGTTCCCCCTAATGTGTTCTTCAGGTTTTGCAGCCATTTATCTCCCGGCGTTGCAGTGCTCTCAATTCCCCAGGAAGGTCTCTCTTCCTGTTCATCGTCTTCCAGGGTTCACTTGTTCCTTGAAAAGTTCAGCCCGGGACCATCCCTAGTGCATTCCAGCATCCCGGCTCTGGGTGAATACCTGGCCCACGTCTCCCACCGAGCCTCTGGCCCTGCTGTCTCTAAAGGGCTGGTGATAAATGGTTCCTCGGAGCAGTGGCAATTTCATGGTTCGTTGGGCACAACCACTCTGCATTTTCGCCCCCCAGATAATCAAGCTATTACCGGACAATGAGGAACAGATTGCATCTACCGAGGCATCTCCCGACAATGGGCCGTGTATCTCTGGCATCTCCCACACTGGGGGTGGAGGGAGGGGATATTTGGAAAGGAGAGAGGAGGACAGGTAATCCCAGGTATTTTAGCATCGTTTTGTCCGCCCCTTTATGTGCTGCTGAGGGAAATCGCATCCCCGGGTTCAGCTAGGGCTGGGCAGGAATGAGCTGGGATTTCAGCCCTGGTGTTTTCCGTTTATTTTATCTCACCTCTCACATTCCAGGATCAGTTCCTCCTCTCATCCTCCTCCTTTATGATTTACAATAGCCGCGGGCTTTTGCAGCTGATAAAAGGCACCACGACACCTGAGCGCCCCACAATCTTTGCCTTTCCCAAATGCTCCCTTTTCTCCTACCCCACCCCATAAGATAAGGATCCATCTCCACTGTGCACAGGGAAACTGAGGCACGCTGAGCTGTTCCTGGCAGCTTCAAGTCACACACCACATCAATCCAGGCAGCCTGAAATACATTTATGGCTGCCCACGGAGAACCTACGTTCTCCACATGACCATGGGCACAGAAAACATCCACAGAAAACAAGAACTAAAATCACAGATTAATTAGTCTCTTAAACTTTCAGTAGCTGTGGCAAGGGGTGGAAAATAATTTTCTTTCCATAGCAGGATTTGGGCTCCTTCATTGCCCTTTACTTAGTGAAATCTGCAATGGCCACAATATGAATTTTGCATGAGAAACATGAAGCTTTTTTGTCAATGACACAGCAAGACTAGAATTTTTCTAAGTCTGAAGATAATCTATTTAAGGTATCAGATGCTGATATGCAGATTTGTTTGTTAGAAGTAAGGTTTGGATATCAGGTTACTTCTCAAAAAAACCCACAAGTCTCTGCACATACTATACTAAAAATTCTTCTAGAGCTTCCACAGTAGAACAATATATTACATCTTTCTAACTCCATCTGCTTTATGGCTTTGCTGCTCCTTTGCCCTTTATTTAAGCTTCTGACACCGAAATGATTTTGTGCTCTTTGGCTTTTCCAGCCAACCATACCACAGCCTAATGTTATCCATGGTAAATAAAATAATAGTCATAATTAAAAATAAACAGGGCAAAGAATGAGATGCCAAGTCTGATGTGCCACTGAATCACTTAAGAGAGGTAAAATATTGCTGTGTCTTATGGAACGTTTAATCAGCCAAAGAATTTCATGCAGTTGTCTCCCTTTAACCTTCCCACCCCCTTCTTCTCCCTCCCCACCAAAAAAACCCTTGAAGTGAAATATTTATGATTTTAATAAATTAGAGAACATGGCTAATTAGCTCCATCAACACCCACAAGGTTGTTAAAGTGACTGAGAATGCTGGGGTTTAATATTGCTCTGACCAGTGAATCAGCAAAGCATTGAGTTCACAGGATGATCCACACACATCTTCCTTTGGGATGTTCAGAGACCCCGTCCTGGATGCACTGGGGACTTGACTAAACACTGTTATATATGAATAAATATTTAACACCTAAATGAGCTTCATGGGGAACAATCCTGCTTCTAAGTGACTGGTCTTATCATCACATTTAGGAAGAACCATCCCGTCCCTCCATCAGAGTTCCACTTCTGTGCAGCAACGGTTTCATCCAGTCAAAATACACCCTAGACTTTAGCAAAAAAATTTTAACAGACTTAAGGCAATTATTAATATTTTCTATTTTTTATCATGGAACCTATTAAAATTCTCACTAGGGTGGTATTTTTTCTCTCTGCACCCTTCCACCAGACAAAACAGATCAAATGGCAAATTCCTCGCACTCATCGTCGCCGGGCTGAGGTGACGGACATTGTTAATTGAGGGTGTCAAAATAATTTACTGCAAGTAATTAAATAAAATGGCAGGTTCCAAAGCCTGCAGAATTTTGATCTGAAGTCCGTAATCGTGGCTATAATTTAAAAGCACCTGACAGAAGCTTTAATTAGAGAACAAAAATGCGAGTGGCCAGTAAAGCTCAGTGATGGATGGTGGAAAGTGGGGGGAGATGCCTACTCGTGTCTCTTCTGCAAGATCTCAAACAGCTGCCTGATACTCTACCATGTGCAGGCACTGGCTGCTGGAGCTCAGCTCCTG
The DNA here is from genome assembly GCF_003984885.1 of Neopelma chrysocephalum. Classification (NCBI taxonomy): domain Eukaryota; kingdom Metazoa; phylum Chordata; class Aves; order Passeriformes; family Pipridae; genus Neopelma; species Neopelma chrysocephalum. Next base: position 7,516,452 of record NW_020897727.1, read on the forward strand.
CCCCAGGCAATGTGAGACCATGCCCAGAGCTGTGAGTGGATTGCTCCTCATCCACATCCTTCTGTCCAGAAAATTATTCCAACCTTAGCCATGGCCCTTGGTTTTCCCAGTTATCTGAGGAAAGGATATCACTGGCTGCTGATGGAGTGAGCTCCCAGCTGGTAGAACTGTGAATTTTGTCACAGCACAGCTGCTGTCTGTGTTTGGAATGATTTTTCAGAAGGTTGCAAAACTGGGATTGGTGGCACATCACAAAGGCCTGGTTGGCTTTGCACTTGAAAACAAATGAATAGGTCAGACCCTCTTGGTTGTGCTCCCCAGGCATTTCTTGCTTCCTAAATGGTTCTCCTGGGCACAATAAGTTGTGCAGGCTGGAAAACAGTTGTTGGGTGTTCAGAGCTGGGACCTCCCAACATGCAAAGACACAACATATGGTTTATTCCTCATGACAGTTCTGGCACCAGGGGGTCACCACCCATGTTGCCTTCTAACTCCCAGATACAGCCCTACAGCCTCCCCTTTGGGGAAAAAGGAGGGGGGGGAGGAAGGAAAGGTCACGGTTTAACTTTTTTTGTAAATTGTCTAATACACCACTGAATTATGTCCTTACAAGGCGCTGTCAAGACCAGTTATGTCAACGTGAAGGTGCAATTGCTGGTCACCACCAGGGGGGACACATCTTTGGGAAGGTGAATTTGTTGCATTTGCATTTGGTGGTGTCTCTTGGCTCATCCAGTGAGTGCAGGTAGGATTTAGCCAGGTCTAAGTGAAACAATTGATAAAATATCTCAAATCTGACCTGTGGAGTTGTGACACACACACTCATTCTGCACAGGGAAGGGAAGGGAAGGGAAGGGAAGGGAAGGGAAGGGAAGGGAAGGGAAGGGAAGGGAAGGGAAGGGAAGGGAAGGGAAGGGAAGGGAAGGGAAGGGAAGGGAAGGGAAGGGAAGGGAAGGGAAGGGGAGGGGAGGGAAGGGAAGGGAAG
>NW_020897727.1:7517446-7820499 GCF_003984885.1 Neopelma chrysocephalum
GGAAGGGAAGGGAAGGGAAGGGGAGGGGAGGGAAGGGAAGGGAAGGGGAGGGAAGGGGATCTTGTTCTTTTCTGCACCTTGTATCAGGATCAACATTTATCCAAAGGCAATGTTACCCAAGATGTTTTAATTTCAGTATAAAATCATTACATGCTCTGAACATCAAGGAAAGGAGTCCAAAGCCAAAACTGGGCCACCTTTAGGTAGAGGAATGATCCTGTGCTCTTTGGACTGAACTTCTCCCGTTGTATGAGTGAAGCTGTTTAAGGCCACTGCAGCACCTCCATATTTCACAGCAATGTGAACACATCACCAAAAGCAGAGTTACCACAAGGGTCAGGTCATAATTAGTTTAGTTCATATGGGGCTCTGTAATTTCTCTGCTCCTGCCTCACACATGCAAAGGGAGGATGATCTCCTTGGTGAAGGCAAAATCTGAAGGAGGCACGAGCCTGCAAACCAGGTGATTTCAGCTCTTTCTTAGAGGTATCAGCTGGGAAAGGGGTGGAAAGAGCTCCTGGCAGCCCTGGCCAGTGCATTTTACATACGTCAGTGGAATAAAAATATTGTTTCAGCAGTTATATTGTCATTATTAAAACAGAGCTTGAGGAATTGTGCCAATCTTCTGTTACCAGGACTATAATGCACTAAACCATCCAGCTTGAAGGATAACCAGGGGCCACTCAGAGGGAGCATGTGCCAGAACTGGAAGTGCAACAAGTCTCTGATTGCTGGTGGGGTTGAGAGAGGCTGTTTCCCTACAAAACCTCTGCTATTGCTCTCAAGAGAAAACATTTCAGCAGAAAATGGAGACCCAGTGAAAGGAGAATGATTCATTAGTGTTGAATCTGTGAATTTATTTCCTTTCATACACCCTGTGAATGGAGGAACCCCATTGGTCCTGATTCACTTTATAAAAGGAGGGCAAGGGAGAAAAATCCACACTCTTCCATGGCTTCAACCTGATTCACCTCAAGGTGAGATCAGTGGAAATTGGTGGGTACCCTCACGTCCATCTTCAGGACCCCCCAGAAATTACACAGGGCAAGAGGAAGAAGTGTTTCTACCCTCTCCAGGCCCTCAGGAATATAGTGGTGACTATTTTGATGGAGTGCAGCAAGTGCAGTGGGATAACGGAAAATAATTTTAAAAGATGAGGAAAAAACATTCTTGCTGAGGCTTTTTTCAGCTTAATGATGTTTAATGAATTGGCAGAGCCCTGCTTAGGAAAAAAAAAAAGGCAAACTTTACGTATCTGGATCTTAATGATTAATAATTCTGCATGGTTTGGGTGCCAGAGTAAACATAATAAACACTTTTCTTTTAACCAATTGACTTTAGTTTTCCGTGGCCAATAAAGTTTGAAGAATTTTCTTTGGATCCAGTTACACCATCATTGCCTGGGGGGGAGGACAGTCCACTGTATATCCACAGAGCAGACAAAGTAAAGGGCCTAGGAAGCTCCAAAATGTGTTTTTCACATCAGTTAAGAGGGAGATTTTTAATGATGATGTAACAATGTCAAGCATCATAAACAGTTCTCGGAGAAACACACCTGAACTTCTCAGAGCTGCATGGAAGTGCAGGCAGGGAGCTGTGGGTTCTGGGTTGACTTGAAACTTTATTGTCTGCCTAACTTAGAGTGGCAGCACTGGAGAGAAAAAAACAAATGAAGGACAAATCAATTCTGACACAGTTTTAAAAATAAGACCTCAACTGGTTTCAAATTTTTAACATATTCTGACATTTTGGAGGCTTTTGCTAATTCTCCAAAGCCTTAAAATCACTGTTCCTGTCACTGGCCTATTCCAATTTCCATTCAGATGCCACTTCTATTATTTAAGAGTCCCACTAAAAATGCCAAAAATATTAATCAAGCCATGACTCATGCCAAATAGCTCGAGCGATTTGTATTATATTTGGAGACTGAGAATTAACCAACCATTCAACTCAATGCAAAAAGAATGTTTCATGTTTAGAAATGATGTTTAATTCTATAAAATACAAATTTTGCTGATTTTTTGGGGTCATGTGTGAGGTTCAAGGTGGAATTATATGAGAATAGTTCTGCAGCTGGTGACCTACTCTCATTCCTGCAAATACTGGGGTTTTCTCAACTTCCCTCCTCTCCCATATCTTTCTCCTGTCAGAGGTGGGCATGTGGGCTCTCCCAAATCCACATCAGGAGATTATTTAAATCTAATGATAGGAGGTTATTCAAAAATCGGTGGTTTGGAGAACTCTGATGGCTTTGCTGGACATTGGGTTGAGAAAAGGACAGCAGCCTCCACAGAGTAGGTGGCTAAGAGCAGAAGGTCACAGTCACATCTGGAAAAGACACATCTGGATCTAGGACAGGAGGTCCCTCTATTTACGCAGGTGGCTGTGGGCAAACCTGTCCACAATGTCATCTGGGCTGGATGTGTTTCTCCTGCTCCTGGAAGCCACATGGTTGTGTGAGAGTTGTGCTATGCCCAAGATAATACAGCAATTCAGCTGTGTGACTCTAGTCTCTGACTGTCAAAAGGTCTGTACAGCTCCCTCAGAAAGTTAAAAAGGTGATTAAAAACACCAAAGTGTTAAAGAAAAAGTCAAAATTTGCTCTAGTAAAAAAGCACTAATGGATTTTTTGTTTGGATGTGTTCACAGTCCAACCCATTTAACAGAACTCAAATGACACACTGCTTTTAATGTCCAATATTTCATTTTCCTTCTCTGCATGGCACAAGCAAAATGCTCTTCACTTTCATCATGTCTCGTAGTGAAAGTCCTGAGTTTGTCTGCACAAAATCACTTTGGATACTGCAATTTCTTGCCCCTCAGTATCCAAACCAAATCACACCTCCTGCTAACAAGAAGTGTTGAAAAGCCCAACCTTTGCAGGTTTGCTGTCAGCAGGCACCATATCTGCCTGATAACCATGGCTGGGCACTGATCCACGTTTGGCTTTATTGAGTGCCTCCCTTTGCTCCTGTTCCTCCTTCCACACACAAATTTTTAGTGCATGGCAGAAGCCTGGGGGAATTACAGGAGTTTTGGCAGCCTTTATTTAAATGCTGGGAGCTGATGCAGAAGGACATGCATATCCACAGGAACTCTCGAAACCTTCAGCAATGAATGGATTTCCTGGAGAAAGTAAAACCAATGGGATTTGTTTCCTTTTAGCCCATCACCTGCTCCCAGCCATAGGTCAAGCTCACGTGTCTTGTAAAAACACCAGGGAAATGCTGATGTGGGTTGTGAGGGTCCATCTACATCTGAACTGTGAGTCTCCTAGAAAAGTTGTTGCTCCTAGTTGTCCTTTCCTACTAGTGAGCAGGATTGTCTAGGGAGATTTTTGACAAGTCACCAACCCCCAAAGTTGTGTCAGCCTTGGAAGGAGTTTTTTAAAGGAAGAGAAATGAAAAAAGGATTAAAATCACTCTTACCACTGACTGGGGTCTCCATTAAGCCACGACTTGGAAACCCTCTTCTTGTATTTCATTGTGCTACACAAACAAATCCAGGAGTGAAGAGATCTCAGGACTCTTCAACTCAAAGCAAGGACTGAGCTCTGAGCCTCAGGTGTGACAGGTTCTTTATTTACTCACCCAACTTGTCCGAGCTCAGGATGACTTGGATGGTTTTATACAAAGACTCTTTGTAGGCTGTGACAACCCATTCACATGTGGCCTTGATGCTGAGCAATCCTGAGAGTGAGTTCACTCCTGGGCTTGAGCCATGGTTGTCTTTCCCCCGGGACAATCCTGTATGAGCAGACGGTTCCTTCAAACAGACTTCCTCATTGTGCTAAACAACTGCACTCGTGGCAGGGGAAATGCTGGTGATTTGGAACATTTTTTTCCAAGAAAAACACTGATTCAAGCTCATCGTCTTGGAATTAACTCATCCCAGGATATATGGAGCGAAGCAAAGATCAGGATTAACAGAAAGCCATTGACAGAGGGGTGATTCCTGCTGAAACAAGCTAAACATTCAAACCCTCAGAAACACTTTGAAATAAAATCTACAATTATCTGGGCCAGGGTTGGCAGCAGAAAGGTATTCCAGACCTTCAACAATGGTTTTTCCATGATCTTACAAGGAGTTCATTGTCCAACGAGCACTGTTATCCATTCAAACAAGGATCACTCTTCCAAGCCCAAAGTGCATTGTTCTTTTGTTACATGCACTTTCTGTCCATGAAGTCATGGCAAGGCACTGAGGCTTCAGACTAACAGCAAACACTGGCTGTGATGTGATATTTCCACTTGGCTCCCCTCCCAATGGCTCCTGCTGGAGCCATTGTTCTCCAGGACTGCCATCCATAAAAAGTGACAACGGCAAAACACCTACTTCCCGAGTCGCCTGCTATGTCCTACACATTTGGCATCTTCCCCTCAGAATGGTGACATGGTGTTCCCAAAACATTCCAGGATTTTCAGAGTTGTTGCAACCCTTTAACCAGGCACAACTTTCTCATGGCTGTGATTCTGGTAGTAATTAATGCTTTTTTTGTTTCATCCTGGGATGCTTCAAAATGCTTGGAGTGGTCGGGAGCTTATGTTCTACCAGCCCAGCTCCTATAAAAACCCAGCTTATCTCTAAAGAAACTATTTAGCCTTGTTCCAGTGTCACTTTATTAATCTTTTAAACACTTATAACAGAAAGCTGCTTCGTTTGGCACTGGAGCAAAGTCCTCAGCCTGCGTGAGCTGCCAGGGAGCCTGCTGGGCTGTGCCAGCTTTCACCAGCTGAGAGTCGTACCAGCAATGGTTTCAGTGTTCATGGACTTCCAACCCCCTGATGTTTGCTTCAAGTTTCAGACTGAAAGGGCACAAGAAACTCAACATAAAACTCAGACTGTAAATTTGACTTTTCCTTGGTCTCCAATCAGAACCATAAATCAACCCCAGATTCGCTTTGAACTTGGTCGCGCTTGCCCCAGAAAGTTCAGGAACTTTAATGATCCTTTGGGACAGAGTCAAGCCCATTTTAGAGCGTTTACAAAGAAAACATCAAACTGGATGAATTTTATGTGGTTTTGCTACATGCCTTTGGCACAACTCTGGCAAACCCTGACAAGGATCCAATTCAAGTTAAAGATAAACTGGGCATTCGACTGATGTCATGGGACAACAAGCAAACAAACAACTGACGGCATCGCAAGGATTTATTTAGTTTCACTTTGCTAGAACTTCATCAGCATAACAGGACTGGTTCTGCTTTCCTCTGCAATGATGTAAATCAGGAGTCAAGCCATGCTTTTGCTGTGATGGCTATCAGGCTCAGATAAAGCTTTTCAGATCTTTTCTCTGTGGACTTGAAATGACTGGCCAAACACAGATTTGGATCCAAGTTAATAGTTTCTCTGTGAAAATGCTGGAGAGCCCCAAAGGCATCTGTATTACTCTGCCACGCTGGGACAGAGAAGGTTTTGAACCAGAGCTTTGCTGTTTAAATAGGAGCTGCTGTCAATTCTCAGGTGATTCCTGTTGCTTTCAACCAGAGAAAATTTAAAGTAATCTAAGTAAAAAGTTGTCCCACAGCGAGGTGAACGTGCTACTCCCAGATCTATCCTCCAAAACATGGCTGGAGTTTCTTCTGAACATTCTCAATGTAGCTAACCATTAATGTTGAGACAAAACAAGAGATAAAATGTATTTTTTTGTGGTTTATAAATACAGGCTATGTCCAAAAATCTTACAGCATGTTTAAAACAGGCCTGCCAAGTGTTCATAGCACTTATCTGAAAATGTGCCTTTAGACTTCACAAAATTTCTAAAATTATACAAGAACATACATACATTTATACATTTCCAAGTCAGGTGGGACCTTATAATAATCCTGTTTAACCTCCTTTTATTGTTACGTGACTTTTAAATTTGTTTTTCTTTCTTTAAGCTGAAGTCTCCCAGAATTCTGCATGGAAGGACTGTACTGAAATCATCAGCTTGGTATCCGAGCACGGATATTGTTAGTGAGAGGGGTCATGCTTCTCATTTCTGTTTTGCCTTAAGCAGTCATGCCTAGAAGTGTTAATAAATTGTCATAGAGCAGTACTGGGTAACGAGCCCAAGTTTCTGGAAGCCTTTATGAAACATGAAGCTCATGACATGACACCCTGGTTCATAATATAAAGCATATTCCTCCCCTTTCCAGTGTCAGAGGGCACATTTCAGAGGAGCTACTGTGGTGTTATCCACTAATGCAGTGGTGGAAAACCCAGAGCACCAGAATTCACATCTTTATGATGTTTGGACCTATAAACCCAGGGTTTGTGTACCTGTCTGTCATCCAAGCAGAATCTAAATTATGTCAGTAGCAACAGTGATGTCTCTGGTGGGTTTTGTAGAAATTTCCTGTATCTCATTGGTAAATACAGTGCCTTGGGTGATTTGTTTCATTAATCTGGTAATTATGCAGCTTTCATCTGTTTGTTTTTAGCTTTGTGTGTATTTCAGCAGTTTGTTTTGCAAATTTTTTATTGGTTTTCTGCCTTTATAGGCTACCAACCTGTGGTGTTATCACCCTATAAATGACTGGGGAGAACTGGTGAAAGTCTTTTGGACCTATGGAGACCTAAAAGCTTATGAAAATGGTCAAGTTAAGAAAATGGTCACAGTTAAGTCTGGCAGGAGACCTACATGTAACAAACTCTTCATGTTAACATGTAGTTAAGGGATACAGAGAATTTTCATCAAAATACAGTATTTCCATTTATCCTCTGAGGAGGAGAACTGCTTTTCACTGAAAAAATAAGTTATAAGGGAAACAATCTGTTCTTAAATTCAACACAAGGAAATTAAGGCCTGAATCTGAAGATGTGTAACTTTGCTTCCACAAACATTTCCACTGATTTCAACAAAGATCTTCACATAGGAGAATTACTCACATGGATAATTGCTCCTAAGATCAGGCAATCTAGGTTAGTTAACGAAATAAGGGCACTAAATCATTTTCTAATCTATATTGTTCTTTTTGACTGCCAAAGTGCTAGCTATATTTATTTTTTATAATCCTGATAAGGAAACATTCCTGAAACATTAGCAAAAAAAAAAAAAAATCCAGCTTGAGTGAGAGGACAAAGTGAAACAAACAGCTCTCAGCCTTTCTCCGCTGCTGCTGATCTTTAAATCGCAAACTTGATCTTCTGTCAAAGCACAGTTTGGGTGGTTGTACAGCGAGTAGCTCCACGAGGTGGGATTGGAAAATCCTTCAAGGCCTTTAATCGGTGGGTTTGCCTCTTGCTTGGAGCTCTTCCTTTGGAAGGAGTCATGCTTGAGAACTCTAATCCACGGCGACCCCGAGCACCGTCCCTCTGGGAGATCCCTCATGCTTGTTATCGTGTGTTGGCCGTGTCAGAGGTCAGAGGGGAAAACGTGCAACCCAAACCAATCCCCGGCTCCTCTCTGGGCCCAGACTTATCTACAATCACAGCCAAGGCAGGCTTGAGATGTAGCAACCCCTTTCTATTAACATGTAGTTTATGGACGTGGAGCAAAGTCACCCACTGCCTTCTAAATATGGCCAGAATTTGCTTGAAACTTTATAAGATGTTTTCCATTCCCGAGTATTGACTTTGTAATGAGACCTTCCCCAGCTTTAACAGGCGTGAGAAATTTAAATATACAACCCCCTCCCCGGCCTGAAAAAGGAAAACAGTATATTTTAAACAGTTGTGCAAGGAAAGACAGTGGCAGGACTGAAAAGGAGCCGGGTTGGAACCTCTGAAAGGAGTCACCCTGAGGAGAGGGGAGTTAACAATCCCTGACTGTCTGAAGGCAAGTATTTCTGGGAGCAGAGCCCTGGGTAATGTGAACCACACAGATATGGGATAGCCCAGGGGAACCAGAGGAAGTTTGGATGCATTTTGAAAAGGTCACGTACCACACTTCATTTTTATATTGTTACAGAGAAACCAACTCCTCCACTTGAAAACTGGCCTTTCTTATTTATGTACCTCTTCATTGGAAAAAAGTTTGCAATAATGAGCACACTGGATGATTTCCAAGATGTGCTGCTGTTGTCTAATCTCTCCTTTTGACTCTCCAGATACTGGTTGCTTCATTCTCCTTCGCCATGGGGGAAAGATGCATCTTCCAAACACTCAGGAAAGCTCATATTGGTCTTGAGAAATACTGGGATCAGATCTTCCAAAGAAGGTTTGCTGAATGTGAGTAATTTGGTGTGGCAATGTGCTGATGGAGAGTGCAGGGCTGTTGCCTTCCCTTTAATGGCTTATCCACATGGGGCAGTAGCAGAGTAGAACTCCACAGCCTTGTAGGAGAAACTTTCCTGCCCGCTGCCTTTAACTTGTGGTGAGACCATTGATCATCCTGCTGATAAAGCAGCTCAGGCTGTGACAAGCAATTGGCCTGTTTGCAGTGAGAAATCAACGGGTCTGGAAGACAAAGCTTGTACTTAAAATAGCAAAATTCCCTTTGAGAAGGAGATCTTACAATGCATGTTCCTTAAATAGACCAACAAGCAAGGAAAAAAAACCATTTTGCAGACAGCCCAAATGAGGGGAAAATAAGTTCACCAGTTGCTCTGTAAATTAGTGACAAAGTCGCAGCTTGAAGCTAAATAACCTGATTCTGAGTGGGCTAATTTCCCTGCTGATCCACATTGCTCTTTTTTGGTGCTGGGAAAGGTAAGGATAAACTGAAGTTTTGACCTTGAAGACCATGGTGTGTCCTCCTAGAAATGAGCAGTCAAGAACCCAAAACGATTTTAAATGAATTCGTGGATGCAAACATTTATTGTAGCACATATGCCAGGGAAGATACAGAAGGGCACGAGTGTGTTGCTCTTCTGACAAGTTCTTATGTGGTCCCTCACCTTGCTAAGTAAGGAGGGAAGGAATAACACGCTGCACAAAACAAACACCAAGACTAACTGTAGTTGCTCATCATCTACCCTGGTGCTCACTTACGTGTGCTCTGAACAGCTCCAGACACAAACACCACACACTTAAAGGAAAACTGAGGATTCAAAGTGTCTGACAACATGACAGAGTCAATGCTACATTAAAATAATGCAATTACACTGTAAATGCATATTTTATTACTTCTGAAAGTCTCTATTTCACCATTCATCACAAACAAGCTCAGCATGATTTATTCAAGCCTCTATTAACATGTCCTACACTAAATGCTGCCAGCTTGATGATGCTTTCCAAGATCCAGTGGCTTCTCCTTGAAAAGGAGAGGGTTCATGTGCAAAATATTAAATTTGACCACCAGTAGCTAATGACCAGAGCAAGGCAGTGTTTTGTTGGGAAATAAATTTGTTGCCAAAAAGCGCAGTTTTGGAGAGATCATGACAACTGGAAAATATTATTTCTGGTCAAATGGTATATCTTGAAAACAAGCATGTGTCATTTTAACTTGTTGAATTCTCGCATTTTGAGGTAGTTGTCAGGAAAAATAACTCCTCTAAAACACAGCTGAAAGAAGGAGATATCCAGTATTCCAGAAGAAATACAACCACAGCAAGCAGAAGTTTTACAGGCATTTCAAGAGCTTGCTCAAAGTGCTCCACTTGGGACCGGGAATCAATACTTTGTCTCTGGCTATCTGTTAGCAGGGATGACTCGGGTCCCAGGAGCACCACTGTGCATTATCCTTCAATAAATTATTTCTCTTTACTGATTTCCAAGCAAGATTTTTTCTCTTGAAGAAGAAAAATAACGTGTGCTGTGAGATGAGACTTTTTCTTCCCTAAGCCCGTGGCTAAAAATCTCATAAAGAACATCTAAAGTTCAACTTCTGTCACTAATCCATTTTTAGACTCTGTTTTTGCAAAAAATATGTTTTTAAACGTCAGTCTTGGGGAAGGGCTTTATTTTTGTCAAACAGGAGTATCTCAGAGTCAGTAGACAAGAGGACTGAGCAGGTGCCCAAACTTTGGGCACATGCTGAAATGCTTTGCTGCTTTCTGGCCCTAAATGAGCAGCCTGACAAGCAGCTGCATTCAGGGTGGTCTTAAATCTCTTGCTAGGAGCTGGTTTAAATCAGAGGGAGGGATGAGGCTGGGGAGTATAAATGTTCTCTGGGGCCCATTTTGGTTTTTATGAGGAAGGTATTCCAGCCAGAAGAAAAGGGCTAAGATCAAGCCAGCCATCTTCCAGGTGAGACTCCAGCCTTTAAAACCCTCTGTGAGGGCCCTTAATAACTTTGCCATGTGTAAACATGCCTGATGCTTTTCTTATGAGCTCAGAGTGACAACCAGAGCAAGAAGAGAGCGGCGGCTCAACACTTTTTGACGTCAGTTCTTGTAAGCCTGAGCAGTTGATAACCATGACACTGAAGAAAGTGGGTATCACATGTCATTAGAGAGCCACATGAAGCAGCACCGTGGGTTTCAGAGCTGCCTCTACCCCACTATTACAGCTCTGAGTTTACCCAGGATTTTTTTTGAGGGCTGTAATGACCAAAGCACAATTTAACCCCTTAACCTCTCCCCACACGGGTCACATTTCAGCCCAACAGAGGACACACACCAAGTGGCTCATGTTTATTTTCCAATTGTCATTTTCAGTTTACCTTGAAGAACCTGATCTTTAAGTTGGTAACAAATAGCTACTGAAACCAGCTGAGGATTTTTTTTTTCCCCCAGCTATAAACCAGTCAGCCCCAAGAAAGACCCCACGAGACTGTGGAACATTTGCTTCCCATGTCAGCTGAGAAGCTTCCCAAGACAAAGTACGTCAGATGGTTGTGTATTCCCGCTTTGCTCTGGCCATGCTGGGTCATCAAGGGATATAAAATGTATCAGACTCAGCTAATTTAATTTTCAGGCTGAAAGGACATTTTATTAATGGCACTCTGACTTATCTGTGCTGTTACAGCCTGACCCAGTGGACATCAAAGCCAGCGAAGACTCCATCATTCATTGTCCTCAGCAAACCTCAAGGAATGTATTTAAATTCTTTGTGCAGTTTTAGGGACCTTATTTTAGCAGAATGACCTCCCAAATGGGTAAATTTGTTGGTAATTTCTTGATTCAAAACACATATTGATTTATACCCATAAGCACAGTTTCTTGAGTGAGAATTAAGAGAGGTTTTAGAGATAATATACCCAAAATTCTGCCCAGAGACCAGATATATGTCATGCTTTGAAAAGTCTGATTTATTGTTTTTACTATGCTCAAAAGTCCCCCTTAACCTGTCTGATAACAGAAATTCCCATCAGGACAGATGATAAAGATCCAGGGTATTACATGAGCATTTAACTTGACCAAAATCAGGTACATTTAGTAAATAATGCACATTGATCTCTGACAAGTAGTAGCATGTGAGGAAAATCTCTTGTGATAAAGATACTCCTGTGTTGAGTGTGGTTATGTCACTGGCTGATGCCATGTGAAAAAAATGGTGGCAGTACCTAAAAGCAAAGCCATAGAACCGTGTTCCCATCCCATGGTCTCAGGCCAGCTCCCCTCTTCCATGTGCCTGATGTTTTATGCAGAATTTATTGTGATATGATGCTCTTACACAGAAAAAAACTAAGACATCTCCAAGGAATTTGTTTCCATGGCTCCAGAGTCCTGCCATGGTGTCACAAATTTTGCAAATTTATTCTGGATTAAGCTTCTAGGTGAGTCTGATTTGATCTGGAGAATGTGTTTACATGGATGGTGAAAGATAAGTTTGTAAGCAAGTCTAAAACCAAGCAGTCTTATATCCAAATGTGCAGTTTATGAGCAAGAACAAATCCAGGCACAATTTTCCACACATTATCTCTGATCAGTTGAAAATCCCAAACCTACTTGAAAAATGTCCTTTGCCATCTGAATTAATGGGACCCAAAGGCAGACGTTTGTGGTACTCCCCATGCTCTGTGTCTTGTTCCTTTTGCTCTATGCAAAATTAGAGCTTTATAAAAATGTTCATTCACCTTCGTAAGTGCTTCCATATTTATTTCCCACTTCCTACCATTCATGGACAATTGCATTTTGGATGCAAGTTTGTGGAGTTAGACACAAACAGACCTGTCAGATATGCAATGGGGCCACCCTAATGTCCTTCCTGCTTACTGTTGCTCCAACCATCCCTTCACACAGAAGAAAACATCAGGAATCCAAAGAGATTTGATATACCTAGTGGAAGGTGTCCCAGTCCACGGTAGGGAGTTGGAATGAGATGATCTTTAAGGTGCATTCCAACCCAACCCATTCTCTGATTATGGGATTCTATGATAGTGCAAGAGCTGTCCAGAGCTTGCAAAGACCTGATTACTTTGGGGAAAATTGCCATTCCTGGTCACAGGGTTCCTTTTCCTCTCTTCCAGATGGTTTGGCTTTGGTGGGTAGGTGAAGCCCAAAGCTTCCCAAGAGGTGCATGAGGTTTTAGCCACACAATTTGCTTTAAAGTCAAAGGGAGCCACGGAGCTGATCCTTGGCCAGCAGCTCCGGGATGTGGCCTCTCATAACTCTAAGGTTTATTGGTTTGGTGAGCACTGTGAAAAGCTCTTTGGGTGGCCTTGATCTCCCCCCACGAAAAAACAATTCTAGACTCCAGGCTGGTAAACACTGAGGCTTCCAGTGCTGCTCTGGGCTCTACCTGGAGTTTGCCAAACCTCTCAGCCCTTCGCTGTGTAGAAGCAGCTGAACTCTGATAGCATCAAACACGGGATGAGGTCACAGCTCCCAAAATCCCACTGATCCTTACCCAAACACGGCCCAAACCCTTCAAACTCTCCGAATCGTATATAAAATATCACACTTAATAAGGCTATTGTATCACAGCAGGGCCTGGCTTTAAGCTCCCTAAATCCCAGCTATTTCCTTAGGCACCTATTATTTGGTTTTCTCTAATGCGGGATCCTGCGCGGTGTTTGTACAGCACGTTTGTGGGGCTGCACCTCGAAGGAAATTCTTTCTTCTAAGGAGCAGAGCTGGAAGGCTTTTTGCCCCTGAATTTCTACCCTTTTCTGTGCACAGACACCAGGCATTTTGTTTTAACTGTGCTGCAATGCATTAGGGAGCTGCAAACACCCGTGTCCACGTGACCTCACGTCTTTGGGACAATTCAGTTTGTTTGTTGTTGTTATTTAGAAATGAGTTCAGCCAGTCCACATCAATGCCCTTGGCTTTTGCTTCTCAAATTCCGTCCCCACAAAGCCCATGAGAAATTAGTCTTTTGAAACACCATCACCAGCATTTCACTGCCCAGATTTTATTCTGGAGCAAGACACACTCCCAAGGCTCTGACTTACTGTTTACTCTCCATCAAAGCTCCTAAGGATGTGTTCACATCTCCTCCAGCAATGTTGGGAATGGCCACATCAGGATGACCTGACATGAAAATAAGACAGCAACCACTTATGAGAGGACAATATTTTCAACACTTCTTTTTATTTTCTGCCTTTTATCCAAGACAGGGAAAAAACCTGAGCAAAACAGTGTAAAAACAAGCAGCAAAATTCGTCCCTCCAGCATCAGTCAACTTATCCTGTCATCTGGGAAAAATACCCCCTTCCCCACATCTGCCCCTGTAGGCTTCCATCTATAATTTACTGTGGTGAAAAAAAATTATTCAGGTACTGTTGGGTCAACACAGGACTTACAAAGTAAATGAGAATGACTAATGTGAGTCTGTACCCCCCCTGAACCCTTTCCAGTGGCCCTTTGGAAGCAGCTGAAGCCAATCCATCACCGGACGGAGCAGCATTTGTTTCTGAAACATCTGGTATGTATCAATATGTAAATCACACAGGGAAGATTTGGATCTGAATGCCTCATGTTTGTGTTGTTGTTGTTGTTTCAAGGAACTGTAGCCACTGCTGAGAACTACTTTTCATTTTATTTTTGACTATTGCTGCAATACTACTTAAATATTCAATTATTAACTTGTGATTATTATCCCAAAGAGTATTTTTAGCTTTATTTTTTTTTCTGGAATCAAAGTATTTTCTTAGCAAAGGAATTTAAGCCTGTTGAATTCTGAATTAGACCTTAATTGTATCCCTTGTCAATCACTTCTAATCTGAGTGGCAGTTTGGGCAAGGAGACCTCACATGTTTTGGCAAGTCAATGGTAAAATGACTTGGAAAACACCATGGCAAGTTGATACTGTGATTAAATAGCCAGGAAGAGACTCCTTTCCAATTCTTTGAGGGAACTTTCTCCAAAATGTGCCAGATCTCCTTTCCAGAAGATGATAAATACATTTCTGATGCAATAAATATTAAGGCTTCCATTTTAAAATGAACTGG
This sequence comes from Neopelma chrysocephalum, assembly GCF_003984885.1. Lineage (NCBI taxonomy): Eukaryota > Metazoa > Chordata > Aves > Passeriformes > Pipridae > Neopelma > Neopelma chrysocephalum. The sequence continues at coordinate 7,531,650 of NW_020897727.1, forward strand.
AATCTTCATCCCTGCTCGTAAATGCAGAGTGCTCAGCTCTTCTGGAAACCAGATCACTTATTTTACAGCTTAAATATGGATTTGGAGGCTCCTCTTTGTCATATTTTTGACATGGTGGTTGAAATGAAAGAATGAAGACACACCATGAAAAAAAGAAAATAACCTAAATACATTAAGCAATATTTTTATATATATATTACCAGTTAGGAACTAGATGTGGGTTGAGGAGTATTTTTCAACACACAGGTTTTAAGAAGTGTTTTATTCAATTTGAAATGTTTCTTCTTGTCTTTAAATATTTCCATCCACTTCTTTCAATCTGAGAGAACTCTTGAACTGAGCCAAAGCCTGAGAGCCTTAAAATGTAATTCACAAGAAATTATTATTCTAAGAGGGAAAAAAAAAAAGGGTGCTGATGAAATGTTTTTCCTTATCTAGAGAGGACAAAATATGAAAAGGAAAGAAATGCTTTTCTTGTGGAAAAGCAGGCTCCTTGTGGGTAGATTCCTGTGTCCACACCGGGCTCTGCAGAATCACTTGGAGGCGGGGAGGGGGAAGGGAGGAGGGAAGATGGGCACGGAGCACTTGGAAGGATCGGTGACCTAGAAAAGATTTTTAAAATTCCTTCGGTTCTCACAATCAGATAAAAGCACGGACAAAAAGCGAGTGACTCATCTTCTCTTGTTCCCTTCTAATAGTTTCCTAATGAAGTAATTACCGTGGACTCATTTGGAAAGGCAGAAAATAGAAGACACAAAAATCCAGGGGAGGGGAAGAAGCCTAATTAGCTGATCACTGCCTCCCCGTGGATCTCTTGCCACTCTAACACCCTGCAAACATCATGCCAAATTTTCCCCAAATCAGATCTTTTATTTATTTAACACATATTTATTAATTAATACATGTAATTAGCCACTAATTAGTAGGATCTACTTTTGTAGCTGAGCACACACTGTAATATATTTGTATCTGCTCTGTAAACCCTACAAGAGGAGGTAATTTCTTAATATCTGTTACTAGTCTAAGTTGGAAAATCAGACAAACTCCCAGGCACACAAATCTTAAATATAAACAGCAAATTTCTTGTCTTTTAACAAAGACAATCTCAGCTACAGCAAAACAGCACCAGGAGCATATTCCTATGAGACCTGTGAAATAAGGCCTCAGTAAGCTGTCAGGACTGCATGTTTATGAAAAAAAAGTTCCACTAAATTGGAATTACATCCTTTTCTACCTGTTTTGGCTTTTCCTTTGCAGAGGTGGAAATGAAGATGAGAATCAATGAAGGAACTCAGTTTTTCTCTAAAAACATAAACATTATCTCCATCCATCCATCCATCCATCCATCCATCCATCCATCCATCAGTGGACCAGTAAAAATAATATGTAACAATGTAAATATTTATTCAGCCAGAAAAATCACTGTCTTAACAAATGAGATCCTTAAATCTTTTTTTATCTTTCCAAGCCACATGAGGCAAAAAACCTAATTAAAGATGAAAAATAAACCAACAACTTCAGTTCTCCTAAGCTGGAAAGGTAAGTACACAAGTCCATCTTGCTTAACAGGGGAGTTTTATCATGACACTGCCCTGCCAACTATTTATTCAGTTTTAACAATTTTCTTCACAGGAAAAACCCACTCCCTTCATGTGTCTGCTGAGAAGAAAGCCCTTATTCTCAATTTTCCATCATCCGTGTACATGGTTAAATTCTCCCTGGGTAACCAAGTGTGAACCAACACTTTGGGCTGAGCTGCAAATGAGAAGTGCTCTCATATATAATTATGTGAGAGGAGAGCACAACTCTGCTGGAGCATTGGTGGATTGCACCAGTTTTTGGTGCTTCCATCCTTCCTCCCCCCTTTTCCCACCTTCTCCTTTCCATTCTTTTCGGAGTTATCCTCACTGAAGAGCCTGGTGTTGCCAAAATCAGGGTCTGACTGGGCAAGGAGATGGATGTTGTGTTTTTAAAGTTAACAGAAGTTGGTTTCTCAGGGTTCACTCCGGTGTCACTGCATGTGCCCAACTCCTACACGGTTTGAAACTTGATCTTACACCTTGCCTTTTATGAAGATGAAATCCTTGGCAGGTGATTATTTTGCTTTCTCACATCATATCAGACGGTTTAAGCACCAGTCTGCTTGCTAAGAGCCAGCTGGTGTGGAGGGAAAAAAAAATGAAAGAAAGAGCCTCGAAATGCCAGACTTTCAGAAATCCCAGACTTTCAGAAATCCTGCAGTGGCAAAGTGCCGGTGCTTTCCCTGCAGTTTTCATCAGGTTTCATTGCAAAATGGTGAATGCAGGTGTTTTAAAACACTGGTCCCTGGATCAGTATTAAATTAGGAAAATGTAGAAAGAAGCAGGAAGCCAGAACTTTTTTTCCTGGAAAACCAGGGAAGAGTAGAAGCCTGTAACTGTGCAGCAGTGAGCCCATGAGCAGCATCCCTTGTTTATGAGGGAGCTGATCTCCAGGGAGCATTGTCGCCTCCACTCCTTGCACAGCAGAGGGAGGAGGACAAACACACCAACACGTGTGTGATGGAGGTTTCTTGCTCCCAAACCCTGGGTGGAGAAAGCTGGGACTGACAACTCTCTTCAGTCCCTCCAGCCCTATTTTCACAGAATCAGAATCACAGAATATTCTGAGTTGGAAGGGACCCACAAGGATCATCGAGTCCAACTCCAGCTGGGATTATTTAGCTAATCCCAGCTCACTCCTGCACTCATAGTGACTTATATCTCCTTGGAGAGGTGAACCTGTGTGGGCTCAGCTGAAGGGAAGGGTTCACTCTAGTGCTGGGAGGCTCAGAACTGGGAGCATCTCCCTCTTTCCCACATTGCCTTTCAAACGTTGGGTTTTTTCCAGAGGGCTTGTTCTGGTCCAAATGAGTCAGGAGATGGGAAGCCCTTTCCTCCAGAGAGAGGGGAAGGGAAGGCTCTTGGTGATGGCTCTACACACAACCAGCTGACTGACCATCCTCAGCACCTGCAGAAGAGATCTCCAATAAATGTCCTTTGAGCTGGCACTGTGCCATCCAGAGCAGCACAGGAAATAGCTGCCAACACTCTCATCCTTGATCTTGATGACTGCTTAAAAATACCTCTGCTTTTATAAGGACTCTTTCCTCCTTCCACAAGCCAAGGAAGGTTGTCCTGGACATTCCCACCTAGCAGGGGAAGGGAGTGATGGGAGACCCCTCGCTGAAAGAGATGTGCGGTGAGAATTTCATGCTGGGAGCAGTGGGACTGACTGGGACATGTCACACAGTGTGTAACACATTGGCAATGGCTGCACAGTGTTTCCTTCTCTGTTTGATAAAAATAAAATTTTTCATTTGCCAAGACTATCAGAGGAACTGTTTGCTCTTCGCTAGGACCAAAGGAAACAGTGTTTCTTCCACTATCAACAAAAGGAATATATTTATGTCTCAGACCGGCTTTTCCACGTGCACACACCCCCTCAGAGCACTGATTTTAAATCATTCTGAAATGAATTCAGTGTCTCTGTGCTGGATGCTCATTTCCTTAGAAAAGCAACCACGGGACGATTTTTCCCCAGTGCATCTCTAGAATTTGGCCCAGCACAGGCTGTTGAACTGTTTTTCCTTCCTTTCCTCCCTCTAATATAATTACTTGCTTTCAGCTACTGTGAGCCTGACCCAAATCCCACTGCAGTCCATGGAAAACCTCATCTGGGTTGAGGTGAGCATTAGCCCCATTGTAACCCAGCCTTGTGGTGAAAGGGAACTGGAGGAGGAATAATTTTGGGACAGCTGGACTATGTCTGGTACCAGGTCTCTTCATTGCTTGTCTTTATTAGCTCATTAAGCACGTAACAAGAGGCTACTGCTGTCTGAGCACAGCAAACCTCACACACACGTTGTTCGCTCTCTAAAAACACATATGGACACTCTGCTGGTAAAATGAGCAGAAATCCCTGATGAAAAGGGTTTCTGCCCATATAAGCACTGTCCTCAGCTGTCCCAAGGAAAGTTTGATCACTGTGAATGTCCTTTGTGACATTCTTGAGGGAGAAAAATGTGGTTCTAAAGATGCAATAACAATAACTATTTTGATTATAAAATAAGAATTAAACTCCTGTGCTGTTAGCTCCTCAATTAATCCAAATAAAAATCTAAGGGTATTGGAAATGTGGTGAGTTTGAACATCAAATATGCCAAATGAAAAGTGTTTGGCATCACAATCTTTCATGAAGCAAAGAAATGCAATTAAGTTCATTTTCGTTTTGGCAAACATATGGTCAAATTGATTTTATTCCTCAGGACTAAGATTAACACATCACTGACACAGCAAGGAACTTCTGGTTTGTTGATCCTAGATTTGGGTAAGCTCGGAATTGATTGTTGTAGTAGTTTTGTCCCTACCTCTAGCATTGTAATTTTCCCAGTAGTAATTAACTAATCTTATATAGAGACTTAGAAGATTACCTGAATGTGAGTAGGAAAATTACGTTTGGAGTAAGTGCAACTGGAATATGAAATATAAGTCAAAAACACGAACAGAGATTGGTAATGTAGAAGTCCCACTAAATAACTTGTTATGACAACAGGACAAGGAGGAATGGTTTTAAACTGAAAAAGAATAGATTTATACTAGATTTTAGGAAGAAATTCTTCTCCTTGAGGGTGGTGAGGCCCTGGCACAGGTTGCCCAGAGAAGCTGTGGCTGCCCCATCCCTGGGAGTGTCCAAGGCCAGGTTAGAAGGGGCTTGGAGCACCTGTGATAGCGGAAGGTGTCCCTGCCCACGGCAGGGGATGGAACTGGATGAGCTTTATTGTCCATTCAAACCCAAAATATTCTGTGATACTATGTTAAGAAAAAAAAAGTGTAGGTAGAAAAGGGAGCATCAGAGTGATAAATGTTGGAAACTCTCTGACCACCATCTGAACATCTATTTTGAGTATTTATCCATGCAAGTATATGCATCTTACACATATATATGGATAACTATTTACCCTTCCATTCCTTAAATAATATCCGCAGCTTTTCATCCTAAAGTTTGACCCCCAAAGTGCAAAACTTACATCTTCTGTGTTATCTCATTGCTTGCAGCACGTGCAATGCTCTAAGAGCACCCTAAACACAAATATGCACCCACCCACGTATACATATCACAGGAAAACTGAAGCCCTGAATTTTCCAAGAGCAGCTACACCCCTTTGAGAACTGTTTACAGCTTTTGTCACAGTTAGTGATGCATGCAAGAGACAGAAATTTCTCCATAAAAGCCTTGGAGACCTAAAAAAGGGCATGGTAACATTGCTACCAGCATGTGCTGCTGCACCTGTGAGTGTCTGGTGGCCACCTCTGGGATTTTGATCTGTTTGTTTGCTTTAGACAGGGACAGAAATAGTTTATGGAGCTCTAAAAATTGCTTTTGAAGGCGTTGTGTAATGTGGATTATCAGCCTTGAAACACCACTCTTTAAAAATTGGAAATGATTAATTCCTGCATATATATAACCCTAAATGTGTATGCAGAGAATAGTGGTATAAATTACTCAATTAAGGCTTTTAATATAGAAATTAATGGTTCTTGTGCAGACACTGCAGGTAGAATTTCAAGCAGTTCTTTGTTTCTTCCTGGTTCTGACATTCACCAAGACATTCAGTGACAGGCTTCAGGAGAGCAGAATTAGATGAAAATGATAATTTCAGTCTCTCACTCTACATGTAGGATCAGCATCAGTTTCCATAACAGGCAAAAAAAATATAAAATTATAAGTCTTTAGTTGAAGGCTGGCCACCAACACCAGGGAAATAAAGCCTATGATTTCCAAGATACAGTCAATGTTTTCTCTTGTGAGAAGAAACAAGGATTTCTTCTAAAAATGAGTACAGAAGACCTGAGAATGAACATTTGTAGGTGGCAGGCTCATTATTTTGTTAACAGGGGGATAAATCAAGGACTCCCTTGTTATTTTATTTTTGCAGTGTACTTTAAAAATACTCACACGCCCACTTAGTGCTTCCTCCTCGATAACACCAGCAGCAGGGGGGAGATGGTGTCACCTTCCATAAACAGGTACTGTTGACATACAGCTTGTAAAATAGAATAATTTCAATAGGGTGAGAGCCAGCTCAGAGAAAAGGTGCAGATAACGTTGCCTTATCTGACAGAATTAGCCAAAAAATATGCCTGCGTATTTGAAGTCCCGTATTTGTCTGATCCACACACACTCTGTTGATCCAGGTCCAAGACTAACAGCTGGTCTAATTGGTTGCACAGATCAGACAATGATGTTCAGGAAGATGAAAATAATATTGGCCCAATGAGATGTGCTTTGTGTTTAAAAGGTTGTCGATTTTCTGCTCCAACTTGGGCTGGAGTCACAACAGCTGAGTTGGGCCAGCGCTTAAACGAGATTTAATGAAGCTGTTTGGCTCAGGGCAAGGTAACCAGACACACACAGAGCATGGATGAGAGACTGCTGCTAATGCTCAGTAGAGTCTTTCCAAAAAAACAGATTGTTTTTTTCCTTAAAACCAGCATGGAGATGATATAATTCCTGAATTTTTATGAGGTTTTTCCCAGGGGTCTGGAGATGGTTTCATATGTAACAAACACGAACTCGGAGAGGGGAAAAATGCAGAATACAGAGAAACCCACCAAACCAGAGAGCCATTACAAGAAAAAAAATTGTGGGGAGGGTTAATGCCTGGAAAAAGAGAGGGGAGAAGTGGTGGCATCACAGATTCCCAAACCTCATTAAATGTGTCTTACTCATGCAGCCAATAACTGGGGTAAGTGCTGGGATATTCCATCACTCCAGAGTCATGCCCACAGAGGCCATTTTGCCTTCAGAAAACGTTGCCTTTAAAAATATCCCCTGTACTGTGTGTTGAGTTCCCAACCAGTGCAGGACTATGCGGTTGTTAGTCTGACTTTCTTTAATTTTCCCCACTTCTCATCCATTCCCTATATTGCTGATAGGTGAATTGGTGAATTCCCTCTGGAAATTCCTCCGCAGTCATCGGTGAGAGAATTGGGTTTCACCGCCAACGCAACCCTTGAGACAGGGAAATATCTGTGTTATTGTCACAGCATTCATGGAGTTATCCACTCACATATCAACCACAGGGATCAGTTAACAGGATAAATGTCTTGTAAACCAGAATGAGAACAGAATGACAACAAGGAGACCTGAAATAAAGGAGAACTCTGCTAAAAAGCAGCACGTAACTGGGATTGTTTGTATCTATGAGCATTTCATCTTGCACGGATTTGCATCCCTGAAATTTCACCCTCTAAAATTAGTCTTAACCACCAAAAATTTGCCTGGCTTGGGCTCCAAGTGTGGTTGAACCACCAACTTCCATCCCTGAACCGAGAAATTTGCCAAGACTCTCTCGAAATTTGGACACTGTTCATTAAAAAGTCAACCCAGTTTAGCTTGAAAGGTTCCATCTAACAAATAAATATAAACTAAAAAATGCTTTCTCCCAGGCCTCCTGAACTTGGTTATCCAGAGAGAAGTCTGTTTCTTCTCTTCTTTTCTATAATTCTCTTCTTTTTCCCCCCCATTTTTTTATCAGTGATTTTCATTAGTGAAATTCATTGCCTTGGGGTTGGCCTTTTCGAACCACACACATTTCGAAGAGTCACTTGCCAAGAAACATCTGTAAAAGTATTTCTAGACACTTGGAATTTCCTAGCAGTAGTATGGAAGTTTGGTTTGTTTGAATCTTTCACTCAGCAGGAGGAAAATTGAGCTCAACATGTTTATGAGTATAAAAGCCATCTGTTTGATAGGGATCCTGGAGGAAGACTGAAGGTCTGACTCTGAGATGATGAAGTGAAGAAGAAAGGTTTCTGTTTCCTGTTGCTGAGAATTAATTATACTGTTAATAGTGTGCTAGAAGAAGTAGGAGTGCTTTACGTTATTACTTAAGCCCAAAGAAATAAATATGACTCTAATGAAAAGCTTTCCTGAAGAAAAATCCACCATCATTTTTAAATGGTTGGTCATATACCCAAAAACATTTGTGTGCTGGGATGCTTTTCCATAAATGTTCTCTGGCAAGGTTTTTTCCCCCCTTTCCATTTCTTTGTGGATAAAATATTGGTATTTTTGAGGGAAATGACTATTTTGTGTGTCTGACCATCACCTACAGCCTTGAATTTAAGTTGTCGTGTAAAGACACTCGATGTCACCTTGCTCTTTAGTGCATTTCTTGTATTTGTTGATGCTTTGTGACTTCCCTGGGATGCCCAAAGGATCACAGTGAAATGGGATTCACCCCATTGGTGGGAGTGGAAGGAAGGAAGGAAAGAGAAATGAGAGATCCCTCACCAGAGTTGATTAAATAATTCAACAACAACAAAAAAATACACATCCAGATCATGGGTGAGAGCTGAGCTTTTGGAGGAGCCAAAACCCTTCTGCTCTTTGTAGCAGGAACAAGGGAGATGAGGCTGTAATTTTACCCCTGGAGCTGTGGTTTTTATGTGTGGGATGAATAGACTTAGTGCTCCCTCTTTAAGATATTATTTAGATATATCAGGTCAAAAACTATTTACTACAGGATGATTTTCTGATGCTTTACAGTAAAATGACTTATCTGCCACAAATAAGTGATTTAATGTTGTTAAAAAAGGAAGATATTACAACCAAAACATGAAATTAGGTGGTTCTCTCCATCTTTGAAACTATATTGTATAACTTTTAATTCATCACTGCTGGTTTATTACTAAATGTTCCTGTATGTGTTAAGGAAGCAGATGCTCAAAACCAACTGATACTAAATATTTAGAAAGAATTCAAAACAATAAAATTTTGGCTACAACTGGTGATTTTTGGGTTTGGTTGGGGGGTTGTATTTTTTTTTGTCCAGGGACATGGGTTAGTGGTGGACTTGGCAATGTTGGGTTAATGGTTGAACATTATGATCTTAGAGGGCTTTTCCAGCCTATGTGATTCTATAATTCTGTTTGCAGTGCAGGGTTAATTGTTGGATGATCTGGTAGGACTCCTCCAACCTAAACAATGATATGATTCTGTGTCTATGGCTTTGAAAACCATCAAGAAAGCATAGACTGAGGAAGCCACTATATACCAACGGGAAATATCCCTATGGCACCGGATATCTGCAATCAGGCCACTTGCAGAGTCTCCTCTGGGGGGGATTTCCAGGAGAAATACATCTCAATGCCCCTGCAAAGCACAGAAATTTCCTGCCCTTTTGCCCTCTCCCCTCTTATTCCCAGCCTGGACTCCCTCCAGCTGCAGTATCCCTCTTTTAAAATTCAAATTCTCATGGCACAAAGCTGAATAAATACGGACGGCGAAGGTGGACGAGTCTGAAGTGTTGCAGCACACACTGGCTTTGTCCTTCCATGTGCTGGCATGAGGAATGAGCTGGGGGGTTTTTGGGGGGCTGCCAGCGGGGTGAGATGCCACCAGTGTTTTCTTTAGTGCCTTGTAAAGCCCAGGTGAGCCCCGACACCACCCGTCCCCTTGGCGGACACTCAGTGCTTTATATATGAACTGTTTGGAGCATGTTGAGTGCGGAGACTCCTGTCATGTCCAGGAGTTTTTGGGTGTACAAAGAAAAATACAGCTGAGCTAACAGAGCTTTGAAAGGACTTGGGTGCTCCACAGCCCCTGAGTAAGCCTTGCTTGTCGACATTACCAGGAGAAATCTATGAAATCTCTGCCTTCAACCTGAATGTCCAAGGAGAGCCAAAATAACACATCATGAGCGTTAATGCAGTTGAAAGTGAAACCGCATGTTTTCCAAAGGGTTTAAAAGCTCATTTGAAGTAGGGCAAAGGGTCAGAAAAGAAGGAGTCCCATTTATGGAGCTCTGGCAACTGTTAAAAAATGAAGAAGCCCCACTTAGAACATGTACATTTCATTATATCACTGCTGCCCTTGTCACCAGCAGGAAAAGCAGAGATGCTCCCCCTTGCTCAGACTAGCAAACTCCAAAAGTTTCCTGACTTCCCCCCAGAAAAAGGGGAAAGAAACAACTCTTTGTTAGGAGTGAGTGGAAAGAGCATAAAACCTGACCGATTTTTTATTTTTAAAGGGGATTTTTACGCTTGGGTTATAGGGAAGAAAATTGGGTGTGTTTTATGGTGCTGAGTTCAAGGCTGAATTACTGCTGGTCGTCCTGGTGTGTTGGGGACTGTCTGGGCAGGACATGAGGGGCTTGATGGGCTGCGTGGTGGGCAGGGCGATGTGGGAGTGGATCCTGCTCCTTGCTGCTTCCAGCTCTTTATCCCTGCCCCAGACTTTCTGGTCATGCTTTTGCTTTAGCATCTATATTTTCAGGAAGTGATGTCTCTTGTAATTAAAAACCTGTCCCCTGGCTCTGATCTGACCACCCAAATCCCCCTCCTGACTCCCTGCTACCCACAGCATCAGAGGCACTGATCCTCTTTGGGCTGCCCCAGTTCAGAGGAGCAGGGAATGAGGGACAGGCAGGATGCTCCATATCCTATACCCTCTGCAACTCCAAAGTCTACAGTGACCAGAGAGGACCAGGGTACCTGAAGAAAAATACTTTGGGTCTGGACAGGCTCCATGAACCTGTAAAGATGTGATGGAGAGAAGCTGTCAAGCTACCTGCCTCACAGGACCATTGCAGGTTCCTTGCCAGCACACCTGGCTCGTAAAAATACAGTAGGAACACCAACATTTTGCCCCTCAAGGACTGGTTTCCAGTAAGTGCAGCCTTTGGTGTGAATTTCTTGGTCCTATTTTAAAGAGCTGCAAAATTATCCTAGTGCCAGAGCCTGCTCAGAGTGAATCCTGCCCATCTCACTGTCCTGGGATACAATAAAACTCAGAGCATTAAAAGTAAAATCCTTGTAGCAATTTTGTCTGCTCTTTCTCCAGGGATTTGAGGGGAAAAAAAGGTGTTTCTGTTAAAAAGAAACACATCCCTGGTCCACAGGCTTGAGCAGAGAGCAAAGGGAACATTTTTGTCTGAGGTTCCAGTTAAATCACTGGCAGGACATCACTGCTTTTCCAGCACTTTAACTCAGGTCCAACAAAAATCAATAAAAAGCTGTTAAGTTGTGATGAAGGGGAGCCACGGTGGTAATGAATTTACTACAGTCCTTCAGGGCAAACTCCAGACTCCTGCAGGGTGAGGAGTCTGACTGTGTTCCCAGAGGGCAGGCAGGTATTGCTCAATGTCATGTCCCTCGTGGACCTTCAGCCTCCTCATGTCCCTGCCAGAAATCCTGGAGTAGATCAAGAGTAGATCAAGAGCAAATTGAGGTGTTGATCTGTGTCTCCATTACAGCTTCCAGCACTGTTGAGAGACTGGAAAGGGCCCTTGGCTGGAGCAGCAGGTTGGGCTGGTGGTTTTGTGGAGCTGAATAGCATTAAAAGGTGAGAGAACTGGAGGGACAGAGCATGTGGTGGATCAAAGCTCCCGGGAGATTATGTGCTGGGCACCAGGCAGAGCTTTAGGAGTTCTGAATCCTTCACATACAACTGCTTTTCATTTCCCTCCTACACAAGAAGAGAAGAGACATGAGCCTAAATAACCTCAAATCGAAGAGTTTCAGGTAAGCCAAAAGTTGTCAGACATATGGGCATTAACACAGTGACCAGCAGCTGCAGAGCACCCCAGAAATGTGCCTATGAGGAGAAGGAGGAGATGGACCAAGTGCATAAAGATTCCTTTCCTTAGGAGCTGAGAGGGCTGTAAGACCCTTTGGATACCACAAAGACTCCTGGTAATGAAAGTGGTGGGAGACTTTGGCCCAGGGAAGGGGGATGATATTTCTCAAACATCGTGGAGAACCTCAACCTCTTAATTCAGCTTCTCTTCCCTCCTGTGGGCACTTCATAGGAACTGGAGTGGCTTCTGCCATTTGATACCATTCATTCTGCCAAATCAATCCCAGTACAGGGATTGGTTTAAATCCCAGTGAGGGACTGATTTAATCCCAGTATGGAATTGATTTAAATTTTTGTTCTAATACAGAAATGGCTCTTATTTGGGGGGCATTTATGGTTTCAGAAAGAATAAAGCAGCAGGACAACTCACAGGTTGCATCCTGTAGAGTAATCCGGAGGTATGGCTGGGATGTTCCAGATTTATTTATGCAGAAAGGGGATAATTGACAGAGTTTGTTGATACTGGAACTGATGAGAGAGTGGTAATGAGAGCTACAGCTGATAGAGGCAGCTCCAGAGATGCTCTGGCCTCTCACTGACACATGGGTGCACCCTCATGCCAGAGGCATTTGGCTTCTTGCAGCAACAAACTCTTTTCTGTGTCAATATTTCCCCCTTCCTTTAGAAATCAGAATGACTTGAGGGTCTTCGTGCACGAGAGTCTAAATTAAATATTGACTAAGAGGTTTCATGTGAGTTGGAGTGTTTTTAAAAAATCTAAATGAATCCCACAGGGCGAGTTTGGGGCTCCAAAATGGATTCAAGTAGAATAAAGGATGTATGAGTTAAAGGCATAGGAAAAGTCTCAAATTGCAGATGAGTCAGCAAAAAAACAGAGATCCAGAAGATGCAAAAATAATATTAGGGATATTAAGAGACTGGAAGTAGAGATAATTTTCCTGTATTAAAGTAAGGAAAGAAAGTTTATCTAATATTCCCCAAATTACTCTTCTCCAAATATTTGTTGGTTGATTTGCTTTTCCCTTCCAAAGCCTCAACAGCCTGATTTTATTTTCCTGGCTGTGTGGAGAACCAGGAACGGCAGAAATATGGATTGCAACATGAAATCCTACTTGCTGGCTCGAAAACCTATACCTGGTGTTGAAGGGATACAAGCATCAATTTTTATTAGAGCTTTATTTGCTACTTTTAAGCAATGAAAAAAGTCTGTTACAAACTAAAAACACATGTCCCATAAAAAATATTGATGTGTACAGATAATGCTAAACATCCCTTGGGTACCAAGGGGATGGAAAGAGTCAGAAAGTCATTAGTAGGGAAAGACAAAATAATTATAAAACATGTTGCATTAGACAAATTGTAGCTGAACCTCTTTAGTTCACTTTTTGCCAGTCTGAATTTCAAATTATCCTTCTGGAACCCACTAATGATGGACTGCAAATCTAAAGGAGGGAAACCAGAATATGTAAAATGATGTATATGTATAGTCCATTTGTGTGAATGTATTAGAGAAGTGTAATATAGTAAAGTTCAGTAAATATTTACTCCTCTTTCCAATAGTGAGCACGGTGAACTGATGCAAATATGTATTAATTATATTAATTATATCTCCACATATTTAACTTTGTTTTCTTCTCCCCCCACAATATTAAAACTGGGAAAACAACATTTGAAATGTTGTGGTCTCAAAATTAGAGAGCAGCAGACTTTTCTTCTGATTCAGAGTGACCATGGTTTAGTACGAAGTCTTATAGAAATTATAGAAAAGGAGTTTTGGTTGTTTCTTCACCGAGCCACAGAGAAAAACAGCAATGCCACGGATTCTGTATGGTTTTGATTTGCTTTTCCGGCTCATTCTTCCTCCTAAAGTTAATTTTGAGGTTTGACTGATTCTCCTTTTGCCTCTGCTGGTTTGTGTTGGTGGTGTTTGGGGTGGTTGGGAAGCCTTTTCTCAGGAGCCTTTGCTGTGGAGTGGTGGGACCGTGCCTGGGCTGGCAGTGGAGATGAGGGATTGTGTCTCATCCTGAGCTGGGACAGAGGCACAAACCCTCATCCCACAGCTTTGGAGATGCCACGGCATCCCAGGGAAGGCAGAGGTGGAGCAGTTGCCAGTGTCACACCTGAAAAGTGGAGAACAGGGTATAAATATAACATAAACACCTATTATTATCAGCTGAAAGTCTAGTGCAAAATGCTTTAAAAGTTTTCTTCCCCTCCTTCTTTTTGATAAGCTCTGTTGATAAATCCCCGGGAGAAGCAGAAATGAAGGGAGAAATGGAAGGAAAGAAAGTTTTTTGGATGAAAAATCTTTCAAGTTACAGAATTGAATTTCTATCAGATTTCTTTTTAGGTTAAAACCCCTTTTAAACCAAGGAGCTACACTCAATGCTGAGATTCAAATCATTCCAGGCTTGCCTAATTAAAAAAAAATCTCCAGGACTGGTGTCAGGGGACCATTCAAAATCTAGGGACAGAGTCTATCCCTTGATCAGAAAACAAAGAGAAACCCTGAATATGTATGAAGACGGGCAGGAGTTTTCCCAAGCTCCCAATTCTCTCCTTGGGAAACCAAAAAGTATCGGCTTTAAATGTCTTGGTGTGTTTGTGAGACACAGGCAGCCATTGTGCTGAGAGCCACAGTATCAATCACCTCGAGGTTTCCCTTTCCTCTCTCTAAAGAGGGGATTTGCTTTTTTTAATGTCAATAAATAGTCCTGCCTGAGATTAGACTGTCAGGGACATAATGCCAGGGAAAAAAAGCTGAAATGTCCCGAACTGGAGGACCTGGACTTGTTTCCAGAGCCAGCCCTGGGTGTTGTCACCTCTGTGGTTGTGACCCAAACTCTACAAGTGCTGCTTTATGGCACAACCAAAGACAGTGGTGGTGCCACTGGTTGGGATATGCAAACATCTCTACACTAAAAGAAGCCAAATCACCTCACAACCTAAATATTGAATTAGGTCTGGGATGGGTTTTTTCCATCCTCTTTTTCATCTCACATTTGTGCTGCTCAGGCCTCCACTGGTTTCTTTGTCCCCACATCCTGCAAAAATGCTGAATATCTCAAGCTGTTGTCTGTGCCCAGACTTTGGGGCTGCTTTACTTGTGACATTAATTCAACATATCACCAACAAATTTCTGACCATGAGTGTTTAGATGTCTTTTGGGTATATCCTTGCACTAACAAATTTTTTCCTTGCTGTGTTTTGGCTGCAGGTCTCGATGGGAATAAATGTCTTTTCCTTACTTATTTTTTCATTTGGTGGTAAATCCCATTCTCCAGCATGGCAGGTTGGTGACCCTGCAAAGATCTGCATTAGGATGTTGAACATCCAGATAGTTTGAGTCTAATCCTGCTCCTGCCCTACTCAATGCCACCCATTTTATTCCCAGCCAGAAGGAAGCAAAAAAAGAAAATTAAAATGTATTTGAACTTTTCAGAAATGACAGATGACTTCAAAATTTGCCTTTTTTTTTTTTTTTTTAAAGGGGAAGGAAAGTAAGTGTTTTTTTGACTACCACAATTTATTTTATGTGTTCAGTAACTGGATTGTTAAGGATTTCCAACCTGGAGCAATCTTCTTTCACCTCTTTTTTTTTTTTTCATGAGACATGAAGAGAAACAGACCCCTTGAATTATGTCAGCTTTGTGATGGGACAACATTTTCATTCTACTGTATTTTAATATCCTTCTCAACAATAACATCTTCTCCTCATTAAAGGTAGGTCAGTGAATGAATCTAATAACACATTTGGGGAAACATAAGGAGCTGGGATATGCCCTTGGCTTTTCAAGAAAAAGAGGCCTTTCAGAAATGCCAGAAAAATGAGATTCTATTTTTCCAAGGCATCAATTTTTTTTTTTTTTTTAAGCAACCCAAAATGTGCATAATCATATTATAGGCAATCAGGGTTCTATTCAGCTACTATATCAAACAGGCATGTCATTAGCACAGCAGGCTAATTGCTGGAGCTTTCCTTGACCTGGGACTTCAACATTAAGGCTCTGGGTGGCCAAGCCATTTTCATAACTTTGCCTGCACTCCACAGGTCCAAAGGAAATCAAGGCCTGTGATTGCTGTGGTAATTTTCCTTTCAGAACAGATTGCCTGATTTGACATTTTAAGTACAGTATCTTGTAACTCACAGGCAGGGGAACCTTTCAAAGAGACTGCTGTGAGTGCAGTCCCCTGCTTTCCTTGCTAAAACACTCTCCTGTGTCTTTGGGAGACTTATCTTTGTGAGAACACAGCAGCAGATCATGAGAATTCAGTTGCCACTGTGATAAGGTCACGTTATGTAGAAATATGAGCTCCTTAACCTCTGATCTTTCTCCCCACTTCCAATTTTGTAACCTTTCTCCACACGTAGTTCACACTGAAGTCAGGAGAAATGCCTGGATTCCTCTTGGTTTCCCCATCAAGAACAGGGAAAACTTACTTTTTTTGATCTCTTAGACTTTTTGAAAATCCACACTGTGCTCTTTTACAGGTTTCTAACTGGCTCCCACCAAACAAAACCTTCTTTCACCTTCTCAGACGTGTCAGAAAAAAATTTAATTTCTGTTATTACTTAAGCAAAGGTTTGGGGTGAGACCTGGTGAAATGGCTGCATCCTGAAAGCCCAGGAATGGAGCAGAAGTCAACGATAAACTTGAATAAAGCAGAGCTGTTTTTTTGACCAGAATTTCAGCATGAAACCCCAAATCAACCAAAAGTCAGTGGAGGAGGTTGTGATCAGTGTGACATCTCTTGGTGTCAACTGACTGGAACTAATACTGGATGGAGAGTTTCCATTTTCCCTGTGTGGAAGAGGGGGAAGAAATGATCCAGAGCCACCTGAGCTCCCTGCAGTAGCTGTGGAAAGGCAGGAAAACACTCCCTGTGGGCTTCTTGCAGAAGCAGAAGGAACACCCCAGCTGAGATGTCTCCCACTTGTCCCCAAATTACTCACTGTTTCTGAAGCTCTGAGTTTGCTCCTATTCCTCTAATGGCTCTGCTGGACAGAGAAATAGGAAAACAAGGAATGTGAACTGGAAACTTGTCTAACAGATATTTGGCTTTCAGATTACTCTGGACAGCACAATCAGCTGTACACCCTCCTCCCAGCTCTACTCCCCCAGGTTCTGAAATTTTCCAAGAAAATGGGACATTTTGGATCTGCTCTACAAAATCTGCAGCTGGAGATAAATATGTACGACACATACAAATCAATTTTCACTTTTTTTTGTTGTTGTTGTT
This sequence comes from Neopelma chrysocephalum, assembly GCF_003984885.1. Taxonomy (NCBI): domain Eukaryota; kingdom Metazoa; phylum Chordata; class Aves; order Passeriformes; family Pipridae; genus Neopelma; species Neopelma chrysocephalum. The sequence continues at coordinate 7,548,513 of NW_020897727.1, forward strand.
CTTGTTAAATTCCATTAGTAGAAGAATAATGTTAATAATAATTACAATCTCTCTTTTCTTGCCCTTCCCTAAGAGTAATTAGATTGGAAAGGGCACGATACAGACTGATTTTTCAAAGTGAAAGGATGAAAATTACTCTCCTGAAATCTTTTAATAAGTTGATGGCTAAAGAAAAATTGTTTTAGTGTTTAAAGCTGTATTATGAGGTCACACAGATCCCATACTTATTGTATGGGATTAAGTCTGAAAACTTGTATTATAATGTTATTTCATAGCAGTATTTTGCAATTTCTGTTTTACCAGTTCATTTATAACTTTTTGAACCAGAAAAAAAAAAGGTGTTCCTGGGAACATTCCATGAGTATCTCCAATCAAGTTTACTAAACATGATGTTCCTTATGATTTTAATTTCATCAACTTTTAAAATATCTGTTGAACAATTAATGACTTGTATTGCATGAAGCAGGAATTTTCTGACATAATTTATAGACTGCAACACTGCAAAAGGTGCCTGTCTTTTTCTTAGTATTGATCCAACAATGAGTGAAGGGGGAATATTAAAAGTTGAGCAGAGATTTAATTATGCCTGGATTATTACAAAGGAGCAAATGTCAGGCATTCCATTCCTGGAAGTGTTCAAGGTCAGGTTGGACAGGGCTTGAAGCAACCTGGTCTAGTGGAAGGTGTCCCTGTCCATGGCAGGGGGTTGAAACTGGATGATCTTAAAGGTCCCTTCCAAGACAAACCATTTAATGATTCTGTGATTCTCTGGCCAAAGGAAGCCAAAGGAAAATATTCATTATATTACAGGAAACACATTTCCTTGGTCACTGAAAACTGAATAATTATTGAGAGTGCAGCAGCGGGGATTGGACACACAAAGGGCTTTAGTGACACAGACTGGAGAGATACTCCATCATCTGCTTGGTTATTTCTCTGATATAATGGGAAGCTGGATGGGACCTGTGGTCCTGACTGGAGAAACAGGGATGGGTTTCACGCTGTGGTGACCTGAGGTGTGTGTGTGCACAGCCGGAGCTGCTGGTTCTGTCACCATCCCTGGTGCAGGAGGAGACAATGAGCTGCAGAATCACCTCACTCAGTGCTGCAGTGTCTGGAAGGTGCACAGAGAATTCCAAGCTGCTCTCTTCCCAATCCTGCCCCTCGAATACAAATATACACTTCAGATATTTAGCTCAGCTGGCTCAAACGAGCCGTGGCACTATCACTTATTCGGTCTCTTATCCCACGGGAGGCTCAGGTTGCGCGGAGTGAGGACGGTTTATCCTCTGGTCTAACGGGATAATCTTCCAGCTCAAGCAATAAAGTCTTGCAGCTCTGGATCCAGAGGAACAAGAGGTCTCCAGCTCTCAACTGGAGCTCTTTTTATGCAGAAGGATATAAAACTGAGCACGTGTACGCTGTGCCTTGGCAAGGGGAGCGCTCTCCCTTTTCCAGGCGACATGTGAGTCTGCTGCTCTTGCCACTATCTTAGACAGTCATCTTCTCTGTAGGAAGAATGGATTTAATTATATCACAGTTTCCAGTTTTATTAATGCTCAAACAATACGAGCATTAAAGTGAAATAATATGCCAAGTACTGTAGAGGCCACTGAAACGTTTCCTGTTATTGTGTTGTAATGGAGATTGCAGTAACAGAGCTGTTCCAAATGACTGCAGCAGAAAATGTCTCTGAGCCTCTCCAAGATCCACAGCTCAGCAGAGCTCTCAGGACTGGCAGAGCTTTCGGGACTATCGCTCTCGACAATAGAGTTTCTAGGAATTATCATCTGAGGTGGCAAAGAATTTGCCCAGGAGGACTGGGCACGGTTCAGGCACTTCCTTGCTTCCCGCAAGCCTTTCCAATGAAAAGCAGACCTCCTCTGGCAGCACTGGGAGCTGCCTTGGATAAAGGGCTGCAACTTTCCCTTTCCACACAGAAATGACCAAACTGGTGAGCAGAAATTAGTGAGAAACCCAAGACATAGAAAAGCCACCACTGTTAGGAGAGAGCTCATCTGGGTGGCAAATTTCCAGTAGGAATTGGCATTTGGGCCCATTTTCCTACAGGGACTGTTGTCTCAACACAACATTACCCAAGAGAAGAATGACATATAGCAGTGGCTGTGATTCCCAGCAATGTTCTTCTTGGAAGAGGAAACCTGCCATCCATATGACATGCCTGTGAATTTTTATACCAGCTCACAAAATCATAAAATCATGGAATAATTAAGGCTGGAAAAGAACTCCAAGATCATCAAGATCAACCTTGTAAAAGACCTCCAAGACTGACAAGTCCATCATTCAATGGAATACTACCTTGCCCACTAACTCATATCATTAAGTGCCATGTGTACTTGTTTTTTGACACTTTCAGGGATGGTGACTCCACCACTTCCCTGGGGAGCCTATTTCAATACTTAATCACTTTAATTTTCCTAATATCCAACCTGAATCTCCCCTGGGGGACATTAAGGCCCTTTCCCCTTGTCCTACCATTACCTGCCTGGGAGAAGAGACCCACTCCCACCTCACCATATTTTTTTCACTCTGTCTGAAATGAGCAGTTTGAATCATGGCTGTTTAGAGTCTGCTGACTGTCACTGTTGGTTTCACTTTCCTGTCCTTCTGGAGGAGGGTGTCCTTTCAGTTTAGGTGTGGAACCCCCCTGAGATCCTTCCCTGCAAACCATCTCCAAAACAGGGGTTGTGCTAATGAGAGATGCAGCTGAACTCCGCTGACTTCGATGGCAAAACTCCATGAGGATTGTATTTCCTGCCCTGGGATTTAACCAGATTCACACACAAAACCTCTAACAGAGAAATGTGTCTCTTCTATATTTTATCCCCATTCTTCTACTAGTCTTCAATGCTAACTTAATCTCTGCCTCCTATCTGACCTTTTTATCCATCCACCTTTACTGAAAATGTGTCATTCAATCATTTCAGCTCAATATAATGTCCTGAAATGAATTCAGAGAGACATCCATGATTGTTTCCTGCCATAGCCAGCAAGTGGTTTCTACGTGCAGTCCCTCGTGATGCTTTTCCAAGACATTTAAACTCAAGTTAAAATAAATTGCAGCTCTTTGAATATAGCACTGGAATACAAGTGAAAATTATGGTGTTCTCATCTATTTACATGGAGACACTTGATAAATAATGAGTCAGTGGCTGCTCTATCATGAATTGCTTGGACTACCCACAAACCCTTCATTTTTTTACTTAGGTTTGTTGTCACTACCTTAACTGAGAGTGGTTAGGGATGACTTAAACCATGATTTCATAGAATCATAGAATGGTTTGGGTTGGAAAGGACCTAAAAGCTCATCCAGTCCCACCCTCTGCCAAGGGCAGGGACACCTTCCATTATCCCAGGTTGCTCCAAACCCCATCCAACCTGGTCCTGGACATTTTCAGGGATGGGGCAGCCACAGCTTTTCTGGGCAACCTGTGCCAGGGCCTCCCCACCCTCACAGGGAAGGATTTCTTCCTCATATCTGCTCAAAATCCACCCTTCTTCAGCTTTCAGAGACTGTAGATCCCAGTGAAAAAGAGAAACTGAGATGGTTACAAAAAATGGGCACTTTGGAAAAAAACCCAAATAAATTTAAACTCTTACTAATCAATTCTTTGTACAATTCTTGGCCAAGTGATTACTGTTGTCAGGTGAATTTGCTATCACAGGATAACACAGAAAGCAGGCTTAGGTTATACGTTTATTATAACCTGCTCTATTTATAAGATGCTTTGGAATAGCCAGGGAGAGAGCCCAGGATCTTTGGACAATTTCAGAACATCTATAATCTACATTTCAACCCTGGAATATGAATCTGGGTAATTGAATGTATAATTTTTTTCCCCCTGTAATAAAAATCATTTAATTGCCTGCACACAGAAGTGCCTCTTGCTTTTGCCATTTCCCTTCTCATACTGAAGTGCCACAGAAATGTTGTCTGTGGACAAAGAGGGAAGAATTAAATCTCAAGAACTGAAAACAGTGGGAAATTTGTTCTGATTCTGGACTTTTCCAAGTTGTGAATAGTACAGGAATTAACTCTGCAAAATACATGTTTTCAAATGAATTAGGCCATATCTTTATGCCTTCAGCTAGATATAAAGTACATACAAATAATTAATTTCTCCAAATCCCCTTTACTTCCAGCTGGACGCTCACTGGGATTTTTTGGTCGGTTCTGCACTTCAGGATAGGAAGAATTGGAAAGAAAATCAACTGTAGACAAAACTGGCAGAAAATTAGGAGACAACCGTGCACATGGGCAATAGAAATCCCACGTAAGGAAAAGGAGGAAGAACTGTGGAAGAGAGACAGGCTGCACACAGTAGTTCCAGTGTTTGCACTGGTTAAACCCCTTTTATCTCACATTCATAAACACAGGCTCTCTATATGATATAAACCACATTTAGCTGTCATTGAAATGCTGTGATTTATGGAACAGGGCTATCCCTAAGAGGGTAACAACACTTGGTGCTTATTTTGGCAGGTGCACTAATTCAAACTGCTGAGCAGCTCAAAGAACAGCTCATGCTAATGACAAAAGGTTAATGATTTTCGTTTCTTTTTCTTTATTATTTTTTTTTATATTGGAAATATTTGTTCAGTTTAGGCACTGCTTCATATGTGACCCCAGCTCCAGCCAAGCAGATGTCAGCTCACTTTGCATTTGGCAGAGGCAGCATTTGAAGAAAATATTATTTTAGTTTCAAACATGACTAAATAGCCATCAGAATTGCTGGGCTAATGAAGAGACATCTACAGACCTTTGCCTTTCCTTCATGTTTGCATTTAACAGGCGAGAAATGATGATCTGTTTCCCTGGTAAATCAGAATTAACCCGTCCAATAGAAAAATCAACATAAATATATATTCACTTTTCTATTTATCAGTTCTGAGTGATATTTTACAATTTCTCCCTGTTCCTCTAATGCTCTTGTTACCTGAAGCTTCTTCTGGCTTAATAGATTTGTCTGTAAAATCTTAAATAATCCCGTGCTCTCCACTGTTTGTTAACTGTCCAAGTTATCTCATTATAGATTTTATAGGTGTTTGTGGTCATGTTTAGCAAGATGGAAACCCGTATAGTCAAATCTTGAACCGCACATCGAACCTCTGATTGCCAAAAGCAGGACACAAAGAGTTGGCTGTCCAAGCCTCAGATTTGTGCTGGCTGCAGAAAGGGCCCCTGTTACCCCCTGTCTGAGCTGAAGGTTTTTAGAGGAACAGCAATATCCTTCACATGTGGAATATTTACTGATACCTGGGGTTCAGCCAACTGGTCCTGAAGAGCAACACCAGGTGGGAGTGAACCAGGGATATTATGCTCTTCAAAACTATGGTTTTAAGAATATTTGATGTAGTTTGCCAGAGCTCAGCTGATATTCCCACTCCTTCCCATGATGAGGGAAACCAGAGCCAAGTTGGAGGAGCCCTGACCCAAGTTTGGGGACAGCATGGAAGCAGAATCATAGAATGGTTTGGGTTAGAAGGAACCTTAAAGGCCATGTTGTTCCAACCCTCTGCCATGGTCAGGGGCACCTTCCACTAGACCAGGTTGCTCCAAACCCCATCCAACCTGGCCTTGGACACTTCCAGGGATAGGGAAAAGAGGAGGCCACTCCCCTGGGCAGGATGTCTGTCGTTCATCAAACCACATGCCCAGGCAGGTTCTTCAGTGTCTTTCATGGGGTCTGATCATCTTGCACTTCCTGCCTTATATTGGTGAAGATGAACATCAAACACAGGCCTGTTCTGCGCTGGGAGCAAATAGGTGTGGGAAGAAACCCTGGGAGTTCTGCACTGGGAAATTAAAAAAAAATTTAAAAAGGAGTTTTTAAACCCTTTTGAGAGCTTCAGAGGATAGATCCTTAAAAATGCAATGCTTTATTGTCACTGTCAGCACGTGAATGCTCAGAGAAGTCCTGTCCTCAGAACACAACAAGGCCACTCATCTCATGTGCAGCAATATCAAAAGCAGCAGAAAAGTCCAATAATAACAACGAAGCAGCAAAATCCTGGCCAGCAGTGAAAAGTAGGTCATTTTGAATGCATCCAAGGGCTGTATCTCCACAAGGAACTGGCCAGAGGCCAGAAAGACATTTGTCAAATTAATCCTGGAAGATCAGGTGCCCGTCCCCCTCCCCGCCCTCTCCTCATTAACCTTTGGCACAAAGGCAGGTTTGAGGCTGACTCCTAATAAGTGTGACTTTTCCTAGATAGCCCAACTTCATTATTATTATTATTTTCTGAACCACAGCTTTGCTCACAGTGAGGGCCATGTTCCTGTTGTTCAGCCAAGTTATCTCTGATACAGGGAGGGGAGCTGGGGAACTGGTCACACCACTGACTCCTGGCTCTTTCTGAAGCCTGACACGTGCAAAACTGCTTAAGGTTCAGCTCTGGTCCCAGCTGGATCATGCTGAGGACCAGCAGAGCATCAGGGTGGTTCACATCATGAACCAAGCCCATCCCAAGCCTGGATTAGAGCTGGAAAGCCCTACAAGCAATTGCAACAGCTTGATAAGTGTCTTATACCAGGAGAATTCTCCCCTGGAAAAATGAGGTTACATTATCCCTTTTTAATGCTCTCTGAGAAGGGCTGGATCTAAAGCGGTTGAATTAGGAGAAGCAGAAGTGAACAAAAATCCCCTGAGGTTTGATAAGTAGCTATTCAGAAAGCTCGAGTCCATCAGCTATTTACTAGGAAGGAAAGAAGGAAACCTGGAAAGCATTAGGAACAGAAAGACCACCAGACATGAAAAATGGGATTTTTAATGCTGAACTTATCAGCAGAAGAGGTCCTCAGAGTTTACAGGCAGAGTTTTAACACCACAGCAGGACTTGATAGGTAAAATGTGTGCAAATTCAACCTTTTTTCCCCACCATCAGTCAATATTTCTCTCCTAGCAAAGTCAAGAGTTACTTTGGCTTTAGTTCATTTTTTTTTTCTGAAGGACTCCTCTCTGCAAAAGATGAGTGGATGACAAAATACGTAAGAGGATGACTAAAGCATTGGATAAAAAAATACATTATGGGCACAGGGTGTAATATCTGGTAATGTTGGAGAGCGTGGATGCCTAGGAAAGAAAAAGACAGGCTGACCACTTTAGTCAAGAGCAAAGAGAAGGATGGAAATCTGGATGCTGGAAGTGAGGCTTGGTCCAGGAATCAAAATCCATAAAACACATTAGTTCTGGGGTGAACACAGTAAAGAGTCTAGTCCAGGTTAGCCAAATATCTGTGGCTTCAATAGAAGCCTTTAGGAAAATATGCAGCCACTAAACCATTTTTACTTAGTGCCCTCCAAAGAGAAAATACTCTTTTAGCTGTTTAAGACTAGTTTTTTCCTCCCACCCCTCCTGACCTGCCTCACAGGGCTGAGTCAGGAGCAAAATAGGGAGGAATGAAAAATCACCATCTGCTTTTGTCGCCCCCATGACCCCAGTACCAGTTGTTACTCCCTGGCCACATTTCTTCCAGCTTGTCCCTACAGATAAGAAACCCTGTGACATTGAATTCACTCTGTGTTAATAATAATAATAATAATAAAATAAAGGAAATAAAATTTTTAAAGAGTGGTTTTCAGGGAGCTTTTTGCATGGAAAAACCTGGAAAGAAGTGTCTGTTGTCTCCTTGAAGGAAGATACATCACTAAGTGGCTGTAACTAATAATCGTGTGATATTGAAGGAGCACAGAATTTACTGGAGCAGTGGGATTACTTTTGTTAAAGCAATAATGCCTCATTTGTTCTTATGACAGAGCTTTACAACAGTTACACAGGCAAGCCTTTAACATCCATCAACATTACTGTCTGGATTGTATTATCTAGGAAATCCCAGAGTCACCAGCCTACAGGTTGAATTAGCTGCAAATTCATTTCAGATTAGAATCCCTTTTGTAAATGCTGCAGTCACTCAGGCAATACCTCGGAGAAACCAGGGGGATGTTATTGAATTTTGTGTTAATAATTCTTTCCCAACCCTTTTATTTTTTCGGTAACCGCTGCTTCTTGAAAGGCATTAAGGCATTAAGCTGACTTTAAAATAACAGCAGCAAATGCTTTTCAAAAAAAAAATATATCTCCCTTTATGTTCTTACTGCAGGAACGAAAACTTTTCAAATACAGTTTATGGTGCCTCTGTCCCTCATTTAGGTGTTTCAAAAATATGTCAGCATAGAGGTCCAGAGCAAATCATCCAAGGACTCCTTCACATTTTTTGGCCATGTTTTGCCCAAGTACCTTCTCTGTACTTGCCTTACCCAGCACACCTTGACTAGACCTCACCTTGGAGTAACCCAGCTCTGTAGGGTGGAAAGATCTCAGGAAGTTGAGATGATCTTTTCCCTTCTGATATTTATTTTTGCACCCTAAAAACTGTTTTTTGGAGAACATTTGTGTTGGGGTTTTTTTAGACATTTTTGCAGCTCCCATGAGAATTAAACCAAGAATAAGGGTCTTATTGCAGTTTTTCTGGTGTAAATGTAGAGCAGGATTGCTGATCAGATCTGGATCCACCTGGGGTGAGTTTGAGTCTCTTGAGAATTTTCATGAGAGTGGAATTCCAGCAAGAATTCTGCAGGCAGGAAAGAGTGTCTGTGACTCGAGTGTTAGAGAATGTTTGAAGAAAATGAAGTTTGAACTTCAACCCACAAAAATTCACAACAGAATCCTGATTTGGAGGATCACACCAAACCAACTGTGGGGCAAAGCTGCCACCACATGACTGCTCAAATGTCACCTGCAACGCTTGAGGTTTGTATCACTGCTGCTGAACTGTTCCCGGACAACCCACTGGCCACCATATTTTTGGCTAATTATGCTGAACAAAGGCTGTATCTGAAAATTCACTTGTTGCCCACGTTATTCACGCAAATCTTTTGTTAGAAAGAAGGGAGAAATCTAAATTAAGGAGCAGATCCCCACCTTTGAGCTTTTTCTTGAGGGATCTCTTCTGTGTAAGATAGACAGAGCTTGGTTTAAATGCCCTGTTACAGTCTGTGTTGATACACCCTGGGATATGGTCATTTTGATTCTTTACATTTCTAACCTGCTATGTTAACATTTTTTGTGTAACTTACACTGCTGCCCTCAGAGAAAAAAAAAAAAGGAAAAATCTCCTCTATGCCCTTTTTATAAATTAGTTTAAAGCTTTAACAAGAGCATTTTATGTTCTGACTGAAGAAATAGATGTTATTTATTGTGCCAGAAACTATCAAAGCATCTGTTTAACCTGAAACCTGTGCTGGAGCTCCACCCTGTTTCCTCCAGGGCTGCAGGACATCAGGAATAGCTATGGGTGAACGTGGGTCTCATAAATATTTATTTTAACTATTTAAGGCCAAGTTGGATGTGTTTTGGAGCAACCTGGGCTAGTGGAAAGTCCCTGCCCATGGCAGGGGGCTGGAATGAGATAAGCTTTAATGTCCTTTCCAACCCAAACTATTCTATAGTTCTATGATTTTGCTACCAAAAATGAATTAATTCTACTAATCCTCAGAGCAGGTTTAACCTGTAATTGAAGGCAAAGCTGTGGATTTTCTTCCTTAAAGAGCAATTGTTCCGTGATTCATGAAGTGCCTGTTTCAGGTGAAGCTCTCTGTTTTCTGGGGACTGGAAAGCCCCAATTCCTACCCAAAACTGAGGTTTCTGTGACTACCACCCCCTTCCAAGACACACACGCTTGCAGACACAGGAGTAATGGCTATTTTAGCCTGTCATTCTCTGCAGCCAAACCCTCACCTCTGTTCGCTGGGGTCTTTACATAACCTGACCTCCAGAAGCCAATTACATCTGTTTTCTTTGTGCTCATGTGTTTCTAGTATTGACACCAACTTCGCTTTCAACAAAGGGTGGGTTCCCATGAACTCAGTCCTTTATTACCAGCTGGTTCTTATTAGAGATTAACCAATAAAAAATGAGTAATACAGTCAGCAGTGTGTTCCTACATGTAGCACTTTTCCATGTGTTTCAATTTACCAATCAACCAATAAAGCCCTGCCCTCCAATGAACTGCATTCCATACCTCACATTTTTTGCTTATTTTGATAAATGTAGCTTTTCATAGATAAAAAGGGCAAGAATCTGGCTAACACTGTCTACTGTTAGCTGGAACACTGATGTTGGTTAGATGAATTAGAGAATGCTACTTGATCTTTTCTCTGACAGCTTATTATGCCTCGGTTCCTGGGCTTCTAAAATTTCTCCTGCAAAGCTCCCTGTCACTGTGCTTAGTTAAAACTTGTCAAAAAATTAACAAACCCAATTTCAGGCTTGTTTTGCTTATTTCCTTCAGCACAAAACAGGCAAGGGAGACTTTGAAAGGATACACTCTTGCTGCTGCTGTTGCAGATGTTTCTGCAAGCTAAAATTCCTTATCCAGCATTATGTGGGGGATTAAAGGGTTCAAACCTGAAAACTGCAGTCCATAAAATGGGTCATTTCTAGTGCAAACTTTTGGGAAGGAAAATACAAAAAGCAAACAGCAGCTTCATGGATTCCTCAATGAGGGAATCTGGGAGCAGACTTGTAAAGTTGTTCTTTGCTGCCGCATCTTCTCTCCCAAAACCCTTTAAACATGTACTTTATATCAAGCACTTAAACAGTTGCACTCAAGCCAGTAAATAGCTCACATGCTTAAAAATAAGCATATACCCAACTATTAATTCATTTTTGTCATTTAACATGAGTTGCTGAAGCCCTGGTTGAGTCTCTGGTGTTAGTGAAGGAAGATCGTGATCCTCACTGGGACCAGGCACACAAACATCATCAGGAATGTGTTGTCTTTCACAAGCAGGTGAAGAGCCTTTGGTAGAACAGTCTGAAGAGTTAGTTTATTTACAAATTTTAAATTCAGCAAGTTACATTTTTCGTTGTCACAATTTTAATAAAAATTCACCCCACTTGTATGAAGGGGTGGTCCATGAAGGGCTATCCATGTCTCCTGCCTGTAAGCAGTCCAGGTGGGATGAATGTTATTAGACCCTTTAATTCTCCTAAATAGACCTTCCTTTTGACACTGAATTCTGAACTTGGCTTCATTATCACTTTTCAGCAGGAGAATGAAAATACAGTAAATCTTTCCATTAAACCAAGCTGCTGAAAAGGGAACTTTATTGTTTTAAGGTAGTTCAAAGTAGGTTGAAAAACTCCCTGTAAAAACAGGCACGAACTCCTTAAACCCCCCTAAGGTATAAATGTGCTAACTCGATGCTTGGTTCCTCTGACTCCTTCACTACCCTTTTCCCATCACAGGCAGGGAAAGTTCAATGGTAGGAGAACACGATCCAGAGAGTCACTGAGAGTTCATCATGTAAGATATGGAAACCTGACCTTGATGCCACCCAGATATCAGCAAACCTGGGATTTTCCAGGGAGTCTCAAAGGCATCTTAATTCTATTAGACCTTCGTGACTCAAGGCACTACAGCACCAACCATCTACTTTTAGGTGACAATCAAACAGCTACAAACCCTCCCCCAGTCTTAAAAATGCAAGGGCTTTGCACACAAAGATGCTCAGAACAGCTTCAGAAAGCAGCTGTCATGAAACACCAACTAAAAATAAGTGAAGTACATTCAATGATGCCTTGAACTTTTCCTTTTTCTTTTCCATTAGGTAGTTTTAGGGGAAACACTGGTCCTGGAGGAGTTAAGGACAAAACTTTGACTTCCAAGGAAGCCCCAGCAAAGCAGGGAAAGGTGTGGATTTATGTCCCTACAGTTATCCTGTATAAATCACTGCAAAAACACTCACTGGAGAATAAGAGAGTTTTGGCTCTGTCTGAAGCCCTTCCCTGAACTGTCAGCTTTGAAGATGAGATTCCCTTGCTGACTCCTTTTCCATTGCCTTCTTCTAAGGCACAAAATATTCTTTTTAGGTGTTTTCCCAGGGGAGCACTGCCTGTTTCCCAGCTGTTGGTATGACAAATAACAGAGACCAAGATCCTGGAAGGATATAGGAGATGACAAACCTACTGCAACTTTTGCAGGCACTGAGTTCCCCTCCTGCTGATAGGGCCAAGTAAATGAGGTTGATTCCTCTCTGGTGCTTTTCAGACAGAGTTGATATCTTTTTGGAACCAAATTCTTAATTTCTAGTTACAATTAGGAGAAGAGGTCAAGAATGGGCTCCTTCCCATCCAATCCTCCTTCCAACACAATCCTCAGTGGTGAATTTGCATCCTGTGTCCAAGATCCCAAAGTCTTGCTGCAGATTCCCATGAACCACGTGCTTCCAGCTCCCTACCAAGGGTGCTGAAGCTTCATGCCATGGTTTCCTCCAAAACACAAGAGTAGTTTCACTGAACCACCACAGTTATGTGGCAAGTACATTCCATTCAATAAATACATTCCATTAAATAACTGATTAAGTCTTATGTGAAAAATAGAGAGTGCTGCAGAAGATTAATTTCCAGAAAGGGAATTTTTCTTTTTTTTTTCTTTTTTTTTTTTTTTAATAGTTGGAATTAGATTCTGGGATGGAGAGAAAGCTGGGGATGGCTGATAACATTTTGACAATGATGAGTGAGGCTTTAAGAAATAAATACAGCCAGGATTATTGAAGTCTTTTTAGCAGCAGAGTTTCCAATGTGGTGGAATCATATGAAAAAATATTTGCCTTTTTCAAGTCACCTAATCACTCTAGAAAGCTGGCAGCAATTCAAGTGATGTACACTTAAAATGTCAGGCTAAATTATAGATTTCAGCCTTCAGAATGTGCTGTTAAGAATAATTCATTTGTGTTTTTCAGTTGAAAACATTTTGAACCTTGAGCTTCTTTCTCTATTACCGGTGTGGTTTTTGTTGTTTACATCAAGGAAGTACCAAAATAAATAAATAAATAAATAAATAACAGGCAAAACAGGAGAACATGGAGTGAGCAACACTTTTTCTGGCGATCAGCAAACATGAAGGAAGGAGAAGGAAATTACGAAGAAAGAAGGGCCAAGTTCTGCTCCCAGCATTAAGGATGTGAAGTAAGTCCCAGGTAAAGCCACAGCACAACAAAGTACTTCCATTTCAGTCCATGGGACTGAACTGGGCTGGGAGAGGGCAGTCAGGTTAACAAACTCTCACCACTGTGCACAGAACACCATTATTATTGCAAGGGGATGATTCATGTCCCAAGGGATTTTAGCACCATCTCTGTCACCAGAACTGAACAATTTAATTTGCTGCTTCAATGACTAGAAAATTATGAACTGGTGTGAGCTGCTACTCAGGAGTGGTGGGGAAAATACTGATAATACACCATCATGTGGCCTTGTCTTCTGCAGGGTGAACACCCCCAGCTCTCAACCTGTCTCCAGAGCAGAGGTGCTCCAGCACTCTGACCCTGTTCTTGGTCCTCCTCTGGAGTTACTCCAACACACCCATGTCCTCACAGAAGAGAAGAGCTGGTCTAGTCGTTGGCTTCTTCAGGGACACCTAATGACAGGGCCACTCCCTTCCTGTCTCGGCTTGGTTTGGATAAATCCAGCTCTGTGGTTTCTATGCTCAGAATTCCCCTTTCTGCTCTACAGACCTAATTGCTACAGACCCAACTTGTACCTGGCAGAAGAAACTCCCACACCCTTGCAGAGACCTCAAGGTCTTTGCAGTGAATTCCAGGAGAGAGCAAAGGGGATCTTGTAAAATATGTCTGAATCAAGGGAAGTGACATATGTCTGGAATATCAAATAAATCATGACAGGGGAATTCCTGGGGGGGGGGAACTGCAGGTTGAGGGAGCTGGATGGGATACCCGATCCTGGGAGGGACCTTCTTGTGTCTTGGCCATGGGGTTGTCTGAGGTTCTTCCCATCAGTGGTACAGTGCCACCAACAGAGATGGGCTCTGGTATCAGCATCACTTTGCTTTTTTGGCTTCCTGCTTCAGTTGTTGCTTCACATCCCCTTTTTGTACTTTCCTCACAATCCCTGGCCCTGACAAACCACGTCACCCAGAAAGGCCTTCCTTCAGATCACTTCCATGACATACCCTTGGCTGTGGCTATTGTTTGTTGTCATTGTTATCCAACCTTGTCCTTGCCCACAAAAGGAACAGAATTAAATGAAATGCTTCATTTCCAATTTCAATTTATTTATCTTTTTTTCCCAGCCATTGCACTTCAGCTGTCCTCTCTTGGCTAGATTAAACAGACCTCTAATATATGTTATTTTTCCTTGGTGAAAATAGTTATGTGCTGTAATCAAGTCTCTGTTTGATCTTTTTAATAAGCTAAATAGACCAATTTCCTTCAGTCTGTTCTTTCAGAGCCCTCCTATATTTGAAACAAATGCTTTTGCAAAGGCAAGCTGGTTTTTTTTTGCAAAGCAGTCTGCTCTACTTACAAAACCCATTCAAGATTCTCAGTACATCCTCTCCAAAATAAAGGCCAAAGAGATATTTTGAGGCTTGACTGTCTCAACTCCTCTCCATCCCTTCTGCCTTCAAGCTGAAGAGGTTCCATCTGGCAATGGAGTTTTGGGTAATGAAGTCATATTTGCAAAGACAAGAGGATGTCATGTTTGATAGGACAAGAGAAAATGGCCTCAAGTTGTGCCAGGCAAGGTTTAAATTGGATATTAAGAAAAAATTCTTCATAGAAAGGGTTGTCAAGCATTGGAACAGGTTTCCCAGGGAAGAGGGGAAGTCACCATCCCTGGAGGCATTTAAAAGATGTGTAGATGTGGCATTTGGTGACATGGTTTAGTAGTGGCCTTGGCAGTTGTGGGTTAATGATTGGATTCAATAATCTTAGGTCTTTTCCAGCCTAAATGTTTCTATGCAGTTTTGCACACCCTTTTTGTAGTTTCTTGTGGGATGGGATTGATTGTAGTTGTGTGCATGTTTTGAGTTCACATCAACCATGATTCCCATGGTGGTCATTGCTTCTCCAGCTGCCCATCCCATTGGATGTGCCATTGGAGATCAACACCTTGTACATCCTCACCCTGTAGGCCACCAGCAGCCATGTCTCATGAGGAAGGAAGACTCCCCTGCAGACAAACCTGACACCACAAGGACCCTGTGCCCCCAAAACGGTGTCGCTCCTTTTCATGGATCAACAGCAGGGCCCTGAGACAACTGTAACAAAAGGGAGAAGGAAAAGCCCTGGTGCCAGGGGAGTTGTGTGGGGTCACCCCACAGCTGGTACCTGAGGTGCTGGTGTTGTCCCCCATCCTGGGTCTGGGGTGGGAGGGCTGTGGGGGCCATGGGGGCTGGTGGGGGAAGAAGCGCGGGGGAAGTGCCGGGCTGGCAGAAAATAAATCACAGCGCCTTGGTGCTGTCATTCTCTGCCCCAACTGGTCTCCACAAACAAAACTTCACTGTCCACTGACAAGAACAAATAAACCCAGTCGGGAGAGACTGAAATTCACAGGGGATCTGAAATATTTACCTTGATACCTTATAAGGCTAATAACCACTTTGCTGCTTTGCAGCCACTGACAGACTAAAAAAAAAAAACAAAAAAAAAGAAAAACAAAACAAAAACCTACCTAAAATGTTTGGGGCTTTTGACTAGTCCAACCTGTCCTGGCAAAAGCATCAAAGCAGGATTAGAACAAGGTTTTAATTATACACACTTTCTCCTGCCCCCCCCTTCCCCTTCTCCCCTCCAAATCTCTCGTGTTTGATTCTGAAGATCAGTGGAGTCAGCCAGATATTACAGTTAATATAAATGATTTCATTCAAGCTCCTCCACCAAAGACACAACAATTTTGAAAGCTGTAGGTGACCCTTTTGCGTGCTCACCAAGTTCTGTTGCTTTCTTTCATATTCTTGCAAACCACATTTTTCAAAATTACCTCTAAGAGTCAGAACCTGATGCATGCCAACAGCTCCAGAGAAATAACTAACTCACCCTGGGAGGAAATATCCATCATCTTCTGGACATCAAATAAATCCTGCTGGGGTCAGGACTGGGTTTGGCCAATGTTCCTCAGCAGTAAAGTACTGGTCAATAAAAATATGGCTACATTCATTTACTGAGTAAGTATAAAACACAACAAATGCTATGGGAGGGAATAACTTCATTTCTCTGTGTTTTTTCCTTGACTGCACAATTGCATCAAGGCTTTAAGTCGACAGTTGAAACAATTTGAGTTGAAGTTGCTGAAGCAGCGCCGTGATAGATTTGCGTCATCTGTGAATTGGACACAGTGGGTTAATTGTAGCACTGACACACCAGGGATTACTTACCCCCGCTGATCAAAGGAAACTCATCCCAAATGGGTGAGGCTGGAAGGGATTTAAGCCCTGGATGGCCCTGACAGTTCAGACTGATCTCAGCGGAAGACATTGAGTGTTTCGCCGCGCTGAGCATTACCAAATATTCAAATATGGAGCCTTACGGTGAACTTCTGATCTTCACAGTTGAGGACATATTCTCCTTTGAAAGGAGGTCAAAAGTTTTAATTTTCTGGGGCTTCAGATCAGATTACAACCTCAAAAGTAGCATTGCCAAAATACCAGTTTTTAAAGACACTCTCCCTCCACTTCTGAACACAGCTAGTTTGGTATCACAGTTACAAGGATGAGGAGAGGGAAAAATTCTGTCTGAATAGTTCAGTCAGTGTCAGGGTGACCCTGTGTTCCACAGCCACAAAATTATGCGCTTGATTAAGAAAGAGTGAGAAATATGACTGCTTGAAACACAAGAACAAAATCAGAATTAAATCCATTTTTGGTTTGCTGCTTGTCAGACCCCGCATGTGTTTTTTAATTTCTCCCTCCTAAAGCCTCTCCTATGCTTTTAAACTGTGCCTGACTCATAGCTGTGCTGGTCCACCTTTACCCTGAGCGTGAAATCATGGATTACAGGGCTACTGTACATGGATTTATTACCAAAAGTACCAGCTCTGCCTGTGTATCCTGTTTTCATTAGCAGTTAAAAAGAAGCAATTGCGTGTGTGTGTAAACACATTTAAGAAAACCCACTTATTTTCCTTCTTTGTTTTTATTTTCTTTTTTAATCAGAGATTGAAGTTTTGGTTGGCTTCCCATCCCCGAGTCTCTATAGTTGCTCTGTAAAATTCTGCCAGCACGGCAGAGGTTTGTCCCTGCCCTCCGTCATGACCAGTGATCCCAGATTAGGGAACTCCCTCCCACGTGTCTCCAAGGTGCCCAGCCCAAGGTTCTTCATCAACACCACAGTAATGGGCTGGGCAACCACACCTTTTTCCACTTAATGATTTTCAAATATTTCACTTTTCAGCTTAATGACATGACTGTACTGCATCTAATGTGTTTTGGTTTTTTTTTAATTGAAGGAGCACAGCTTTTCAGCACAGGATTCACCGTCATAAAGGAGGATGCTTTTCTTCCCAGTTGAGCCCTATCCCTTCCATTCGTGTGTGTCAGTGGCATTGATTATATCCTTAAACCCCAATTCTCCAGTTCCTTGAGGTGGGGTGGAGTGGCTTTCAAATTTCTGTCATTCGGGAATTCATTGGATTTTCCATAAATATTGTAGGTCCCTGAATTCACAATTAGAAGTCCCTAATTGCAAATACAGTGAGTGGTTAAATATTATCCCTGGGGGTTGGAACCAGATTGAGCTTTAAGGTCTCTTCCAACCCAAACCATTCTGTGATTAAAGATAATAATAATAATTCAGTGATGCAGGAAGGATCATGAGACCGATTATATTTTTAGGATAATAGGAAAAAAAAAACCTTATAATTTTTTCCTTAACTAAAACAGCAAAATCAGTGACTATTTTACATCTTGAGTAGAACTCTCAGGAAGTAGAAGTAGAATTGACCAAGAGGAGTAGCTGCATAACAACTTATTTGAGGCATGAGGTTTTACTGCTCTTGGTACAGCACATTCACCCACAGAGTGCATAGGAAGAGAAGTGATGCCCAAAGCCAGCCAGGATGCATAGAATAAAAAAGAATGGAAAATATTTGGCTGAACAATTTTATTTTGGGAATTTTTCTTTCTTTTTTTTTTTTTTTTTTAACAACAGTTAGTTTGGGAGCAAACTCCTCTGGGAAAATGTCAAGAACAATTATTTTTTTCTCTTTTTCTGTGGTCTGCATCTCCAGTGGAAAACACTGTCACTGACAGATGGTATCTGTGGTAACCCCAAATGCCCAGCTGAAGGCTAAAGAATGTGCCTCAAAATCCAAGCAGAAGACCTCAGTGAAGAGGAGATGCTTTCATTTCCTCTCCATTTACACGGCATATTTTCTCCACATGCCTCAAGCCATTTGGGGTCATCCCACAAGCCCATTATTTGAATTTATGATCATTATTTGGTATTTGTGTTGCATGAGGGCTGAGAATCAGCTCGGGGGTCTTATGGTGTGAATGTCCCCCAAGGAAGGGAACACCAGTGGCCCCAGCAGCTCCCATCTGCCTTTAGCATTTCCTTTTATCCCCACTAATTTGTTCCTCTCCAGCCCTGGTGGGAAGGCTGTAACGTTTTTTACTGAGAAGGCTGTGAAGGCATAGGGGACAAAATGTCCTGGGACAGGCTGGAGGAGGAGAAAGTGGGGACAGAGGAGCCCCAACTGTTGCACTAAAGAATTAAAACCAAAAAAGATTTGCAGACCTTCAGCAAGAGCCACCAGGAAGAATTACACCAGGTCATGGGCAGTGCTGTATATCACGTCCAACAAAGAAAGACAGTTTATATTGTTGAAATATTGCAGGTTACTTTAGGAAGCCTTATTTATTAAAGTCATGATGTGTTTAATAATGACAGCTTATCTTAGTGCCAGATATGAATGAGTTGCTGGAGCAAGAACTGCCAGAGCAGAAAACCCACAGAGTGATGGTCAGACTCCCACAGACCCCATTTCATGCGTGTGCGGAGCAATATACCCTGGGAGCAGCTTCTGGGTCATGTAAAATTATCTTACTGAAGACCATCAGGAGAGATCTCACAGGTCTCCTGTGTGTGATATCTGGGTGTTTGTGGCTGATGCTGGACAGTCCCTCTGGCTGCTCAGAGGCAAACAGTGCCACTTGGCCACGTGGAGATCTGGATGAAATTTAAACTACAAAGGGGTTAAATTTCAAACCAAGTCCATGTCTCCTTTGAAGCCTGCCCGACCCTTTCCCCTGCATCCTTTTGGTTTCCCACTGATAGGGCCCCAGGGAGCAGGGGATTAGGGCTCTGCCAGGTCCATGGCCTGTTGCTGGAGGCTGGGGCCAACTGATTATGTGCATGGTCCAACTGGGAGTCATCTTTCAGTTTTCCCTGACAAGGATCCAAGCATCCTTCTGCAGACACAAGGAGCCAAACAGTCCAGAGGTGCAATTTGTCCATCAGTGCAACCTGTTATTAAGCCATTCATTGCACACCACTCCTCTCCCTTGCTGTCACATCCCTGCTTGTTTTCATGCCTCTAATTTGTCACTCCCAAACAGGTTGAGAATGTTGGAGAGCAGGGACTGACCTTTTGATTTGGCCCATCTATTTTCACCCCAAAGCATTTCTGCCATCACTGCTTCCTCTGAAAAATCCCACGTCACTCATTTCCAGGTGACAAAAAAAGCTGAATCTGGCTGTGCTGGCTCGTGCTGCTCTGCCTAACCAGTGTGGGAAAGCAACATCAAGAAGGAAACTATTTTGCTGTGACAGAGACAGCCAGAGATAGACAAGAAGAGAAAATCTGGCTGCCTTTGCTGCACCAGAATTTCCCTTCATGACGTACCACATTGAGTCTGGAGAAGGACCCAAGTCCCAAAATGGTGCTTCTACCAAGATTAAAAGGTTAAAAAAAATATTTCTTAAATTATTTTTTCTTTTGTCTTCTTAATTCTCTTTTACTCTTTTTAGTCCACTAATAGACCCCATCTCGATACAAACTGTTCCCATCATTAGATTCCCTGATTTCCTTTTCCCACAGTTTGGGATGGGAGGTATATAATTTGACTTTTCAACACATACTTCTGCTGTTACAGACCCTCATCCTGCAAATGCTCATGGGAACTCAAGTTTAAGTTTTGAGGCAGGAATTGAAGCAGAAATCAATATAGTCCCAATAACAGTCTTTATCCTCATATTTAGCCTAAAAGAAGTCTGGAGGTTAAATTGACTCTAAGTGCAACATGTAATAATTCTGCAACATGTCATCTCCCAGTTCTCAATAAATGAAAAAGCTGAGTGACATTTTACAGGGGATTCTTTGGTAGAAGTACATGGATGCTCCTATGAAAATGTGGCATTGATACACCTCCTTCCATGACTCTGAGAAACAGCAAATGTCTTATATCCCAGGATGTGAATAAACTATTTGCATAAATTACGACCAGACAATTAAATAACTGAGCCACATTCTGAAGAGATTTCTCAGGCTGAAATCCGTGCTTGAGAAATGGTCCAAAATTCCACAATCGTTCACCAAATGACTGTAACTTCGAACATCTGGAATTTAAAACTTTCAACGTCTCTTCTCCATAAATTTTAGCCACCTCAAGGTCCTTCTGCCACAACTACAACTTGCCTGACATGTTTTAGTGCTGGAGGTTAAAAATCACACTTTACCTCAGCTCTGTCAGGGTCAGATTTGTGGAGGGTAATTCTGTTGGACAAGATATCTTTGAGATTGCTTCAAAACCTGTCACTTGGGGGAAGAAATAAGACTTTTCCACAGTCCCTTTGAGGAGGAAACTGTTCAAGTGAACAAAAACGGGCTGGCTCTGCTTGCAACAGGGGAAAGAAAAAGTGAAGCTAAATTACCTAAACAGCATCTCAGCTCTTTGCAATATGGCACAGTTTTGCAGCCAGATTAAGTGAGTAGATTAGAGCCCTTGCCAGGGTTAAGTCCAATCACATCAAGAATCGAGCAATAATTAGTGAGTAAGCCAATTTTCCCAGAAATCTCCAGAGACCAGCTTTAGGAATGATGGTTTTTCCATTCTACTTAGCGCTCCATGGCACAGTTTCACAAAGCTTTTCAGACCTTCCAACGTCCAGATTTAATGGGTGGTATTTCCTATTTTGACTGGTAGAGAGCTCATCTATACATCTCTGAACATGTGCAAAAGGTCTTTTGCCAAACCCTTCTTTTCTCTCACCCTCCTTTCACAAGGTTTAATGGATAAAAGAAATTTCCTTTCTCCCATGTCATGGTCCACATGCCATCTTTGCTTTTTTCAGCATTTTTTGTACTCTTCCTGTGAGGCTGCAGCTTTGCTTAAATTAAAGCAAAGAGGTGAACTGTTGGCATCCTAGTTCATGGTTCAAACACCTGAGTTCTTAGTAGGAAATAAAAATAAAAGTTTATCCCCTAAAGAACAGGATTGCTCTTAATGTAAGTGAGTTCCAAGAAAAACTTGGAGGTATGGTGTTTCTGGAGAGAAACATTCCAAAATTATTGCCTCTGAGTGTGGGTAGGGTCAAATTAAGAGTTGTCATAAAATACGGTGTTGGTGGAGAGACACTCAGTAGCTTGTGCTTCCAGCCTGTCTTGCAGGTGGGATGAGCCCAGAGATGGCCCTTATGCTTATTGAAATAAAGTTATTTTTTGAAAAAAGAAAAATCTTGATCATTTCCTGGCTGTGTGGAGTTTCTTCCAGCTCTCCCTTCTTTCTGGTGTGCTGTGGGACGCTCGTGGGCTGCAGCTGGTTTGCCTTTGTACTCCGTGTCCCTCCTATGCTCCCTCGTCTCCGAAGGTGGACTCTCCCAGGCAGATGAACACTGTCAAGGAGAATGACAACTCTGTGGCAGAAGCCCAAGAGCCCTGGGCTGAGGAGCAGGAGGCCCTCTGTTTGTTTATTTGGTTCTGGCATGTCAATGAACACGTAGCAGATCCTGCTCCTACCCATTGTGCTCCTCCCCGCCTTGGCGAGAGCTTGCGTGTGTTGTACAGCATGGCCCAAGCCAGGAGGTTTCAGGGAAGTTCCCTGCGTGTCTTCTCAGCTCAGAGAGATCCTCAGCTGCTTCTGAAGTCCTTGTGAAGTTGTGATGTTAACCTCGATGTCCTGGACAAATTCCAATGTAAGTAATTACAAACTGCCTATCTTATTTCAGCCTCCTATGTCAACTCCATGCAGTGTACTTTGGCTCTGACAATTTTTTCTCCATTTTTCTGTCCTAAACAGTTGCACAGCACTGCTTTGTGGAATTACCCATCTCCCACCTCTGGTGGTTGTCCAGTGTGGGATGCAAATTTTGTCCCAGAAAGAAATGAAGAACAAGTAAGTCTCCACAAATTCTCACTCTTCAGACAGTGGAAACATGACTTCTCCACTAGGTCTGCACCTCCTCACAGGGGATAGATGAGACCAGGAAGCTGGCAGCTTTATTCCAACTATTTTCAGTTGATGGATGGCTCTATAACGCTATTAGCAAAAGCCATCCTTCAGAGCCCTCCTGAGGGTAGGTTACAGCACAGAGCTGCCTCCAAACCATGGACCTGCAATCAGCCCGTGGCCACCAGATAACTCACATAAGATAAAATCTCTCTCCTACCCAATGGTGAATCACAGTTTGTGATGTTCCCCTGTCTGGGATTAAGGGTGCAAGAGGATCTCAAATGAGTTCTGTGTTTCATTTCTGACTGATGTTCTGCTACTGTCCAGAGAGCTGAGAAAGAAGGTAAGCTGTCTTCTGAGTGATAAAAAATTGGAATAAATACCCCTTCTTGCTAACAAAGAAACTTTCCACAACCCTTTCTGCCCTGCCAAACCAACTGTGCCTTCCCAGCCACAAAGCAGCCCGTCAATCTGCCTTATCACACCCTGATCACACTGTGCCCTCAACTCCAGATTTCCCCCAGGACTTAACATCTCTGACCCTTGGCCAGACAGTACAGGAAACATGCAATAAAAAAGTTACTAGAACCACTCAGCACAGTAAATGTGGGGACATTTGTGCACCCTGAGAAAAACCACAGGCGCAGCTGCCTGAAGCCAAGACACTTACTCACCTTCAGATATTTATTATTCCTTTCTTCCAACCTGCTTCCTCGTTACCATCTGTCTCTGAAGCAGGAGGAGTGCATTCCAGATTATCCTTGATGCTGAAAATGTGGAAAGACAGTGATATAAATGGCAAACTGTGTGCTCAGAGGTCATGGGCTTTCCCACACATCTCTGCTGGCCACCTAACCTCTGCCTCCCACCCACTCCTAGTTGTGGAGCATTTCCATAAGGTTTCTTTAAAAATGAGGGGATGCTGCTTCAGACTCATTTTTAATAAAAAACCCCCTGCATCTTTATGTATCTCAGTGATGTTTGGGAGTTTGTTGCCCTGTTGTGACAATTTACATCAGAGTACATTGAAGTCTCTGAGAGGTTTCTGTGACCATAGATCTTGTGCCTACTTTATTCACTTCTGCTCAGCTCTTTTTTCATGGTCGATGTGAATCAGATCTCCCGATTCAGTGTTAGTGGGGCAGGAGAACCGGTTGCAGAAAAAGGTGAATTTCTTCTTCGAGTTTATGTTTTGAAAACTCAGCCTGAGCAATTACAGCCTCATAGCTGAACACACCTATTTTAGGTGTGAAACAAAGCTAATACACATGCACAAATACATAAAGGACGAATAGTTTTCCAGCTAGGACAGGCAGCTGGAGTCTTTAGGGGAATAAAAGATTTCCTCTGATCCACTCTGCCTTATTTTGACCCTTTGAACCCTGACAGCATGGTATCTGTGGGAGACCCCACAGCCAGAGCAGGCTACGTATTGATGTCTCTAAAGCTCTAACATAGGAGGAACAAATGTTTTAACCTTGGCTTTTAGTGCCATTACATATTTTTGTCATGTAAGGCAGTGTTAAGAGTAGTAAGTGACTGTGTTTTGTTACAGAGGAAATAAGGAGCCTGAATCTTTCCTCTCCCCCATCCAGGCACTCCCTCCCCATAGCCCTGTTAGGCTGTGGAGGCACTAAAGGCCATACAGATGAAATTTTACACTGAACCTGCTTCCTTTTTCCAGCACCACGTAATTTGCCACATCAATACAGCTCCCACCCTGGGATCTGGAAATTCTGTATCCCTTTTCAGAGATGGCCCTTTGATTTTTCTTGGACCTGGCTGTGTTTTTAAGCCTTTCTAAGATAGCTGCACAGGAGCAGGAAATTCTGTAGACCCCACTCTGTCTCAGGAAGAAGAGATGGAGCCAAACTCCTATTAGCTCTTCCTTTTCATTTATGACTGTTTGGAAGGAAAAAAAAAAATCATCAGACAAAAAGCCAGGCACAGGCACTTTTATTGAACTTCTTTATTCTTTTTCCTTTTCTTAGAGTGTTCAGCACAAAATGTTTCCATGCATGGCCCATGCCCAGGTCGAGGGTATCTCTCTGCAGAGCAGCCTGTGGGAAAGCAGAGCAGTTGTTGGTTCTAGAGGAGTTTTCAGCTTCAGCGCGTGAATCAAATACCTGAATCAAATTATGATGTGCAGCTGTGAAAATTGTGATCGTGAAACCTGATTACAATCGCCCCCCCTGCCTCCCTCCAGAGGTCAGTGACAATATACAAAAGACCTTCCCTTCTCCAATGTAAATATTCCATGAAACAAAGATGACTTTCTCCATAAGCCTTGTGTTTCTCAGGGAAGGAGGCTGGACAGTGCCAGCAGAGTTCAGAGCTCGCGGGAGGTCAGGATGGAGACGCTCTGTTCTCTTGGCGATTGGTCACTGATTTTTGGAAACATTTTTTTCCCTTGGCTGCCTTGTCTCCCTCACCTCACTAACCATTTAAAGACAACTGGTGCTGATCCCTAAAGGACCATGTTATGTTTTGTTTTCTAACAAACAAACATCTCGTTTGACTGCGAGCCTCTCCACATCTATTTTCCAGGCAGTGAAAGCCACATAACCCTCCACCTTCAGAGATTCTCACTTGTGTGTAAACAGGAATCATTGTTTCCCTAGGCTAGGTATGTTGTAATGACATATATACAGAACACAGGGATCTCCTGCTCATTGTTTAACTGGTTAAACTTTCATTCTCCAGCCAACACCCCATTACAGAGAATGCAATCTGAACCAGATGGGCCCAGGTCACGATGCCTAAGGTTCCTCTCAGTGAGATCAACCTTAGGTTGCATCTGAAGTCTTATTTCCCTGTTTGCTGGAGTGGATGGATCTACTTCTTGGAGTAGAAGTGACTCACACAAGTAAAGTATTACAGAATTAGCTTTTAAAACATGCATGGAGCCATAAACTGCCCTGGATGCAAATGTTTTCCGTATGCAGAACATCTGCTGCTGCTGCTGTTTCCAGGCGGGCTTTGCTGTCAAAGTGTCAGCCTGGTCTTCTGGTCAGGCTGCTCCACTGGGAGGTTGGAGACCTGGGTTCAACCCTTTGCATGGCACAGAATTCTTGGATGCCTTAGGGAACAGCCGTCTGTGAAGGCAGGAGTGGCAGATGGAAACACAGAGAGTCTGGAGGGTGGGATGTGCAGGACAGAACACAGGGATGTGCTGCGTGTGTTGTCCCTGCTCAGAGGGAGCACAGCCTTCCTTTGTCCCATCTGCTCCTTGGGAGTGGCAGCTGGTGAAAGTGATGGGATACGGTGGGAACACAGAGTCAAGGCCAGCATGGCAGAGCTGGGCTGGGCTCCTGCAGGACCCTAATCCAAGGACTCTGGGAGAACTCAGAGCTGTGGAGCACACAGGTAGTAAAGCAGAATGATTGAACAGGGAGGAGCAGTTCCACCTCCCCTGCCCTCGGGGTTTTCTTGTTACGGGATGAAAGCCCCAAAGCTGCTTGTGAACTTGGGCCATGGGATTGGCAATTTGCTGGGCTCTCTGCCAAGCCACGAGGCCAGATGTTCCTGCCGTCATCTGAAAACCACTGTCTCAGTCAGTAAACATCACATCAGTCCAAGCTCAGACCTGATTAAAGGAAACTTTGGATTTTCCACTTAATGAAGAAGGGGTGAAAGGTAGGAATGTACAAGAGATTGCTCTTAGCCAAAAATGAATCAAGAAAGTCAGTGTCTTTATTTGACTGACTACAACTACTGTGTAACTTCAGACTTGGTGCAACTTCAGTGTGACACGGTCACCAGCAAGACTAAAAAATCCTGGGTTTCAGTCAGAGGACCCTCCCAGAGTTCATCTGGTTCCTGAGCCTTACAAATACTCACATTTCTTAAGTTAAGAAACCTGGGCTGGAAAAATGCACCAGAGCAAGGTGTCTGTGGGAAATTCCAGCTCCTTATTGCTTCCATGTCTGATGCTTCATTGTGGTGTGATGTTCACTTGAGTCCAAACACATGCCAAAGAAAGGTTACCAAATATTTCAGCGTGACAGAAAGATTAACTTCTGTTTCTCTTTTGAAAACCTAAATAAGCCTGCAGGTGGCTCCTGTTGGGTTTTTCTCCCCTCCAACTCTTCATCCTCTGCCTGCGTCAGAACAACATGGGCTGGACATCTTTTTGTGACAGCATTGCTTTGAGATGATGCTGTTGAGGCAGCAGGCTCCAAATTGTGGCATTCCCCCATTATTACACAAAGTCTTCTAAAAATGCTGCCTGAGATTTGGTACCAGCTGAGAGGTAGATTGTTGTATAGATTTGTGCTAGAAATGGATCTTCAGAGGGAGAAGGGCAGGGAATGGGGAGGAGGGGTGAGACAGATGGCATGGCATGGGCTTGGGAGGTAGCTGGACTCATCCTCACCACCAGGCAAATCCCAATGCCCAACTCCAGGTTGTGTGCTAAAGAGCATCCAAACTCATATCTGAACAGGGGCTTTCATTTAAAAATGTAAGGAATTTCCAATAATTTTCAAGGTTGGAGAGATGGCAAAGTGGCATGAATGTGTGTGTACTCAACCACACAGTCTGGGTTACTTATTGTTATGGGGGGAAAGCCATTATTTTGCTATTTTTACTTTTTTAAAAAAATTCTTCCTTTGGAAAGAAGGTGTTCCCCAATACAAGAAACGCAGAAAGGGAGATACTGGGTAAATTACTGAGTGAAAAAGTGAGGTTTTAGGAACCTTGTCAAATCTCATGGAAGATGCAGGCAATTCCAGGGTCAGAATCCTCAATGTCACATAGCTCAGTGCTGATCTGTATTATCTACCTTAACAGTAGAGCATGGATATAATTTATTTTACTGCATGCACTAAGAAAAAACATTCTGAGCCCTAAACAAAGTAGTAAAGCAGATGAAATCAGATCAGCTACTTGGTGAGAGTTAAAAATGACCGTAGGAACATCCAGAGACATTCAACAAACCATTAAATGCTTTTGTTCCTGGCAGCCTGGACTGGCCAACTCGATAGTCGAGAAGTAATTTATTGAACTACTTTGTCCTCCACATGCACATGTGTGATGTAAACAGAGAGATAATAAACAGCAGCTGGGGATCCCTTTTTCATGCAAAAGGGGAATTTGTTTGAAATTTTTCTTGCTTCCAACTGTAAAAATGTTTACTTTTTTTCAGACTGGGACAAAAACCTTCGTATCACAAAGCAGCGTTAATCATCCTGAGTGACAGCACGGGGACAGAGAGATGAAAAAGGGGTGGAAGCTCGAGCAGTTTGTGATGGTTTAAACCAATCACTTGAAATCAGACAATGTCAGTGCAGTTTACTACACATTTTTATGTAAGTAGTCAACGCTGCTATTAACAGCTGGACTTCAAAGTTCAGATGGAGCAGGAGCCTTGAGGTCTGGGCAATGTTACTTTTTTTCCCTCCTCCCCATCCTTGTAGTCATTAACAAGAGTTGGTTTACATGAACATCAAGTGCTGATAAGGATGTCTGAGTATTGACACAGAAATTGCTCAGTAAAGAGAGCAATTTATAGGAAAGCCAAGTGTAAGACATTAGTCATGCACTATTAGGGGACAGCAAAGTTTTACAGAAGGATCTTTTGAACTCGATTGGACTTGAACTTAATAAAAGCAAATTCCAAACGAGAGCTTTGCTTTATGTTGGCTAAACATATTAAACCAATATTGCTCTGTAGGTAATAATAGCAATTCAATTAACCTAATTCTACCTTCATTGGAAATACAATAATTATGAACAATCAGAACTTAATTGCAAACTTATAACTAGTAAAGAAGGTTGAAGGTTGAAAAGGGGTTATTCCCTAATATTTTATCTGCTGATAAATGGAAAATTGTAAAAGATTGCTGCCATCGGAGCAAAATAATTGGAGTGTAATAGCAGTTATAACAGAATTTAATAGAGATAATAATATAAAAATAGAAATCATATCATAAAAATATTTTTTAATTTAATTGGCATCTTAAGGTGGAGAAGCCAATCCCAGGAACTGTGTCTGATTGATGCTACCTGATTTCCATGGTGTTGGAAATCTCATGGAAAATTTATTTTAAAATAATCTTGTACTGAGAAAAACCCAACACAGAATTAAAGTCACATTTAATACTGAGATTTAAAACAATTCTGAGCACTTTTCACAGAACACACTATTAACTTGTAGAACTCATTGCAGTGGGATTTTATGGAGACCAGAAATAAAAATTAATTTAAAATGAAGAAAAAAACCTCCATCAATGACTATTAAAGCCCAGACACACACTCCAGAGCAGGAAACCTCATACCTGCTGATTGCCAGAAGTTGAGAAAGTCCAGAAGGGAAAGATCATTTAATATATCCTGCCCATTGCAATTTTTTTTTTGTAGGTATCTGTTTGTCCCTGGTAGCACTGGGGTGACAGGACAGACAAGCATTTATTCTGATGTGGAAAAATAAGTTACAATTTTTTATCTCTTGACGAGCTTTGGATTTGCTTCTTCCAGGTTGTGAGTAACAAGTATGGAGTTTACACAATAAATAAATGCATGGAGGCTTCCCAGCATCCTGCTGGATGGAGGCTGGACCAGTTTCTGTGATCATATTTATTCCTGAAAACAGCAAAATCATCAGTGGGTGGTTTAAAAAGACAAAAATCTTCTTGGTTCCAAGCCCGGGCGTGGGAACAGGGGTGAAATTCGGAATGTGAGGTACCTAAGGCTGGGTACCACAGTGCTGGGATGAGTCTCTGTATGGATGTGTGAGAGATGTTCCTCAGGGATTGCTGTTGGTGGTGTTGCACATCTCCAAGGTGCACCCACACACCCAGGCTTGGCTTTTCAGTGTGACAGCACCTGTTAATTGTCCAGTTAGGTATTACCTATTAAACATTTACTACCTATTTCCTGTACATGTCTGGTGAGGCTTGCAGGAAATTTAGAACAAATTAAACGGCAGCTGTAATCCCTCACACTCCCCACAGCCCCCGATATTCTAAAATATCAGAAATCCATGTCACGAGCAGCAGACACTTTTAAGGCAGCAGAACTTCCCCTGTGTCCCCAGCCTGGGCAGCCCAGGAGGTTCAATTACTCAGTTGGTATCTCTCCCCTTACGCTCCCTGTCTCTCCACCCACACTTTTGGTATGTTTGATGGGGCTCTTTCATCCCCCCCACTGTTCCCACACAATTTCACATGTGGTCTGAGTGGGGCACTTCCTGCCGTTAAAAAAAGCAAAACCAAGCCCCCTGCAGGAACAGCCTGCGTGCAGAACACCCAAGTTGACAGAGTGTGAGAGAGAAGGACTAATCCATACCAGATGAGCAACAGCAATAGCCCTACTGAGCCAGGCCAAACACAGAGCAGAAGACAGAACAATCCTTTTCTTCCCCCCCCTGCCCCCCCTCCTCCCTGCTCCCTCTTCAAGTGGACACTTCAAAACACTAGGAAAATATTCCAAGGAGCATGGCCCTAACTTTAAACCGATATTGTTTGGGTTAAGTTGCCTACTATGCAATGTTCTTTCTTCACTTTCAAAATAAACCGTAGGAAGCATTAATGCAAATACTGTATAAACACACATTCATTCCTACATTTTAAAATCTGCCCCAGTGCTCAGGCTTTAGTTGCTGTTTAATTTGATGCGAGAACCAGATGTATCTTGAAATTGCAGATCTTCACAACCTCCTTACATGTAAACAGGAGGAAATCTGATCCATATCTGAGACAGAGACCTCCAGAAAGCTGGGTATCCAACCCGGCTGCCTGTCCCTGCCTTTGGATGTGCTTATCATCGCTTTAATTCCATCCTAAATTTGAAATATCAGACCAAAGAGAGGAAGGGCACCAGAGTCAGATTTTTTGGACAAAGCTCAGTGAAAGCCTTGGGTTTTAATTTTTTTTGCTCTGGTAGATTAGTTGGAACCGGCTAAATACTTTATTTTTTATATCAGAAAAGGCAAATTATAAGATAACCCATGTTTTCAGTAAAAGAAGGAAAAAGGAGTAATCTGAAGTTTAAAACTGGTTGTGATATGATCTTTAAATAATATAGACAAGCTTTGAGTAAATACAAACACATAAATTTAAATACAGACATATAAAACTAATATATTTACTAGCTGATATATTTATTCTAATATCAAATTATACTTTCAGCCGTCTTTCTAAAGGACACTGTTCAGTCCAAAGTAATTTTTGGTTCACTGAGAATAGATCTAGTTTTGTCAAAACATTCTGTTTTTTTAAAAATTCACTTTTTACCTCAATCTTCTTACCTGGACCTCTTTTACAGCCTCAAAGTGTCGAGTTTTGGGTATAAGACTTTATGACAAAAAATTCACAAATGCAATGGAAAGTGATCACTGGAAATTTTTGGGTAAAAAGCATTTTTTAATTGAAAGAAACCTCTGGAGAAAAAAAAATTCAACTACCTTCCCATAATATGTTATAAATTAAATACTTAGTTGGGCATTTGTAAATGTAGTTATTCACTTGCAGATTGAGGTGTAATTTCAAAAATGTTCCTCCCCACAGGCACAGTGGGTGAACTGTCACATCCCTCCTGGCTGCTGGTGCCCCGGGGCCCTTGGGCACCCAAAGCTCTCCAGAACCCCAGGGGAGCATCTCAGGGTCTCACCTGGACCTTGCTGTGGTTATAAAGGAGCTGCTAAGCTGCAATGTGGACCTCCATGAGATATTTCCCTTTTTGAAGCCTCCACATAAAGCAAATTCAGGTCTCTCCATAGAAATCCACAGTGCAGAGAGTTTTGAAGATGCGCCATCCCATCACTTTATTACACTGAGGATTGAAGGAAAAACCTGACCCACTTTAAAGAAAATGAATCCCTAATTTCTGTAATTCAGGAATTCACACCCATCTTGGGCAAAGCCCCAGCCTCCAGATGAGGCACTTCCTCACTTACTCTCCATCCCTCATAGGTCCTTTACTTCCACAGGACTGAATCTACTCTGATTACTTTTGGCCATGCCAAAAATGATGCATTCCCACAGTCACCAGAAGGAGCTAAACAAAGCCTATTGGGTCACATATCCACTTCCATAAGAAGTGCCTGGATATATATTTACACAATACTACACCCGATGACAGCTCCAGAGCTATTACACTCCAGCAAGCAAACAGTTCACACTAAAGCTCAGCTTTGCTCCATGTTCGTCACAACAGACGCAGCAACGATCCAAAATCCGCTTTCCCTTTCACATCCCTCTCGTGCTTATGGCCAAAAGGAGTATGAAAATTCCCCAAAGGAAGATCAGAAGCGGAGGGAAACAGCATTAATCATGTGTGAGGACGCCTGGGAGATGATGTCAGCATGCTCCCTCCTCCCTGCTCCCCGACGAGGACAGGGATACACAAATCAAGCTCTCCAGCGCTGTTGTAGCAACACTCACAGCAGAGCAGAGATTTCATTCCTGTTTTTGCTGTTTCAGTGCTCACACCTTGTGACTCTCAGAGTAATACTCCATCATCACTCCTTTCCTCCACTTTTCTCCCTCCTTTGGACCCTCCTTTGGATGGGGATGTCACGCCCGGACACAGGGACTGCAGCTACAGGAATGCACCCCCTCAGCATGCTCATATGTCCATCAAAGCCATGTCTGTTGAACAGAAGAGGTTAACAAGGTCTGTCCCAAACAGGTGGCTCTAAGGGTGACTCGGTCATCCAATTCTGGCTCCTCCAGGGTTTGGAGGTGAGAGGAACAGCTGGGATGGGGAGATTAAACTGAGGAATTGGAGAAGATGGGACAGGTCTCTGTATAAAGCAAAGCAATAGATCTTCAATGATTTCAGTTTTATACTCACAGGGAAACAGTGTGCTTCAGATTTTTCCTCATTGCCATGATGGCATAGAAGGCATCCTCTTGATGCTGAAGCACTGCTTCAAGAAATGATGTATTAAAAGCAGAGACATGGAGACATTTGCATAATAATAATAATAATAATAATAATAATAAAGTTCATTGTGGTTGGCACAGAAAAAGTATGTTAGTTGGAGAGAAAGAGGAGACGGTCCTACATCTACTCTCCTTAGAAAATTTATCCATATGAGGAAAATCTAGAAAATCTCAGTGGTTCCTAATCCTAGGAATAATGTCCCACAAGTAGTGATGGTCCCCAGGATGAAATCTCCAGGTAGACATTATCACTGGATTTTTTCCACTTGTGATAAAGGTGACTCTTTGCTGTGTCTTCTATTTCTCATCTCCTTTATTCCTCAAATGTGGGCATGCTCTTGGTCCTGAAAGCCCTGGACACACAACTGTGGTCACTGATGTGCTTTGATACGTGACTCACCAAAACATGAGACGAAGCTGTGGCCAGATCCTTCCCTATAGATTTTGATGTGTGAAAGGGGAAGGTTTGAGATTATTGAGTGATTATTATTTACATTGCTCACACAATGAGACAAGATTTGTACCCTTAAACTCCAGCACTGAAAAACCAGTCAGCTAAAAAATATTACATATGTGCATACCTACCTTGGGTCCCACTTCTTCTGCCATTGTTTATTGTGCTATCCCACTTTTATGTAAAGATGGAAAAAGTTCACTGGCAGTTGCTCTCTCCTATGAACAAAACCCCTATTCTACATTTTTAAAGCCTGCAGCTGAATAAACGAGGGGAACCTGGCCTTTCTTTACAGGCAGGGGCTGTCAATATTATATGATGCTGGAGAAACACAGGGAGAAGTGAGGCAAGGAATGAAACACCGAGATTTTCTGTTTCAAATACCAAATGTCTGAAGCCAGTGTTAGGCTGTGCCAACACACTGAGGAATGAGTGAAATGTGAAACATGATCTCCCTAAGACGCTGGAAGACATAGAGGCTGGATTCTCAGAGCATTGCTATTAAAAGCCCATTTGAAACTCTGGGTTCTCCTTTGGGAGGATAACAAGAAAACAAAAGGGAATTTGCTGGTAAAAATTATATTTAATTCCATGTTGAATTTAATTCCATGGGCAGAATATCAGGAACAACAATATATTCTTGGTGTTTCTCACTTGTTGGGCATTCTGCAAGGTTTTGTTGCTATTGGTTCTTGGGGCAGGGGTTGCCTTTCTCCCTTGGGTGCATGAATGGCCGAAATGTCATTAGTTGCAATAATTAATCTTTGCTTCTGTGCAGTTTTGAGAAGCAGTGGCTTTATTGAATAGCCTTCTATTTAAATGTAAGCCAGATGCCGTTCTCATAGCCATCACAAACACAAACTATTAGTTTTAGTTCAGGTCACGGCCAGTTTAGTTATTTGAACTTCTCTAAATGGTTGTGCCTCCCAGGTCTCTTGCTCAGCCAGGCTGGGGCACCGAGTCTAAATAAGGCAGAAAATAGTAATTTTTAAACCAAACTTTAAAGCCAGTACAGAGCTCTGTTATGAGAAAAAGAGTTAATAGTTTCAGTTCAGTTCTACCAAGATTAACTTTCTGCTTGTGTTTTCTCTCAGCACCGGTGTTTGCTGGACATTTCCATCCAGGGGCAGGTGGAGCCAGTCTTTGTGTTACAAATATTCCCTCTGAAGGCAGGAGAATGTTTTTTGGGAGCCAGCTTACCCTACATGAGCAAAACCCACTCAGTTGAAGACTTGGCAGACACTTTGCTGTACTTACACCCACATATCACACAGACACTGTTTATAACCCTTACAGCTCCGTATCCGACATTCACATACCTGACTCTAATTAATAAAAACACTTTTGCCAGTCAAAGACCTGCCCCTGAAGCTCTGGGTGTAGCTTGGGAAGACACCCAGTCTCTGCTGTTTCTCTTAGACATTCAGTGGTCTGTGAAGAGCATCAGCTCCAGCCAGATGCAGATAATTGGTGGGAAATGTTTGCAGGACAATTGCAACGTGCTCTGTGATGTATCCACAAAAAGTTAGGGGTCCACTGGGCTGGAGCTGAGCACAACAGCCCAGATTTAACGAAGCAGATGCCTTGTGTCCAGAACTCTATCCACAAGCCTTTCTATGTGTATCTGGATATTGTCATCTAAGGAATGACATGAAGGAACTTCTTCCTTGCTAATTTTGCCAACGCAGGCTTGCAGCGACACAGCGTGTGTGGAGGATCTGGCTCTGGAATCCATGGAGCTCAAAGCATGTACAATATTTTCCAGTTTCCTGATGGGTTCCATGTAATGCAAACAGAGTTTAACTTTTTAACTAGATCATTAAAAGTGTTGGCAAGAAGGTGTTGGTCATGTCACTGAGCTCGTTGCTGCATCACTGTAATTGCTATTAATCAATAGCATCTTGGAGCTGTTGTGCTCACTTAACAGGTTCCAAATGGTTTGACACTGAAGTGAAAACAAAGAGACTTTTTTCCCCCCCTCGTCTCCTTTTCGCACTTTATATTACGTATCAAAAACCTACTCTCTGGATCCTGATATCAGAAAGTCTGGGTCTAATTAATGCCTGAGAACATTTGTCCCCTGCTTTGCTTTTACACAGAGGAAGTGCGATATTCAGATTCTTTCTGTTATAAAGAAAATATATTAAATTTTAAAGTCAATAGTTGGTGGAGTAGCAGCTATATGGGTGTCAAATTCTATGAGGGATGGGAAGGAAAGGAAGCCCAAGGACTTTATCCCAAAAGCAGATCGAAATCCAAATGTTCAAACAGCAACTTAATTACTGTAACCCATTATTGAGATGAAGTGATTTCATCTCTGCTGTCCCATGAAACAAGACCCCCAGCTACTGCCTGGTGAGGAGCAGATGGAGGGGTGTCAGGAATGATAAAAAGTCCCTGAGTATAAATGTAACAAATAGGTTAAGAGAAAGGAATGGCGCCGTGCATATCATAAAACCCTGCTAGGCTTCTCATGTTCCGATAAATCCTGATTTTGTAACGGGATAACAGCAGAGCCCCCTGCTTTGGGTTTCACAAGTGATTAGATCACTGATGTATGGGGCAGGAGATGGGAGAAGGGAGGAAGGGACACCACTGGGAGGCCTTAAATGACCTCTGCTCACTGCTCTTTGATACGGTGAGAAAAGCCCAGCTAGATGGGGCAGGGTTGCCATTATTCCATTGTTAATTTTGTGGTGGCTTCATTCCAAAATGAGCTTAACTGAAAACAAATTTGCTGAAGCCTGTGCAAGGAGACCTGATGGAGGGCATGGAGGGATGAAGAGCCCATCAGGAGGGTGGAGCAGCAACTCTTATCTGTGAGATTTTTCTCCAAAATCATGCTGTTCACTTCCAAGCATGGCAGGGTGAGGAAAAGTCTTTGACAGACCCTAAGGGTGATGCACAGAAAGCTCAGGAGAGATGTAAAGGCTCCTCCAGCAGTGTGGTTGAACCTTAAAATGATATCCCCATCATTCCTGAGCAGGAACATCCTCATCTTCCCTGGGATAGGGAGCACCATCCTGAGTTCAGCATTTGTAACACTATTCATTTATTTTTATATTCCACTTTCATTCCCATTATTTTCTCATTGCATTGCAAGAGCAAAGCCTTTTCTCAAACAAAAAAGCCCTCTTGAGACAGTGATGTATAAACAAGCGAGGCCTCCCTTTAACAAGAGAGAAAAACATTAAGCTTCATTTTGGGCAAAGCACCCACCTATTCATCTTTCTTCGTGCTGTTCCTTTTAACACTGAAAATACCCCCAAGCTCTTGAAATCCTCAAGGTATATTGGCAACGCAGAGGTCAGTAACTTGATCTCAGTGCTAAAAAGACACTAACAGTTCTTGAGGGTAAAGGAAAGCTCGTTAATGATTTTAGCAGATGAACCAGAGGAGGGGGGGAGGGTCAGCTGGTAAATCCCATACTACCCTACAAAAGATAACCTTTGACTTCTCCTGACTCTCTGAACTGCACTGCCAGCAAAACCCCAAGTCCTTGTGGGACCAATAAATCCTTGGGTGTTCATATCAGAGATCCTGTATCCCGGCTGTAAAACATGAGAATCTCAACACAGCCCAGTAGTTAAAAGTCAATGCCGAGAAACCCGCTGGGCTTCACTTACCAGGGATGTGGCACTGGACTCCTTTCCTTCAGAGAGGGAAAAATCCATTTCTGGGCTGGAATTGAAAAATAACCAAAACAACATATCCATAGGTCAAGTCTGCCCTCAGATATGCAGGGCAGCTTGAGAAGTCAATGAGCATCGTGAGTGTTTAGCTGAGGGCAGGGTTTGGCTCCATTTGTTCAGGCATGGAACACGTTCCTGAAGGGAACCAGGCCCAGCCAGGCCTGAATGTCCCTCAGAAAATGAACTCTATAGAAAGGAAAATAAAGACTTGAAGCAAGTGGTGTTTGAGTCAGGAAAATCAAAAGACACTGCTATTTTTATTTTGAGGAGCAGGCAGCATCCACAGGGAGCAGGGGATGTTACCATGTGGAAACCTGTGTTTAAAATGCGCCTCTCTTCCCAGAACGAAGTTGAGATGTGATGCAACTGTTCCTACCAGGGAGTGCTTTCACACCAGTAGCACAACCTTTCTTGGACAGGAGAGTGAAAGTGCTTCTTCAAACTCTGGCTGATTTTTGCTGGGAGCTGAAAAACCACTTTGAGATGGAGACCAACTGCTGGGTCCTGGTTTCTCTCCTCCCAAACTGCCCATGGCTTTGAGGCTTCACTGGCTTCTCCTTAAATCAAACCCAGCAATCACTTCCCTTTCTAAACTGCCAACATCCATTCTTTGGGGTTTGGTGGATGATAGGCAAAAAAATGCAAGGACACTTCCATGTTCATGTCTGTGGTCATTGTCCAGTCCATGACCACTGTCCAGATGTGCCCAGAGGAGCAGGGAATGTAGAATCAAACCCTAAGTGGTTTCAGGATGGAGCTCAACAAGACTGCTGTGGTGAGTTTTGGTAGCAGGCAGTTGGATTTAGCAATGAAATTTCTTCAGCCTTGTGTCTTCTGCTCACATTTGAGTTTTTAAAGTCATTGAATTGAATTGAATTGAAAACACACACAGACACAAACCCAGTGATGCACATGGAAGAGAGATTGTGTGTGATGGGTCATGCAAGAAACATTTCATGAATTACTCAAGAATTCCTCTCCTTCCTCTTTTTAAACACATTAATATAATAGTGAAATAATTACTGCTGTGAATAACAGTCTTATTCAGCTCATAGCTGTTTTATTTCACTTTTGCCAAAGAATGATACACCTACTCCACTCAAACTAATTTTTTTCAAATCCAAGAATAGGTTAAGAACACAAAAAAAATGTTTGGCAAAGGAAAATAAGATGTAAACAGTGGTAATTTCAGAGGTCTTAGCTGTTTTATGTCACAATGTCTTTTTTACAGCTACTTCTGGCCTCAGTTTCCCCAAATTAGCACTACCAGATCACCAATGGCACTGCTTGTGGAACAGGGGAAATAAAAATTTTATTCAATATTATGCTGCTCAGTAATGATGGTAATGAAGAATCCTGTTTTATATCATATAAATATGCCAGATTCTTGTCCAACTAATATTTTCCAATCATTTTCTTTCCATTTTCCTGGTGATTATGAACACATGAACTAAAATGAAATGAAGACGTTATAGAATAAAGTAAGTAATGAGATCAAGGGTCATGAGTATTTGCTCTTGCACTGAACCTGAAAGGAAATCTTCCATAAAGAAGTTTTTCCTGTAAGGCCAGTGGGAAGCTAACAGGAGCATTAAGATGGAAGATAGGATACCTATAAAAAGTTATGTTTCAAAAGAAGGATGTGGGAAGAAAGGAAAGTAGGGAAGGAAATGGTATTTTAAACCATATTAAAGTAAGAAGCGGGTTTCCTAATTCTGCAAGCCTTAATTAGCCCCCTTTTAAAAGTTAGGCAAAATAGATTAATCCCAAAACATTGCATTAAATTTGCCACAGTGCCTACCCTTCTATTTCTGTGGGTAGGAGCTTCACAAAAGAGCTCAGTAATAATAATCATAAAACAAGGACAGCAGCCCAACACACAGTGAGCAACCCCTCAGTAATAAACTGGAGTGTGGAGCTCAGACCAACACTCCAATAACAAATTAGTTGGTGCAGCGCCGAAGGACAACCCAACAATAACAAACCAGTGTGTGCAACCCAAGGCACTCCAGAGCAACCCAACAATAACAAACCAGCCTGCATGCCTGATGGGAGAGAAGAAATTCCGCAAGGAAACGGGTTTCAGGCCGAATTTTCCAAGGGGTTATTATTATTAACAACAGAGAGTTAAGCTATTAATGTTTAAATTAAGAATAATACCAGAAGGTATTACCAGAATAATACCCAATCCTGCTCCCACTGGCTTTAATGGGACTAGGAATGGACCCAAAGTACCCTGAAGGGATTTAGCCAGAGAGGAGAACAAACTTTTACCTGTAACTAATGAGCCCACCATGGCAAATGGAAATTTTGTTCATCTCCGCTGGATAATGTGAGCTGGGCTTTATTGGGAGATGGAAACTCTTTAAGTCCTGGCACCAGGACTGTGCTTGTGGTAACCTGCTCTCAGATGCTACTGAGCTGGAGCAGGGTTAGATCACCTAAAGCGAGGATGTCTTTCCACCTCGCTGTTTTCCTACTGTGATGAAATTCCCAGACTGGTCTTCAGATGGGATAAAAAGAGACTAGGAGCCAACATAAATCTGGCCTTTTGCATGAACCCCCTTCCAGCATTCCCTCACCAACACATACCCACACCCCATTATATGCATTATGCTGTAAATATATTATGGTTACTTTTTCAAGCCCAAATCCATCCTCAGGGCCTCTCTGTGCAGAAACCCTCTGTGTCAAAGCCTGTTCCCCCCCAGCCCACTGAGCTGTATCTGGCTCCTGAGGTCCTGAGCACAGCCCTGAAAGCTCAGGCACAGCAGCCTCTCCAAACTTCACAGCTTGAGTTCACATCTGATGGAGTTTATACCTCCCAGAAGCAAGTCTATGGAAAGAGCAGATATATATCAGAATGGATCCTTAGGAGTAGGCATGGTTACCCGGGTGATATCCAGCCCGAAATATGTTCTTTAATAAGTGAAGATGGTAGTTATTCCCTTGTTGTCTTTCTGTCTTGGTGAGAATAGGAAGTCCAGCTCCATCCTTTCCCCCAGAAACATGTCTCAAAAATAGTCCCCGTTGTCAGTCTGGGATTCATGGGGAAGAGGCTGGATGGAATCACCCAGAGATGCAGGAGCAGGTCCAGCATCTCATGGCTGTGCTCCATCCAATATGACCATTCTCCTCTTTTTGTGCCTTCTGACCAAGAGAGCTGGGAAAACACCTCCACATACAGAGGAACATTCTGCTGATGAGGAAGACAAGGAGAGATCTGGATTAGAAAGGCAAGGCAAATCCCATAGAGATTTTGTGAGATCTGTCTTTTTCCCCTGAAAAAGTATGATCCCTAATGTTATAAACTGTGGTTTGGCTCCCACATCCATTTTGCCCAGTGATTACTGCAGAGTGAGCCCTGATTCAGACCAGTTTAACTGGAACCAGAATACAGCTGAAGGTGTTTGGAAATTACTTTCAGTCTTCAACACTCCAGAGACCTGGCTGGGAATGTTGCAAATAGATCAAGGAAATTAAAAGGAACATTGAGGTCACTAGCAGAGGTCAAGAGAGAAAAAGAAGAGTTGACCCTGATTAATCAGAAACACGATGCTGTTGAGAAGAGAAAATATTTTGGGGTTTAGACTCCTGGCAAACAACAGCAAAATACCAACAACTGCCGTTGGATGGATTTTTTTCCTTCCAACCAAACCAGAGGAAATTCCTGAACTGACAATGAACAGGAACAATGAGTGAGTCAGTACCCTCAATGCCAGAAATTCTCTGGATTTCCTAGCCAGACTGATGTCTTTGGAAGGTCAGAGCGATACAGAGATACACTTCTGTAAAACTTGGGGCTTGAAGATGAGCCAAGCCAAGATGCAGATAATGAAGGCAGAAATATTCCAGCTACCCATAAAACACCAGATCTTTGGAGGGAGAAAGAAGACACACTTTCTGTCTCATTCTTTCTTAAATTTTTGCTCATTTATAGCATTATGTCGCTTTTAGCTTTCTCCGAAAGGTGCTTGGATGCTGTGTCTGATGATGACCCTGAGAACCACCTAAAAAGAGCTGTGGGAGGATGATGCTAAGAAATTCTGACTATTAGTACTTTTATCCTGTCTATTTTGATTCCAAGAAGATCTTTTTCACTTGGTAAAATGGGGCCCTGGCAATACCTGACACCAAAGATATGTAAGAGCCAGAGGTAATGTTAATATTAATGCTTTTTTTTTTCCCTGAGTGTTTATGCCTTGCTGTGCTACATCCTGAGTTTATTCATGTTTATCTCCAACCCTCATCAGCATAATTGTGGATGCAGCCTCAGCATGTGAGGCTATTCTTAAACCCAGACCAAGCACAGTCACATATAAAAATAAGTCTAATCAGCATAATTGGCATCAGGGTTCAAATTTCAGCCCAGTAGTGGCCTGTGTTGAGTTTGGGTGGATCAGTTTATGTTCTGCACCCAAGGATGGCACAGATACACATTGACATATTAACACCAGCTCATGAAATGCTCCATAAATGATGTAAACCCAGGAAGTGAGGCAGAAATGAGCAGCCAGAGGAGAATGTGATCTTTAAATCCTAATGGGAGTCTGTCTCTATGCAAACATTTCTGCCATACGTTACTCATCCGTTTACTTGCTATTAATTTACATACAAAACTGTGAACATTATCTCTGGGACTTTTTTCCCCCTGGTAGCTGTAAAGTCCCTAAAATTCCAGTTCCCGGTCCTGATCTCACACTGTTAATACCATGACTAAACACACACACACGATAGATAGGAGCTCTGAAGATATCCAGACACACAAAGCAGATACACAATGTGATATTATTACTGGCATGCTACAAATCTCATTACTTTCAGCAAGTATCAGTGGAGAAGTGACCTCCTTGCAATGTGAACACAACCAGAAACCACAGCCCCAGGCCCTTTTTCAAATTGAAATTTCCTAATCTCACACTACTGTACCAAACACGCAAATATGCAACAATGGATGGAAAGAAAATGAGGGTTCGCTGTATGAGAGCTGGATTAGAAAGGAATGGCTGGAAAACCTAAATTGTAGTAGAAGAACATTCCAGCTCAGGGATCTGATGACACTGGAGCTGAGCTCTGCTCCTGTGGTTTCCAGTCCCACCAGATGGATAACCTTGTGCTGAAACAGCTTCATCCGTATTATCCGTGTGTTGTTTTCCTCCACCACAATCAGCTCAGCTACTGTTATCCTTAGATAAAGATGAAAAGTTAACCTGGGAAAAACAAGGTTTTATTATTATTATTTGTTTCTCTCTGAAATTTCAAAGGGTACAGTGGGAGCAGAAGATATCCTCTGGAACACGCTGTCAGGAACTGCAAGTTGATACAGATGTATTGATTTAATCAGCCTGGATGACACCATTTATTTATGCAAAACATCTGTGGCAAAAATGGGGGACTTTGAAGGCACTGTGATACCCGCCTGGTCTTGTCTTGCACATGAAAATGTGTGATAAGAGCATCCACTCAGCCTGGAAGGGTCAATTTGAGGTGTATTTGCTTAATGTATCCCCTATATTCATGTTATGCAGGACAGCTCAAAGGCCAGGAGGCTGTAAAAGCTTTTTTAAGGACAGCAGGAAATTTTACATTTGAATTCAAAATTATCACCCATTACACCAAATTGAAACAGGCAAAGAAACCAGAAAGCACAAATGTTAAAAAAAAAAGAATAAATTTAAAAAAAAATGAAAAATTAAAGTGATTGTTTTCTGGGATATATCAGAGAGAAATTAAAGAGGTTTTAATCCATGGGAAGGCAAATCTTGTCTGCAAATTTGAGCGATTACATGATCAAATCTGAGATTGTCATCTCTTCAACAACAGCATGAGAAAATGTTTGGAGTTCCTACGTACACCAGCAAAAGTTTACATGATAAATCAGTAGCTTGAGTGCTTCCAGAATACCAGTACAGATGAATGTGTTGAAACTATTGTTTCTGTTGTCTTTTTAATGCTACTGGGAAGCTTTTTGTGGTGAAGCAATAGTTATTGCCAGCTACATTATTACAGTCCCAGTCTAACATCTGCAATTACTATGGAGTAAACGGTTCGCATCCCATATGAAATATAAAAAAAATGAGGAACAGATTTCACTATTATTCTCTCTCTCTGCGAATCCTGTGACGTTTTTTACTGTTTAATCGTGCCTGGGCAGTTTAAAGGTCTGGGAGAAAAGGAAGCCAAGGGGCTCATTTACAATTAGGGATGGCTAAATATCAAAAAAAAAGGGAGGGGAGAGGGGGAGAATTTGGTGGTTCAGGAAAATGTCAGAAGAGTTCAGATGATTATCAGAAATCTATGGAAACTCTGTCTAGAAACCAAGTTTTTTGGTTTTGTCTTCTGTATCCAGCTCATCCCAAGGTGCTGCTTCTCCCTTTCCACTCAGCTCACTTGGCACACCCATCTCTCCCATGACCAAGCACCCACCTCTCCAGCCACCTCCTCTTAACACCACTGTCCTCCACCCCACTTTTTGCTTTTTCTTTCTCACGTTCTGTTCCTCAGAGCCGGGAGGAGATCCTGCCATAAATATCCATCCAGCTTGCTTGCTTCCTTGCTTCAAAGCTCTCCTTTCACATTTTCTTCTGCCACAGTGCCTACAAAGAACAATAAAATTCATAAAAAGTTGTGTTTCCTCCCTCCTGGAGGGAGAAAATAATTTTGCCAATATTTCTGACCAATACGGACTTCGGTGGGGTTGCTCAGAGAGTAAAGGACACCAAGTAATCCCAAAATTCATCCTTTGTCCTATTTTAGTTGCCTTTAGAATGGGCTTTGTTGAGCAAGGTGCCCAAGAAGTTGGACCTTGTGATGAAGATCTCATCCTTGCTGAGATGTTTTGGACCATTCAATGAGAGACTTGGTGCTTGCACTCAGTTCTTCTGGCACAGTGTGTCCTTGAGGGAAGGTTTAATTTGTGGGAAAGCCCAAGCCAACTAGGGCGGATTCCAGCCTTTAAAAAATATATGAAAAAACTGCTTTTATGGAGCTGCCAAGATGTGTGTTTCTTCTGTGTTGCCATCACAACCCTGGATAGGCATTAGACAGCAAGGCCTTGATGTGATGCAGTAAGTCCTGATTCCATATTGGATATTTCTAATGCCAAAAACTACTCCAGGAGTAGCCAGTGCAGGCCCTAGTCCACACAGGATTTCCAGAATGCTTTCACATCTTCAAAGCACTGTACAAACAGGAGCTAATTAAACTTTAATTAATGTCTTGACAGGTAAAAGGTTTCTCATTTTGCTTTTAGCTGATGCTCATTCATGGCCAGTGGAAATCATCTAAGACCCCAGCTAAAACACTCTCAGGGTAAACAGACTCTGGTTTGCAGCATACATTTAGCTAAGAGCTGAGTGAACACTTTTTTGTAAATGTATTTACTTATCCTTTTTAAAAAAAATATTATTTCCTTTTTTTTTCTTCCCTGCACAAAGATAAATAAATAGAAAGCTGGAAAGAAATGACAGAATATATGTAAAACAGAGGGGAAAGGTTAAATACCAAAGTGAAATTGGGCATTAAAACAAAAGTCCATTCTCAGGGTGTAAACGAAGTGTCCAACCCTTTCATCAAAAGTGTTTACAGCTTATTTTTGTAATGTGAGTCTAAGTGGATAATGCAGCACACAGCATGGGGCTGTGCAGAAATACGGCCCTGTTTGTGATTTTAAAAATCATAACATTCTTTGAAATATGAAAATCCTGAGTCTTGATACAATCCATATTATTGAAGCGATGCCAGGCACCTCTATGTATTTGATTAACTTGCAGCAATCCAGGGATTTGATAGAGACCTGATTTAAGAGCACAGCATTTGTAAGGTGGTAATGAAGTGACACAAACTGTGCAGGGATTCAAAAAGGTGAGGAAAACTTCCTCCTTTCCTGCTTAAACTTCATCAGAAATGCTCAGTCTTCGAGTTCTTTGGACAATCAGGTCATTTAAGACCAAAGAGAGGATTCCAGAAGCAAGAAGGGACTTAGAAACTCAAGGTTCTCAAAGTAAAACCCTGATCTTGCTGTCATTATCAAAAACTCCTTGTACCTGGAGGGTTCCAAGGCCTCATTTGCCCATCTACTTTTTTTTAATCCAACATGTCTGTACTAAAAAACTTCTTTCACTTGTTCATGGCCAAAATCGAATCATGGCACAACAGGTTTGTTGAAGACCTGTCCGTGCCCCATCCCTGGAAACATCCAAGGCCAGGTTGAACAGGGCTCTGAACAAATGGGTCTTGTTGAAGGTGTCAGGTTGGATGGGGCATTGAACAACCTGGTCTAGTGGAAGGTGTCCCTGCCCATGGCAGGGAGTTGGAACAAGGTGATCTTTAAGGTCCCTTCTGACCCAAACCATTCTGTGATTCTATGATTTCTGTCCCTCCTTATTGCA
Source organism: Neopelma chrysocephalum (assembly GCF_003984885.1). Classification (NCBI taxonomy): domain Eukaryota; kingdom Metazoa; phylum Chordata; class Aves; order Passeriformes; family Pipridae; genus Neopelma; species Neopelma chrysocephalum. The sequence continues at coordinate 7,593,148 of NW_020897727.1, forward strand.
GAGGGTTGGACTAGGTGACCTTTAAGGTCCCTTCCAACTCAAACTATTGATTCCAGGATTCTAGGATTGAATCTGCTGCATGATTCTTGTTGGAAGAAAAACCACCAAGGACACCTCAATTAGGTGGTCACACTGGGGCATACTTGCTCTCTGCCTCCATGGATGGAAGCGGTTTTGTGAAAGGAACATGGGTCCCAGTGCCAGGTAGGAATTCCATGTTATGTTGTCTCCTGCCAGCTCTAAACAGCTTCCAGTAAGAGAACTGGGCCATGAGGTTATGTAGACATACCCCAGTACATATGGACTCCTCCTGCGGTTTGGGCGTACCAAAAAGACAACACGGGAATTGGTGTCCACATTTGGGCACCTCCCTGGGATTTCTGGTCAAAAACCACTTCAAGAAAACTGGATCTGGACCAGCTTGTCCTGTATCACCTGATGTTTGTACTGGGAATGTAAATTATGCTGCTTCCCTCTTTCATCACACCTTGTGTTCCTGCAGCACACCGGGGGTGTGTTCTGGCAGGGTTTGCTGGGAAATATTCTGAAACTCTGGAAGGAAGGAGGACTCAGCCATGAGCTCTCAGAAACCCATGTTCTTTTGTGACTGAGAGCTTGCTGGATACACTCACTACAATTTTAACAAGGAGACCATTGACAGAACTTTCTAAAATCATTGGTTTCCTGCACCAGAAAACAAAGAGAGCCAAACCCTTTCCATTGAGTTGCTGTCGATTGTTCTTGTTTCTCGCTTTGCTACAGGAAGCACTAGAAGCCAATATCTTTAAGAACTGGGATCCAAGCAGCTTTCTCAAATCTCCTTGATGTTTTGTTCAGATCAATTTATATAAAATGTTTTTCAAATTCTGGTCAAATTTACCATTAGGAACAATTCCCGTTATTCATTCATTCAACATTTTCCTTTGTTTAATATAATGGGATTTCTCTGAAATTTCTTTTTATGCCAATCAAAAAATGTCTTTCCTTTCCTAGTGGTTTACAGCCCTCATATACATGCAGACAGTTATCATATCCTCTCTTAGTCATAATTTGGCCAACTTAACCATATTTAAATATTTTAATCTTTTCTCGTAAGTCAGTTCCCTTTTGGCCCTTCATTATTTTTATTACTTTTTTATTATTATTATTTTGCTTTTTCCTTTCCTTCTCCCTCCCAGAGCTCTCTCTGTGTTGTTGATACCTTGCTGAGGTTCTCTGAATGGAGCAGCATTAAAAAAATTAGAGGATCACCATCAGCACAGTTTGGAAAACTCTTCTCTCTCTGGTTGATTCAGCTTCATCTCTCTTTTTGGAGTCCCCATAAATGACCAGTTTTCCAGTGCCATATCCTACAGCCAGCAGAGATCAGATAGTCACAAACACCCCTACATGCACGTAGACTTTTTCTGCTCGAGGTGACTTAGCCTGACTTGTTGAGGGTTTGCCAATAATTCAGCTCCAGTGTTTTTCCCAAGTGTTTCCATCCATCTGCAAACTCAAAGCACATTTTGTTTGCTGTTTCTTCCACTTTATTAATGAAGAAATTAGATAAAGTCAGACTTAGTGCATTTTCCTCTCCAAGTAGCACCTCCTTCATCTCCTCAAACCTGACATGTCAAAATTTATCTTAGTTTATGGTATTTCAGCCAACACAGAGACCACAGGCAAGTACTTCTATCCAGGCCAGACTGAGTCAATCTTTCAAATAAGATTTTATGAGATTATCAAACGCTTCACTAAAACACAGATATATTTGCCCAGAAACCATCAGAGCTGTTTCAATCTTCCTGGCCGGGCAAATAAAGTTGGAGTAGCTGGTCACAAGATTGTGAATGTCTCTTATGGAGGTCTTCTGCTAGTTTAGAGCCAAAGGCAGTGCTTTTAAACTAACTTTCTCCCCTGTTAAAACTCTGAGTTCCAGCTGCTGTATCACCACCCCAGAGTTGTTTAGTAGCAGGAGGAAATCCAGGCATAACTCCTTGACTGGAGAGATCTGAGCACTGCTCCTGTGATATTCAGATGCAAAGCCAAAGTGGGCCTGGACACCACATCACCCTTGTTGGTGTCCTGCTGTGCCTTAGCTAAACCCCCTTGTCTCTTGGTTGCCCTGCACAGCTCTGTGGTGCCAAGACTGGCAGGGGGAATTGGTGTCCACCCATGTGGATGTGCCCCTACAGCACCTGTGGGTTGCTCTGGGTCACCTTAACCCAGGCCAAAGGAAATGAAGAACTGGGAAAGGAGAAGCCTAAGACCTGAGGCCACTCTGTGTTGGCTTGTCATCACCTGACTTAATAGTTAACATTACGATTACATTTAAGAGAGAACATAAGGAATGCATTTGTCTGGAATTACTTATCACTTGGAAGTCTAGGCTCCCAAGAAGATATGAACAGCTTTAGCAGGTCAGGCTGGAAGCCCATACCAAATAACCCCCTATCTGAAACAGTAGAGAGAGCCCAGGAAGGAGCACAAATGTAGGTCAGATCTGTAGCAATACTTCCCCCAAAATACTTGCCCAACCTAGAGTGGTTTCTGGCTCAGGCACTTTCTGAACCAGACTTGGAGTCTTTCTGTTTAATACAAAACCCAGATGGATTTTAAAAACCTCTGATGAGTTTTTCTTTCATGAATGCATCCAGTAAACTTCTAGGAGTCCCAGTATCCTGTGGCAGGATTAGAGGAAAAACCATCAAACAGCTGCTTACTATTCTGTCCTTGTCATTCACAATTCCTGAGAACTCCACAGTATCCTCTCAGTCATCTCTTCTCTGGCTGAAGACGCATAGCCTATTTAATGGTTCTCACACTGAAGACAAAGTCTTTAATTACCCTTGGTGCCATCCTTTAAGCCTCTAAGCCTCAGTTTGACTGGTTCCTTTAGTAGTTGCAATATTTCAGGTATTCCAGGTGGAGACGCACCAAAGGTTTATAAAATAACACCTTCCCTCTTTCTCTCTCTCTCTCTTTCTCCCCCTCCCCTTCATTCCTTTCTTGAGAGCTACAAATGCAACCTATTTCACAGGATAATTACTATCATAGATCTAACTCTCCTCAGTTATTAGAGTTAGTTTAGAGTGTAACAGAGTCAGAGTTAGTTTAGAGGATTTCCAGCACGGTCTGCCCCGTGCACGCAATTTGACATTTCTCTATCCTGCATTTTAGTCGATGTTTTCTCACTCAGCCATGTACTTCCAGATGCATTTTTGGCACCTCATCACAGTCAACTTTCATCTTTAGCCCCTGAATAATTAAGTCCTATCACTAGGGTGGACTCATCAGTCTGTCTCCTTTCTCATATCAAGACTTCTCAATTCTTCCCTGGTTTGACACTAGATTCTGATCTATCTGTCGAGTGGAGTGACCCACACAGAACTATGTCATTAGTGACTGCTGAAATGTCTTGGAAAGCATCTTTCCCTCCTAGGATGAGTGATGTGGGAAGAGAAGTAGAAATAAAATTCCTCTTACTCCTGGAAATAAATGACAATTGTTCCTAAAGTCTGCAGACGTCTGGCTATTACATCATCCTGGGCTCTGGTTTTTTTAGCTAACAGTCCCTCAACAAAGGAGATGCATTTCCTTCAAGGAATTTCACCATTTACACATCTGATACTAATTCTTATTGGGCCAAAACAAGAATAGGCACAAGTGATTTTTTCAGTTTATGTTTACTTTTTCCCAGGCCACAAAACACCCATTGACTGTGAAGCTTAGATTTGCTGCATAACAAATGCCTGCTTTCATAATAAGTTAATAAAGCTGTTTCAGAAATAACAGTACGAGAATCTGCAGATCCTGACCTAAGGAAAAAAAAATACAAGCAACATTCAGCTTTAATTTGATTATTTATTAAATATTTATCACAGTATCTGAGAACTGAAGAAATTTCATTCTGCCCAGCTGGTCATTCTGAGATTTTGAAGTCAGCAAAAAGATGGCAAAAGGTATTTCTTGTGCCTTCTGGGAGTTATAAATCACACTTTGAGACTGCAATTTGGTGCTTTGCTCCCGTTTCCCCATCCCTGAGAGAGGGAAGAAGTTTCTTTGCTCACTTACATGGGAGAGAGCTTTAATTCAGGAAGTGTTGTGGAAAACACAGAAATCTGGATTGTCACTAGCCCTGCCAAAAGTTGTTGGTTATAAATAAAATGAGCCAGGAGAAAATCCTTAGTCCTGTGGTGTCAGGGTTTGTAGCCCTTGGATGATCCCTGGGATCCAGGCATTACCTTGGAGCACCACTCAGATCCAAATGTTCCCCACCTTTCTCATCAGTCAGTGCAGATTTTCTTGATGGGCAGTGGCTGAGCAAATATGCACAGAAGGGAATATTTGGGCCAGAAAAGGGCGATGTTGATTACAATCTAAATATTGCCCCCTTTGAAGTGAGCAGGTCTGTGTTTGGGCAGGATCAGATACTCTTTTCTCACAGTTTGAGGCACATCATGAGTTATTTTGTGTTCTTGCTATTGGGAACATGATTTCATTGCAGCCTATTGCAAAGGGCTAACTGAGGTAAAGGGCAGGGAAGGCATTGGGATACAGATGCCCTGTGCTCACAGCCCATTTTCTGGCTGGAAAATCCCTATATTGTGCTACAACACAGCCATCTTCCAGTGCAAGTGTTGGGTGGGGAGAACAGGAGGGTCAGGAGATTACCAGGGTAATTCTCTCTGCCATGCACAACCCCTCCTTGATCATTTATTGAGTTTGAGAAACTGAGATTTGAGCTTTATTCCTGCCTGAGAGGTCTTTATTCTTTCCCTTTCTCCATATTCAGGAGAGTAATAAAGTCAGGAAACGTGAGGAATCTGGTCAATGCTGTATTCCAGCCCTGCCACACATTCCAGTGCCCTGCATTTAAAGAGTGTATTTTGGAAATCAGCCTCCTTTTTTTTCCTACCATTTATTCCAATTCTCATACTTTTCCTAAGCATCTGTTACAGGGAAAAGTCAGTGGGTGTCAGTGTCATTCAGGATCAGGCCGGGACAAGCAGGGCTCTCCTACGTCAGAGCTTTCCAGGGTTTTACCACATTTGGATGCAGCGTGGAGTCAGAGATCTGGGATGAATTGCTCTTCCACATCTTCTTTTTGTGTCACTGAGATAGAAAACAGAAAGCATCAGCTCGCAATAAATTCCCAGATGTGCTAAGTAACACACAATGGAGGTCCTTTCAGCAAACTGTCAGAAGGAGGAGACTTCACTGGGAGTAGGAAAGGGCAGCTGCCTCTCTGCCGAGTTTTGGGCTTTACAGCTGCTCCCCAACCTATTACAACCTCATTTATCCACTTCAGCCCTGTGCCCTGTCTTGCCTGTGCTGCAGACAGGGCCTGTGTGAAGGATAAGGAGCTTCATCCTCTCCAGGAGTGCTGGAGCTGTGATAACAACCCCAGTGCTCAGGGCAATTTCGGAGAGTTTAAGGGTTTTGGCAGATCACGGAATCACAGAATATTCCAAAAGGATCATCGAGTCCAACTCCTGCACAGGACCATCCCCAAGAGTCAAATTGAAAAATCTCATGTGGGAACCATTTTTGTAACTACGAAAAAATCAGATATTTGGTATTTTGTGAGTTGCCACCCTCCAGAAAGAACATCATGGCTGGGTCAGGATCAAGACAAAAGGAAGAAAAATTACATACTTGTGGCTCCAAGCCTGCAGGAAGCATTTCCATACCATGCTGAACACTTGGCTGGTCTGCCCTCAACAGAGCTACAAAAAGATGTTTTTTGTGGCCGGAGAGGGTTTTTTTCTGAATTTGAAAATTCAGATATAAAAAGGCCTTTATTTACAAGTGTTGGAGCAGAGAGGTTTGCAAACTGCATCTCTGAGCCATCAAAGATTTCTCTGTGGGAGGGGGAGTAGATTGGGAAGTCAGTGGTACAGAGCACTGGAATGATCCACCACACTTTGGCTCTGGCACTTCTGGTCTCTTTTGCACTCTTTCCACTGAGCCCCTGTGAATTTTACCTGCACAAATGCATAGAAAGAACAGAAATTAAGCAGAATTCAGCTTTTCACTTATCCCATGCAAGCTTGAACCTTAACCATCTCTTTCAATGTTTTTTTGGGATGGCTCACATAACTTGGGAAGTTATGGGGAACAGAATCACCTGCTCCCCTTACACAAGCAGTGATAAGACCCTCCACGTACCCCCAGCTGTCCAGGTTGGCAAAGCTCAGAAGATTTCTGGGCTCAAAAACTTCATTATCTGTAGCACGTGCAAATAACTGCACCCACTGATTCTTTCTTGGCACATTTAAACAAGAGTCGCATTTTTAAAGATTTCTGTCAGAAAAATTATCCGAAGGAGGTTCCTTTTACGAGTGAAGGTCCACAACATGAGCCTTGCCCCAATTATTCCTACATACTGGGACGACAAATGTGTCTAGCTGGGAGCCTTGCCACTTCCCTCCTTTCCATGGAGAAATAAGGGAAAGGTTGAGAACCGAGGTTGTGAATCCCTGCTGTACCCCTGGAAAGTAATAATAGCAGCATCAGTAATAGCTCTTAAATCAGGAGGACTTGCTGCAGCCTCGCTCCCACGAGCTTTGCATGACAGCCCTGAGCGTTCACGGGAATGACATGTTCCCAGCAAGAACATTCTCATTTGCATTATGGCAGGACATGGAGACCCAAGTTAGATTTTAAGTGTTGAGCAAACCTGATGTGACAACATAGTCCTTGTTTCCATACGCTGTTTAGACTAAGCTGACCCTTTTCAAACCCTCCTCCCTGCTCCCAATGAAAGCTTTGTGGAAAGGCTCACGCAATGCAACGAAGGAAAAGTATAAAAGCAAGAGAGAAAAGGAGGCAAAAAGCATTTGAACCTTCACTGACTCCAGAAATTCCTGCAAGCCCTCAGACTTCTCCATTTTCTAATTGAGGCAACGGGATTACAGGCGACTCTGTTAATTACTGAAATGTGAAATGGACTCATATATGAGTAGTGCCATTGTCTATTTCTGAAAAATAGTAAAATCAGAGACAGGTTAAAAATTTTTTATGTTTTTCTACACAAACACTACTTTAAAGCACACTGTTTTATTAACACAAGGCTGACACATTGTGTTGGCCACAAAGTCACTGATCAGGCCAAAATACATGGAGGAAAATATCATTATCAGACCAAACTACACTCTCCGACTACAATCTAAACTACTCCATGGTAGCTATGCCTGATTTTGCAAAATGATTAAATTCATGTTCTCATGAAACTTCAGCCTCCAATTTGTAAGAAGTCCAGTGTTCGGCTCCAAATCCCTTTGCAGCAGATAGAAATGCTCATTAAATACAACATGCCTTGGATCAGACTCCTATCTGGGAAACTCCTTAAGATGTGAGTTCACATATGTACAATCCACAGAAACAATCTCAGTGGTTTATTTCTATCCTCGTGCAGGTAAAAACTGAAAAGTAAGGAAGCTGATCTTTTCCCAGCAAATAGAAAAATAAGGAGAAAATTACACACTAATAGAATAACATTAACTCTCCTTGTGGGATGAGCAGTCCGAATCAGAGGACCAATTTACTGTACCTAATGATTTCAGGAGCACAAATCCCACAGGAGATAATAAGACTTCACTTTAAATTCAGTTATACACTTTTAAAAATGCTTCCTCTAATTACAAAGCTGTTATTATGGGTACAATGTGTGCATATTAGGTATACACAGAGGAAGGATAACATGTTATATTCACTAAATCAGCCAGAAAATATGCATTTTCAAGAAATAATTCAATGTGTTTTCTTTGTGTTCAGCTTGAAGGTTACTTAGGTTTTAACTACAGGAAATTATAAGTAAGATTATTTTTTCTAGGGTTTGGGGTTTTTTTGTAAAACTAAATAGAAAATTAAGATATATATCTTTTTCTTCAAGAACTATGCCATTAAATATAGTGATGTACAAATTACAAACAACTAAAAGTAGGTTTATAGTAAAATATGAATATAAGATATGATGAAATTAGTTTCTACTGTTCATAAATATGATGTAATATATAAAATAGTTTTCACTACTAATGATTTTCTAAAATACTGTACTGTGATTTTAAAATGGAACTGATATCTGCAATCTTGGCAGAAATATAATCCCTTTATTAGTGTTTGTATCAATATAATGCACTGATTTTAAAGGTTATTTTGTACTGAGAAGAATATTTTATAAAGTTAGATTTCTATACATGTTGTGGCTGTTAATGTGTTCCACGATTTACGACCGATTTTGTTTTTCAGATCGGGACTCCTGTGTTTCAGAGAAATATTTTGCCAACCTTGTTATTCCCTTCTAAAATTCCATTTCAATGGTAATGTATTTTTAAAGAGTGAAGCTCAAGAACAGAAATAGCACATATTTTTTAAAAACTATACAGCCTTGTATAGTTTTCATATACAGCCTAACATTCATCATCATCTCCCCGCTGCTTTAGAACCACTAATGTTATTATTCCCTTCTTTTTTTTTTTTTTGCTAGGTAGAAATATTAATGAGATATCATTTCCCTGCTTTTGCAAAAATCTCTCTCATGTTGCTTGTTGGATAAAAACCCAAAAGCCGGTGAGCAGCAAGACCACACTCGGACTTGCAGCTCCGTAAACTCGCAAAACACGCTTCGCATTTCACCCTTGTTCCCTGTCTTTGCTTTAAGCTGCTCCCAAATTTCAGCAGCAAAAATTCTTCCCATCCCCATCCGTTCCCCATCAAAGGAACCAATACCTTATAACAGAGGCAGGTCAGAAAAAAAAAAACACACGAACAACCAACCGGGCAAACTGATTAAACAGCGGCGAAAAAAACGCTCTTAGACATCAGATTTCCTGAGCTTTTTCCCCTCTCTCGCTGCACTACTTACTTGTAATTATGTCTGGGGCCATTCCTTCCTATTCCACAGGATAAACTGGAATATACTGCTCGGCAGTTTTGTCTCGAGCTCTTTAAACACTAGAGACCTTATAAGCAAACAACCCTTTTTTTTCCTGCCTGTTATGAAATTTTAATGATCTTCCAAGGCTCTCAAAATCAAACCAACTTTCTTCCCTCCCCCTGCCCCAACAACTTGGCTCCTTTGTACCTTTTGTTTCAGAACTGTGCCCAAACTAAATACACCAAACCAGGAGGGATCTATAGCTTTAAAATAGGGGTTAAAGTGGCCCTTGTTTTCCTGCGTCTTCTCGTTCCTGGTAAACTGCGGGATTTTGCTTGGGGAGCGTTGGAAAAAGCAGATTGGGGAGTGGAAACTGGATCAGAGGTGGACAGAGAGTCCTCAAAAGGGGTTTCATGGAGGGGATGAGGGTGCCAGCGCCAGTGTATGCCAAACAGCTTTGTGATGGATGTGTTTATCCTTAAAACTAAGGTCCCATTCAACGCTGCCATGGCCTGGATTGGGAAGGCGGGCGGCGGGAGAAGTGCTGGGCGAACACGGGGGGTGTGTTAAGGCGCCTTGTTTGAGTACTCCCTGAAGTGCCAGGGCAACAGTTTGTATTAAAGGTGATTTGTAGGCCTTAAGGATCACTGTAAAGGACCCCAAAAGGGCTTTATTTTGGTGGGAGAGAGGACAACCTCCCTCCACAGCCTTCCCCACCTCCGGGCACTGCTGGACTCAAAGGACCGCAATGTACAGGGAGCTACGAGGTGACGAGAAATGCTGTAAAATAAGTAAAATCCTGGCTAGTCCCTATTGCTGGAATGCATTTTCTCAGCTCAGTGCTTGTCTGGAGATCATGGGTACTGCCCTAAACTCTGCCAAAGGCATCTTTGCTGTTCTTTTGATCCCCTTTACCTCAATAACTCCAAATTCATAGTATTTGACTCCTCTGTAACACCTCCTGCTCCCAGTCCTGCCCTGCTCAGGCGTAGAAGGAAATTATAGCCTTTCTGAATTTATTCCCTAATTTATGCCAAGTGCTTTTGGTCAGTTTGGAGACAGCTGGCTGGGAATCCTTAAAATGCTGGTTTGTAGCCCTGAGATACAGCAAACAGCCATTACAAGTGGAGTTAACAGGTTGTAGCCAAATTCCACTTCAAAATTTGATGTGTGGAGAGCACCAGAACAAAACATGACCCGACTGGAGCCCTCTCTGCTTCCAAAGGCAGATTTTAGAGAATGATTATATGTAACACTTGGTGTGATTGATAGAGATGTGGGATGTGTGATTGGAATTTCACAACTTTCAAGAGTGTTTTGATGTCTCAAGAAGAGGAGATCTGACTTAACTCTTGGTTTCAGAGGAGGAAGATGGTTGGTGGCTGTCCTAAACCCATCTTGTTGTCCTCATCAGTCCATTGGCATATGGATGGAGGAGAAGAGAAGAAATAGCTATAAGAAAAGTCCAGAGAAAACATTTGGGGTAAGAAGGAGAAGAAGAATTAGAGGTAGGAGAGCAGGTCATAGGTTGCAGACCATGGATTTTTGGGGTGTTCAATAAGTCCCAGAGCATCCCTCTTGACAACAAGTCCTCCATATGAAGGGATGAAGGGGCTGCACTTCCAAATTGCCCCCAGCCCTCCTCATTTAGCATTTAACCCTGTGCAAGGGGCCAGAGCACAGCTGAGCACGGCCAAGAGCTGGCCTGGGAACAGGGTCTGGGTTAGGATTGCACACATCAGTAACTCACTCCCACGGCCCTGGGCAGCATTGTTCTCTCAAAGCAGACATGTTTCCTTCCAAGTAGCAGACATGGAAAGAAAAACACACACAAAAACAAATCATCTCGTCCTTCCTTCTCCGGATGGCGGGCAGCCCGCTCCGCTTGTCACTGAGGCTCGAGGTGGACACGGTCCCACTCTGTCAGAGGTGAGGGGGAAATGAAGAAGTCATCTCCCAAGTCCCTTTGCCTTGGAAAACCCACTCCTGAGGATTGCTGACCCTGCCAAGCTTTCTCCTTGACCTCTCCTATGTGCATCTCCCTCCTACCAACCCATCTCAGCACATCTCAAAGGCAGGCATGGAGTACTTGGGGGTTTTCCATGTGTCAAACTCTTCCTACTCTAAATTAGCTCATGGCTCTGTCAGGCTTCCCTAATATTCATCTAGTGTAGCTCCCTGCCTTTCTGCAAGTTCTGGAGCCTTCCTAATGTCTTTCAAAGTTTTGGGGCTTTGGCTGGGAAGAAATCACTGCAGAAAGAAGCAGAAACAGCTGTGGGTTATTATATCCCTCCTCTTGGGCTGCATTCAGTCCTCATGCCCTGAAGGCATTGAGGGTGAAGCTCTGAAGATAAAAATCCTGTGTGTTTTCAAGGGGATAAACCCATTCTTTGCGATGGGATCTCCACCACTTGCTGTCCCTGCTCTGTTATCTGTCCCTCATCATCTATTTTTTTAAGCTTTCTCTCCTCACAAAATATTCAGTAAATCATAACAGACTCAAAACACAGTTGGGCATCTGTCCTGCTGCTGGGGCTTTTGGCTGCTTTTAGATCATTAAACGGGCCTGGCTTTACACAACCTGACAAATACGAGGTGAACTTTACCCCTGGGTCTGCCACCTTCACACAACAAGGGCACATATTCCACAGCTGGGGAGCTGTTATTTGACTCGGGCTGTACCACAGGTCAGAATTTATGACTTTGTTATTATTATGTTTGTGAGTTTTACAGCCACACGGGTCCCGCGGGAACCCGCAGCACTTTCGCTCGGCCATGTCAGTCAGACATTCATAACGCACCAAAGAGGAAGCATTGAAAATGCTGGGAATATCCTGTCTAACACTGTCTCTCATCTCTCTGACCCTCAGGTAAGGGCCAGACTTTGTTTGCACCCAGCATCGGAGGAAGCTGATAAAGGGCATAAGAGGAACATGGAGGGGGAGTGAGTGGCAATGAACACTCAGCAGTGTTACTGCCAGACACCTCTGCTGCCCTGTTTGTTCCCTCTAATGACACATGTCCCAAATTTCCTGATCATAACAGTCATCATGTTGCTCTTGGTGTTTTATTGCCCTCTGATGTTGAGCCAGGAGCTTCACAATGGGAGTTAACCTGATGTTAATGAGTTTAACCACTCCAGTTCATCTGCTGACTCCTCAGAGCGTTAATGGCTTTGGGGGGACACAGAGAGGTGTTTTCACTCACGTACAACGTGCAAACACACCACACTCTGCCCAGATTTCACTGTGAGCCACCGGCAGCAGTGCTGACAACTCAAAAGCCTTGCTTTTTGTCTTGTGGATGCCTGTGGTTTGTCAGGGGTGGTGTCACTGGTGGGGTAAAATGTCTGGAGTGGGAGCCTTTCCCCAACAGATGCAATGGATGGATGCGCATGAGCATCTGTCAGGCTTCCTTGTGGGGACTGTAGTGAGCAAACCTCTCTGCTGCAATGTGGGTTGTGGGGTCACTGACGTGGTGGCATCTCTTACTGAGCCATCCAGTGTGTTTAGCTATCAGAAATGCTCCTGTTTGGCCATCTGACCCCCCTGCAGCAGCATGGTCCTTCCCATCAAGCTGCCAAAGCCCTCAGGGGATCTTCACTCTTTAGAAAAGCCCAAAGCTTCCCAAGCAGCAAATGCCCTCAACCCCAAGGAGCACGAGCATCTCCTGCCATCCACAGCCAAGAGCTGACAGAAGCTTTTTCACCCTCTCCCTTTCTGGGGACATCCAGGCCAGGGACCAGGATATCTGATGGAGATGATATAGGCCAGGTCTGACATCTTTGCCTGAGCCACTGGCCTCTGAAACCATAAAATACCAAGGTCACAATATCCTCAGAATTTTTCTCCCTTTTCCTTCCTTCCCTGCTCCCTCTTTCACCCTCTTGCAGGCAGGACAGTAACACACAGACCTCCAGGATTCACCTCCCTTAACAGGCATAATGCTAAAGGCAGCAATGGAATTGTATTTTATGAGACCTGGGGTCTGACATTCCTCACATTTGGACGTAGAAAATATCCAAACAATGTCATCCTTTCATTGCCTGTCCATCCTAGGCAAAAAAGGGTGTGCAGATATGTGTAACTATTATTGGGACCCACAGACTTGGGAACACACTGTGCAAGCCAAACTTGGACACATACATTGAACTTAAAAAACATATATAATAAAAATCTAACTCTCAGGTACCCAGTGATTATTCTGTAGCACAGGATAAGCTTTCTAACTGCCTTTTTTTTCCTCCTGTCTGAAGAAATTATTCTGTTCTGCACCTGTCCATGGAATATATCATCTTAATTCAGCATACCTCAGCCCCTGCTGGGCAAAGGCAACTGGATACCCCCAAGAAAAGGCCAAAGCAGGAGTCCTTTAACCTAATAAGGCAGACAAGGCTACAAAGGCATCTACAATTCCCCCGGATTTTCCTCCAGGGAGGCAGGTGCTATCGATCCTCGAGGAGCACAAACATCTGACGTGGCCTTGACTGTGTTGTGCCTTTCCTTTACTGCTGTACGTTCTTGTACTACAATCACTGGTTTTCTAGATGAGATGTAAAGTCAAGGAATCCTACAACGGTTTGGGTTGGAAGGGACCTTAAAGTTCATCTCGTTCCACCCCCCTGCCATGGGCAGGGACACCTTCCACTAGCCCATGTTGCTCCAAGCCCTGTCCAACCTGGCCTGGAACAATTCCAAGCCTGGGGCAGCCACAGCTGCCTTCTCTCTGCAGATCCCTGTCTCAGGCTCTTGTGCTGAGGATGACCCTAAAAGCCATGTGGTTGATGGTAGGAGGCTGCATGCCCAGCAAAAATTATGTACAGCTGTAGGGAGCTGGGACTGATCCTCTTGTCTCATGTTGCCAGCAAGGTCCCAGCAACACGTGGGAGCATGGGAGGGAGAGGAGCATCCAAGGAGGGGATGGTGCTGCTAAAATGGCAATGGGAGGGATTTGCCGAGGACTTGGTGGGAGAACAGGAGAGATTCAGTGTCCCTGGAGCCTGCAGGGTCTCCCACATGTGCCGGCAATTCACACTCCGGCTTTTATGAGGTGAGAGGAGCTGCTGGAAGGCATTTTCCCCAGCTTGTTGAGGGGTGTGATGCAAAGCCCTCCTGGTGAGGGCAGGCTCTCAGCCCAGGTGTGAGGGACAGCAGTCAGTGGAGTTCCTGGAGTCTGCACATGCCAGCCTGGAGAATGGGCATGGGAAAAGGTCAGAAATGTAACATCTGCTTTATTAAAAAAATAAAATAACCCTCTGTTCCAGCACAGAAGTGCTTTCCTGCAGTAGGAGAATTTCCCTCTTTCAGGAGCTTCTGAATGAGGAAACCATAATTTTCAAAAGAAAAAAAAATAGAAGGAAGATGGAGATAAACTTCAGCTCCAATGCTGAAGGCTGAACAAATGCAATCTGCTTTTCTGACGCTCAGCAGAAAGAAAGGCAGAGCTGAGCAGGAAGAAAGAAGGATCTGATTTCACGTGCCTCATCTTAACGAGCCCAACATCACACGTGCCTTTAGCAACAAGAAAACGCTCCGCAGGCACTCAAGTGCCTGTGTGTGTGTTTGTGCACTCGTGTGACGCAGGGCTGAGCCGCGTTGTTCAAGCCCAGCTCCCCGCTTGGGCACGTAAATTAATCCTGGTGGGCGCTTGGATTTGCACTTCACACTCTCAGTGAAATGTTAGACCTTTGTGTGCTGCGTGAGAGGGGAGAAAAGGCAGCTCTTTCCCTGGCACTCGGGGTGACCTGGCGCTGTGTCGGTCCTGGCACCCCCCAGACCCACTCACATTTTTTTATTCCTCGTTACATCCTGCGCGAATTCCTTCTGGTCTGAGAGTTTCCATTCTTGATCTCTGTCCAAAGGTGAGCGTTTGCTGTTGAAAGTTTGTTCTAAATTGATTTAACTATTTTTAAAAGTTCCTCATTGCTGAATAAATACACCTTTCCCCCTGCAAATGTGTTTCCCTGATTTTCTCCTCCAAAGGGAGCAGCAGGGATTTAGTAAAGCATTTTAGAAAGAATAGTGTGGTTGATACCAAGGGAGCCAAATGAAAGAGAAACAAAGAAAGCAAACAGGATATTTATGGCAACTCTAGAGAGCTCTCTGTGTGTAGCCATTAAAATAGCCCTCAAATGGACAATGTTGGCTTTCTGCTCTATCCTCAGACACAGAGGACAACCTTTGAAAGACTCCTATGCACATCCGAGGCTTGTGTGGGTAACTGTGGATTGGCAGGTGAAAGGAAATAATCCTGAGCACGTTCTTAACCTGCATGAAAAGCAGTTTGACTTGTGCACACACTGGAATACACACACTGGTTTGTTTTTAGACGTAGCTTAACCATTGACTTTGCATTTCCGTGGAGAAAACTTACAGTTCTTCAGTGTAAAGAAAAACGTAGCAAAATTAGGCTGCTTCTGTGCCTTTTCCTGCTTCAAATTTTGAGTTGCTATCCATCTTCTTGAAAAAGTGAGTCAATAAAATAGTCCCAAGAGAAAAAATTACTGTACTTTCAATTTTCTAAATAAACATAAGAGAAAAACCCTACAAAGTTTACATAGTTTGCAAGTGCTTCTTAAAAAATAAAAATCACACTGTTTTCACAGTTTAGGCATTACTAATTTCCAGTGAACAGACCTTGCTGCATTAGCAATTTCCATCTCCACTAAATGACTCCAAAAGGGTCCTACACTGCCCAAATGTTCATTTTTTTCTGTCAGAAAAATAAACTGCTGTTTCCCTTTTTGTGCACAAACATTTGTCACTGTTATAACCTGGAGTCTTCCACTCTTGATTGGGAACAGGCTGAAGGGAAGTATTGCCTGAGACATATCTTCCTTGGACAGCTTTGTCTTTTCTGCTCCTTTCTCCAGCAAACATATCAAATACCACTTTAGAAAGCTGGTTTGAACAAGCCAGCCAGTGTTTCAACATTCATTCTATTTTTCCAGCTGAATTTAAATTTTTTTTTAAAACATAAATGGCTTCATTAACGTCAATTTGTGGATCTGTTAAGATGTAGGTGGTCTGATGCCTTAAATATGACTGTACATTTGTTCCACTCCACCACCGAAAAACCCTTCAGTGGGATGCAACGTAAGGAATTACCATCCAGCTCCTTTTTTTTTTGCTTTTTGTTTTCCAAAACAGCTGTGTCACAGATAGCCCACCCCTCCCCTTGCTCCTCTGACCTCTTATTCTGCAATCCTCTTGGATTCCCTCCAGGGAGGGCAAATATTCCCTCCACCTTCCCCCAGAATTGTATGTTCCTTTAACCTTGGAACGATCTTTAGCTGCTAAAAATAGACTCCTAATTCCAGACTTTTGCCGACTCTTCTCGTGCCACAACTGCCTTTTGACATTCTGTTCTCCCCAGTGGATCACATGCCCCGTCCCTGCCTCCCTGCCAAGGCTGACAAAAGCACAACGTGTCACCAAAATTTTTGAACAGGAATTCCAATGACCAGACGGGAAAAAAAAAACAACAAAAAACCCCAATGATGTGTTGAGAAACTTTTTCATATGAAGACCAACAGAAAAAAAAAGAAATCACAGAATTACAGAGTCACGGAAACTCTAAATGGAAAATCATTAGGTAATCCAGGCAGTTTGTTTGCTAATTAAGGATAATCCCCTATGGCACTGGCTGGTTTAAAAGCCCTAAATGAGAGATCTCTCACCAGTATCTAAGATTTTCCACAATCCAAGTTATCTCCCATTGTTTCTGACTGAATTCCTCCTCTCAGAACAGTATCCTGTCCTTTCCCATCACGGACCTCATCACCACCACTCCTTCCATCCCATACTCGTGAAAGGACTTGAGGTATTGAGACTTTCTCCACAGGAAATGTCTATTTTTAACACAAATATTTTCAGGGTAATATCCCCGCCTGGTGTTTTATCAAAACTGAGGTACTCAATAATCTTAGAAGTCTTTTCCAAATTAAATTGTTCTTTGTTTCTAATTAGAATAAATCAGCTTTCAGCTTTCCAATTTTCCTTTGGTTTTGGCTGTTGTTTATCCTGTTTATCCTGATGACTTCTTCAAATATCACAAAATCAGGCAACACTTTGCTGGTAACAAGGGACAGCAGGTGGGGTGATGTGACCTGACCACAGAAAAGCAATTGTCTTCTGGATGTCACCCCCACATACATCCCAAGAGTTCATTTTCCCAATATTAATATACTCTTGCAAAAAACTAGTGATTTGCTGTTTGTCAGCAATACCTCAGATTTTTGTCAGTGTTGGCTTTTTCGTTTTTTTACCCTTTTGTTGTATGTTTGTCCTTTTGACTACCCCTTTCTAAAGGATTTGTTGATTTTGTTTGTTTGTTTGTTTTGTTTATTTATTTATTATATTTTTTTCTTTTCTGCCCACTTTTCTAATCCCTTAGAGCAACAGGGGAAGCAGTAGAAGAACTTCAGGTCTGATGTAGCTGAAAATGCTGTAAATGTAGAATTTTTGCAATAAGTCTATTAGTTGAATGTTTCTTTGCTATTTCTTCCAGAGGAAGCTCCCAACTATGCTGTGGAACTTGAACTTCCTTGTCTCCTTGTTGTTTGTTCATTCCCTACTCAATGTTGTGTTTTGCAGAGACCTGTTCCTGGTTCCCATCACACGCTTTTAGGTTTCTCCATCCAAGGAGCTGCCAGAGGGTCTCTGTGAACACTGTGCTTAAGTCTGGGTACGTGACAGTCCCATTTCACTGTGCTGCTCCAAAGGCCATCCCACGGACCACCCGTGAGCACGAGCTTTCTCAGGATCCACAAATAATCTTTCAACCAAATCCCATAGGAACAAAGATGTCTCTCTGTCTGTCTGAGGAGAAACAGATTTAATTGTTGCACAGCCATAAGGTATCTCTAAAGAATGCACAGAGATAACCACAGAGAAAATTGTATAATGAAGGAATGACTCTCTGGATATTCGAGACCTGAGGCATGGACAGAAGGTGAAATAGAGTTTCCAACTGACATCAATATCATTGTGCCCTATATCACCCCATCCTCGATTTCAATCAGTCACTTGGACCCCATCAGTTACTTCTATTTTGGAGACAAAAAATTATTCAAGAGCACTAGAGTGAAAAAAGGGGAGAAGAAAAGCAAATCTGAAAACTTAATGCAGAGAGCTCTGACAGGTTGGTGGTCTGGTGGGGTTGAATGATCTCTTTCTGGGTTTCCTTGCTGCTGAGAGCAAATCCTCAGGGCTAAAGGTGCACAGCTCCAAGTGAAACCATTTGTAACTGTGTCCTGGTAGCACCATAGATCACTTTCATTTGAGAACTGTCCTCACAATCTCTGCTTGTTCCTGATCAATACTTCACTATGAATAAAAGTGAACAGAACAAATTGGAAAGATTTATTAACCCTGCTGATATGTTAAAAGCATTCTGTCAAAGAATTTGAAAAATGCTTCTCATATTTAGTGTTCAGAGACAGAAAATCCCTTTTGAGAAAGGAAAGGTATGTAAAATACATCAGTACCTCAGTGTGGAAATCCAGACCTGGCTCACTATATACATTACAGATGAATAGGTATTATTGAAAACTGCATGTGGTTCTTAGCGGGGAGAGCAGCTCCACATAAGAATGAGAAAGTAATTGTCAGCACTCAAGGAGAAACACTGGTCACATCTTTAAGGGAGTTGAGAGAATGGGAGGCTTTAAGATGGTAAAACACAAGATTAATGGAATTGGGAGAAGCTGTTGACAGAATTTCTTGAGGGGAATGAAATTGGAAAGTGATACTGGTTGGGACGCGGCCCTTGGAAATTTGCAGCAGTCTGAAGCCATACCCAGATCTCCTCACTGTAATAAAAGCAGGGGCTGAAACCAAATGAGGATTTGAACCGCATGTCAGAAAGTCACTGCTGGAGTGGGATTCCAAAAAGCACGTTGCAGAGCAGCGAATGAATCACAGCCCACAGGGTGCAGAACACACACTAAATGAATCCAGCATGATGCACTGCTCTGCAGGGCAATCACCACCTTCAGCACTGGCACAGAAAGCAACAACCAACCTCAACGTGTCACTTTTGTCCAAAACATTTTTCAAAGGTTAGGGCAACACACAGTACCACTGGGGGTGCCTCCAGAGGAAAGAACACCCCTGGCCAAATCGCTTTCCGGTTTGTGCTTTGGAGTTTACTGGACTGGCATAAAAGAAGAGGAGTATCCTGCAGCCCAGCCCAGACTAATGTGCTGCTACTGGGATGGGGAAGAAACAAGAAAATACGTCAAAGAACACACTGGTTTTGTACGCAGGTGATATTCTGGTGATTTCTTAGCAATGCTAAAACATGAGGCAAGTTCATGGCCAGGAGTTTGAAGGCAGGTCTTTTTTCTTCTGGGCCTGGCAAGGAGGCAGAGAGCTTTATTGGAAGCAGACATAGTTTCCATGCCTTTGTCAACTCCAAATTAGGCTGTTCTTCTGGAGAACATCTTTAATCAACTGGAAGCTGATCAACCCACTTCATGAGTTGAGTTTTTCACTGGAACAATATAGTAACAGCAGAGGCCTCTGAGCTGTGCTGTGTTGGAGTTCTGACATTTGAAGCTCTGGATGGCTTAAGCAAGACACTTTAAAAAAAATACGTATAATTTCTTAATAAAGAGAAATGGGTAGGAATTTCTCCATAAAGAACCTCTACTTTCGGAAAGAACTGTCCCTACTCTGGATGGAAACACCCTCAGATGTCAAGAGGATATTAGAGTGAACAGGCACAGTTCTCCCATAAAGCCATTTGGTGAAATGGCTTGAGAGCACTCAAGGAAAGCAGACCCTTCCAAGAGCAGATCACCCTCCTGGGATGCTGAGGCAATACCTCCTCGAAGCTAAAAACCTATTTTTTTGACTGAAGGGACAGCATTCACCACTGATTGTAGGAGGTCTTCCCTGTGAGGTCTTCCAAATCCCTCATGGCCATGTTGAGCCTACCCAGGCTGTGAAAGCCAAAACTATTCCAGGCAAAGAGAGTACAGCAGCAGGAAAGTCAGCTGGAAACATACTTTTTAAAAAATTTCACAGGGAGAAAGCGAATAAAGTTTGATCATTTCTTCCACAGCACTGGCCTGGAATTAGGGATTATAGCAAGATACAACATGAAAAGCACCTTACTGTATTTTTTTTCATATTTTTGTCTTCTTTGAGGAGTTGGGAGGAGGATTATGGAGAACACAGAAAAAATGTAAAATAGTCATCTTTCTCACTTGACCTGCTTGCTTTCCTAAATAAAGGGACATTGGAACACTTCACACTAAATGGCATTTTCTGACATACCCACAAGTATGTCTTTCCTCCCTATTGCATGATAATCCAACACCTAGGAATGCTCAGCCAGCTGGATCACTCACGGGGCAGACTATTCCAGTAAGTCCCTCAGAAAACAGATGTCAGATCCAGCACTGGAAAGGCTCGTGAAGACCTCCCCCCCACCACAGTCAGCACAAGAGGTTGTTTAGAACCAAACAGAACAAAGAAAAGGGATTTTTTGGGGTGTGTGTTTTCTGGTTGGTTTTAAACTTAAAGCTAAAATAGAGGATGCAAAAGCAGGAGCTGGAGGAGCATTTGATGATTTGGGCAAGTGGGTCTGAATCTCAGAACAGATATTACATTTGGTCTCTAACCCTCAGTGTAGACTAGAAGAGATTCTCAGTGGAATATCAGATTTTCAAGTGACTCTGCAATCTTCCATCACAACTCCTCATCACTAAGTCAAAATATATTAATATCAAACTTTCAAGGCCTTTTCTGAGGGAAGAATGGGCTAATTTCACACAATATTGTCGAAGTGGGGATGAGAACCCTCTTCCATCTGCTCTCCCCAGTTGCCAGGGGCTGCTGTGGTTCCACACAAGAAAATGTTAATTACATGATCATACTGTGTTTCTTTCCATCCAACCCCCTACTTCATTCAAAGCCTTGGATGGAAAGCACAGCGGGAATGAATCCAGGCTGTGCCTCAAATGGACTAGTTTTTGCAGGTCTCGCCTCTTTTTTCATAGTAGTTGGACGGGGCATGAAGTTGTAGCAATCAGATATCTAAAGGCTTTATAGAATGGGGACAATTTAAGGTTGCTTGGGTGTTCTGGATCCAAGCACTTCCTAATCTTCTCAGAGCTTGAGTTTACAACTTAAAACATTTCTTAAATGCTGATTTTAGATGTGCTGCAGAGTTAAAAGAAGACTGCAATCGTAGGAGATTGTAACTTGGAATTCTATTTAAAAAAATGACAAGGAAAAACCCCTATTATTTAGGATCATCTACAGGGATTATCCTGAGCAGTGGAAGTTGGGATTGACTGTCACACTTAGCTGTTGCCCTGAGACCTACAATGGAGTATTTATATAAAGTAGTTGGGGCAAAGGACTTGAAACCCTTTGCTGTAGGAAACAGTTCTGCAATGATCCCATTAAATGGCAGGAAGATGTGCCATATCTGCATTTTCCTCCCCTGATAAATTGCATATAGAGCTTTGATCTCCATGCTCCATACGACTTCCACGAAAAAGTGCCTTTCATATCCCTGGCATTGGAGAGTGTGAGAAGACATGAGGGTCTGGCTCTGTAAGATTTATGGGCGCATTTAGTCAATCACTTCTCCACCCTCCATGAGCTGGGCTTGCCCCAGCGCTGCCCGCCAGCCCCAGCCAAACCAGTGTTTGATCTGAATACGCTGCAGCAAAACCCACCATTTGTGCGTGATTACCCAAATTACAAAGCCATTTTGTAATACGCCCCGTAACGAATTAAATGAAAAAACATGTACAATAATGAGGCCTTTATTTCCCAACTTTTATTTTCTGCAGCGAAATGAATAAATTGAATGATTTGAGCACCGAAACCCTCCAGTCCACCTTGCCCTAAACAAACCGTGGAGTGATTGCAGAAATGAAGAGGTAATTAACTGGGAGTTTAGCTCAACCAGCTGCTCTCTGTATTACCCAGGCAGACTAAGCCTTTGGCAACTGGGTTTGGTAACACCCCTCAGCAATTTGCAGCGTGTCTTTTCTCAGAGCCTTTAACGTGGCCAAAACCCCAGGAATCCACAGGTTTTTAAATGATCAAATCCACAGTTTTTGCCTGCCTGTCATGTTCATGCTGCAGACTTAGCGGATCTCCTAGAATAAGGTTTACAGTCTTCTGGATTTGATTAGGAGAAAATCTGTACTTCATCTTAACTCCTCCACTTTTTCTGCCCTAGACCTGAGGAATGCAATATTGGCTTCTCCCTCAGCAACTCCCACGTTTGTAGCAAACATTATTGAACTGGGTTTCTGTCTGGAGTGTACTATTTTAAAATGGCCTTATTCCCACCTGAGCACTGTGGCATCTCCAGCATTGAAAACTTTTATTAATTCATATATATATTGCTATTAATGATGTATATACTCCGTAGCTTGCCTTAAGTTTGAGAACCTATCACGCTCAAAACTGCCCTGCCTTCCAGGCTGCATTTATCAAATTAATTAAACACTGAATAAAGAAGTACTGATGGCAAATTCCCTCCCTCCACACAGAATATAAAATATAGGCAATCAAGTAAAAAAGCTTTACTCGTTCAAATTTATTTCTATACATTACCCAAGAGCTTTCCAATTTGCTTACACATACAAAATCATACATTCTCTTTTTTTATGACACACATATAATGTAATAAAAAAGTACAAAATAAACTCATTTGGAACTCAAAATCAATAGTTTCTCCCTCTTGATTTTTTGTTTTTACTCTTTAGCAATGAACATCAATATTGCAACAAACACCAGCATGAAGCTTTCAACCAATGTTAAACCTCCTCTCAGCAAGCCAAAGGAATGTTTTCCATAATTTCTGTGGCAATATATTTTGGTGACTAATGTAATCAGAGCTTTGAGAAGTTGTGTCTTCCTCCATCCCTATATGTTACCTGTTATGTGACTGATCTTAATTAAACTTCCGTAATCAATCCCTGTATCACCACTGTTGTAAATGTAAATGCACATGGAGAGCACGTAGGGTGAGAAAATTTCCCACACCATAGTTCCAGACATGTTGGTTGGGAAGGATTTCTTTGCTGGCTGCTGATAATAACCACTGGAAGCAAGCGGAAGGGCTTGAGGGGAGATATTAGCAAAATGCAAACAGATAAGGAAAGAAAAATGGGATATGTTTATCATTCCTGGCAGGGATTCAGTGTTCTGTGCTGGATGAGATGGTTCAGATTCCAGGGAAGCTGCTGTATAGGTGTAGATTGCCCTGAAAAAACAGACTTAGCGCCTTTGATTTTGGTTTGCTCCATATCCAGAATATCAACCCTTTTTTCCTGCTGCAGGCGAACTATCCAATGAGGGGTCCTGAAGTCAAACAGGCTTTGGTAGCTCACTACTAAATTATAACTGCAAGACTATGGGCCCTTAGAAAAAGACCTGCACAAATCTGCAGCTGAATTGAGACTGAAAGTGGCTTTCATTTTATTATTCAGCTATTTTTTTGTACCTCATTCATGTTGCTTAATGTTTATGAGTCCTACTCATGGATCAGGAATTAATGACTAGAGATGGTGCTAATATGGAGCAGAAAAAGGTGACCCCCAAGATGTTTTCTGGTTGACAAACCCTTTTCTTACTCTAAACTTGAAAGAAGCTCAACCTATACTGGCTTTCAACAGAGAACAACTGTTCACTGAGATATATTGATAAGTTTTTCTTCAGTTGGTAAATTTAGAAGAATTTAAAAAGAGGTAATTCTTTTAGAAAATAGCTAACACACTTTATTTACAAATATCACATCAGGAGTCAGGTTGATTTTGCTGGTGAATATTCAGAGTGAACTCCGACTCCCAATTATGTAAAAAAAAAACCTAATTACTTTAATGCAACCCCAAATTCATTTCTGCATAACTTGATTTGGTAGTATCAATTAGTATGGAAAGATTTTTATGTGTAAATCTCAGTTTACTTTTGGCACAAATACCACATAATTTGAGTTTGTGTGCAAAAATGAAAGTGAAACTCAGCTGAGTCCATATGATTTCCTACAATTCTGTTTTCCAGGTCCAGTTTCCAGCAAGCCTTGGACAGTTAGTTGGAAGCTCAAAAACCATTCTGAACCTTGGTTGACTTTTCAGTTTCAAAAAAAAGCCAAGATCGGGGCAATTTTTACCTGGTTTCCAGTTTCATAGGTACAGCTGGTTGAAATTTTTCAAATAAAACAAATCATGACCACTTGGCTTTTCTCCAAACATTCATATTTTTAATGCAACTCCCCAACCCCCCCATTTTTCGACCTCACTACTTTCTTTGGAAAAAATTCAAAAAAATTCTTCGATATCAAAAGGGAAAAAAAAATAAAGACCTTTTCAGTGGCCTACAAAATACAGCTTTTGTTTATTTCTGGGCATTTTGGGGGGTTTTTTTTGGACAGCCACAGCAAGTGCTTTGACTGGTTACCTCAGATTGTTCTGTGCTTTAAATTTCCTTCCATTCATAGCTGAAACACTTTGGGTCTGATTTTCCAATGACAAAGCCAAAAACACTCAACTCCTGGTCACCATCTCCCAGGTTTTTCTGGGGCAATAAAAAATGATTTATCATAAAACAAAACAGGCTGAAAAATGTTATCACACTTGTAAACGTCCCAGTAAATCTTTAAACCCTGCTTTTCACCCTCTGCTTCTAAGGGAAGTTTGACTAAGTATCAGTCAGGAAGGTCACAGCATATCATCATAGCTTAGGCAAAGATTAGCTTCCACTTCTTGCAGTGCTCCTTTTAGACCATGTAAGAGATGCTGTTGAAAATCCAAAAGGTGCAATAAATCCCCCTCCGTCCAACCCTGAGAGAAAATCAGTTGAGTGACCTCAGGCCGTGGAGCAAAAGGTCCCTGTGTGGCAAAGCTCCACAACTCGAGCCTTGTGGTGGCTGCACTTTGTCAGGAATGACCTTTCCTCCCATGGAACTGTTCCTCCTCTTCCTCCTTCTACAAAATCTGCACATTTTACAAGCAAGTGCCCAGACCTCCCAAACATGTGACTCAATCCGTCCTTCAGGGTCCAGTTGGAATGTTTTTCAATTACTGGGCACTTCGTAGCCAGTTGACACCTCGGTGAGCATGTTCTCAAGCTGCTTTTAGCCAGAGACACACAGCTTAAGCTTTTCAGCAGCTGCTTTATCTCTACTTCTCACCCCTACCCCCACCCCAATTTAAGTCTAAGATGAGCCTCCACCCCCAAAGCCCATGATATCTCACTCCAAAGTCCTGTCAGAGCCACAACCAAGGCCATAAATTTCCCAGCTGGGTCACAGTACTCCCTGTTCATTTAGTGAAACGTTATAAATGTGTCCAGGCTCTGAGTGAAACCTAATCCCGACATTCCCCGCATGGCGATTCCTGCAACTGATGGCAGGGTCATCTGGAATTACCATCCCTTATCTGATTGGAAACTCATCACCTGTGTTTCAACACCAAGGGCTTGATAATGCCTCGTAAAATTGAGCCCTCTGCTGTTCCAGGTCTGGTGCTTTGGGATGGAGCAGACACTGGCTGTTGGAAGGATCAGAGGGTACCTGGTCCTGCCTGGCCATGCAGCAGCAGAGCTGAGCTGGCCGAGGGCGATGCTCTCAAACACATCCAAGGATGGCTCATAAGGGTGGAACAGATGGAAATGTCACCCCAAGACAAGGAAAGGCAGCAGTTTGAAACTTGGCAAAACCAGAGCTCTTAGGGAAGGGGTCAATGTGCAGCTGGTGGGAAGCAGCATCATTTCACTGAGACTAAGAATTTATGTTCTATATTTTTTTCATGTGGGACCCTCACTGTGTCACATCTGAACGTCTTCTGGTAGTGGTTACATGACATCCTCTCCTCCTGTCCTGGAGGGAAACTAAGTCTGAAATGCAGTGTTTTTTTTTTTTGGTTTGACAGGAGAAAAGTTAAGATATGCTTTTGGTGTTTTCTTTCCATTTCATCCAGGGAAAATGAAAAAGCCAGAAGGAATCACACCTCAGACTTCACGGTCTGAGCACAAAGACCCACAGGGCAGCCACGTTTTGAACTGTTCAACATAAACCCACAGCTAAACCCTTCAGATGTTTTAAACACCACCCCAGGCCCTGTGCAGGTGCAGAATTAGCTCAGGTCTCAGCAGATTGGGCTGCCACCCTTCCATTTCCCAGTGCAATGCTATCTGTGACTTCCATTGCTAGATGCAAAACAGCAAGTGCCTCTGAGCTATATGCTAAATAAACACAGCTCAGGAAAAGCTCAAACCAAAAACTTCACTTCCAGCCAACATTCCTTCCCCCGTGCCAGCCATTCATTCCTGTAATATTTAGTGGATTGCGAAGAGATTTTGGATTTCCTGTCAGGTTTCTGTCCTTCAGGGAGTTAATTATGACTTGGGACTCAAGGAATGGTGTCTGCTGTGGTGCCACACTCGTGCACATGTTGCTGCTCTGATTTATCATTGTGTCCTTGCTTCTCTCAAAGGTTCTGTTCAAGTCTCTGAAAAAAAAGCAGGGAATTCACTGAGCTGGAGTGATTGATTGGGAGACAGGAGGGGACAGGGGGGTTGATAACTTGGTCTGGGCTGGTGGATGCCTCTTACGCAGCTACAGGGAAAAAAAGAGGTGAGAATGCAAAGACCAGAGATTTTAGTTCTCCTTGGTGCCTCCCCCTCATATCCAGCACTCATAACTCAGTGCTCCTGGTGGGAGAGCCCCTGCCCATGGAGCAGGGAGCAGGCAGGAGGAGGCTTCAGCCACCACCAACCTCGAGGACACAGATGAGATCCCAGGACTGATTCACTCAAACCATTTCTACCCTGCAGGGAATGCAAGTGGGTGCACTTAAATCTGTTTTCAATGAATTAGCGTGGGCAGTCCTGGCATTAACACTGAGCTACTTGCCCAAGTATTTACCCAGCTTCTCAGGTGGGTTTTCCAGCCATGCTGAATTCCGTTCTACTCACTGACTGCCGTGAATACAGGCACTTAAATCTCCCTGTGAGTAACTTCCCCAGCTGTAAAATCGGGACAGTGTATCTCTGCATTGCAGGGGTGAAAGGAAAATAAATACTCCAAAGCTTCTAAGCAGCTTAGGTATTAAGAAAATGAGATACATCTGGGGCTAAAATTTACAGATAGGCCATTTGGATACAATCTGATTAGATTTATCCCCTAGTAAAATTGTGTAATTTCTGTAAGTTCAAGAATGTTACTCTTCTCCCAGTGAAGCAAGAATCTCTGCCAGTTCCTAGGCTTAAGCTATGCCAGCTTTTGGGGAAATATCTCAATGAAGCAGCTGATGCAGGAGCTTCGTGCACTTGTATTCCACCCACTCTCATGCCCATCCTCAGCCACAGAAGCAGTTTCCCACATGTCAGGGTGGCAGCTCCCTGGTGGCTCCCCATGGGTCTCCAAGCTGCAGATGCCTTTGAGCCATGGATCCTGGCTGTGGGTCAGGTGTGGATTCATTGCAGCATTCCTGTCTCATTTCCCAGCCTATACTGGATCAGTGCTTTGTGGGGTATGACTGTGGCTTCTTACATCTGACATAAAAAAAGGGCAGAAAACTGTCCTTTGCGGTGTTAGTGAACAAAACCTGCTATTGCAGGGCCTGGAAAAAATGTGGCATTTAACAGATGGTGCCTAATAACACTGGGACAGTGTTATTCCAGCACAGAGGGGACCTGAGGGAGATAACCTTAAGATAAAAGTTATTGTCAGGGCCATCTCCCTGAAAATACCACCAATCACAAGAGAAGAAACCAATTCCCAGTGTCAGCTTTTTACTGGATTTAATTCCCAGTTAACCAAAGTCATGCCCAGGATTAAATGAATACCCTTCAGATGAAATGCTGGTGAACATTTTCATCTCCTTTTACTGATGCTGGTCACTTCTCTCTGGCTCACCATGGCCTTGTACTGTGGTGGCATCACTGAATCCATGCTCCTGCTAGAACCATGGAATGGTTTGGGTTGGAAAGGATCTTACAGCTCATCCAGTCCCACCCCCTGCCATGGGCAGGGACACCTTCCACTATCCCACATTGCTCCAAGCCCCATCCAACCTGGCCTTGGACACTTCCAGGGATGGGGCAGCCACAGCTTCTCTGGGCAACCTGTGCCAGGGCCTCACCACCCTCACAGGGAAGGATTTCTTCCTAATATCCAATCGAAACCAGATCTCTTTCAGTCTCAAACCATTTCCCCTTGTCCTGTCACTCCAGGCCCCTCTAAATAGTCTCTGTCCAAACTTTCTCTTTCACTCCTCAGTACATACAGAGCCAACTTTGCCATCTCCACTGCAGCATCCCCTCTCAGCCATGCCAGGATTATGGACTGTTTAATTGCCTTGTGACAGCTCACTGGGGGTGATCAAACTGTGAAACCCCTTCAGGAGGCACCAGCCAAGTACAAAATAAATCTCTCTGCAGCTGGAGAGGTATTTTGTGCAAAACATGGCAGTTCCACTGAATTTGTTGCCCATCTCCATCATGCTGCTGTTTCCTTATGTATAATCATTTTTATTAGCACTCAAACAGCACTTCCTAAAACACTTCTGTCATCTTCAGGCTTTGACCTAGTTGAAAAGTTTATTGTTAATATTATTTTCAGACCATTAACAAAGCAGTTGTCAGCTGTTCAGGGAAAGCAAGGTGCAATAAAGCAAGAAGTTTAGGCAGGGCTACTGAGAGACTCATTGTCAACATTGAGATTAAGCTGCCAACGTCCAAGATCACTTCTTTTGTCATGAGGCTGTGTGAAAATATGGATCTGAGCTGAAAGGGGTTTGTAAGAGAGGCTGCTCCTTTTCTTAGACAAGTTGTGTGTCCTCAGATCATCACAACTACAGCAAAAGGCCTCTGGAGCTCTGGACTCTGACAGCAGTACTAGAAGGTTTGAGTGGTCTGTGAATAATCAGCCTCAACTCCAAAAATAATACAGTTTAAAGGATTAGTCCCTAACTGTTTTATCCTCAGACAAAAGCCAAAAGAATGGTGTTGTCTCAGTCAAAGTCTCAGTTTAATGGATTAACATTTTTAAATTTAAACTGAAATTATTAATTTTGCCGAGAAATTAGCTTGAAACTTGTTGCTTAAGGCCTCGAGATCTGGCCAGGAGTATGTTTTTTCCAGCTACACCAGCCTGATCAACAAGAACATATTCCTGTTTCTGAAACCTTGTCTTGCTTTTGTCTTTCTCCCATCACAGCGAGCACAAAATATTGAACTTCGGTGCATTGCAAACTAAGCTCAGAATGCAGCTCCTCTGAAGAACTCTTCTTGAGAAGGTGACTGAGAGGTACAGAGGCTACTGATCTTCAGAAGTGCCTGATACACCCGGGAGATGTGAGGCTACCTGCAAAAAGCAGCAGAAATTGACATTTTGCATGAAAATTCACAAGAAAAGTGGATTTGCCAAATTCATTTATTCACATCCCTGCCCTGTAACTCCCCCACAGCAAGGAAGAGTTACACACCACCTGCAACTGCCCCTGGGAGTATCACCTGGAGCTCCAACACTGCCTTGCCTTTGGACACATCAAATTCCTTTGGAAGAGAAAAGCCTTTCCATGGAGAAATCCAAACGGCTCATTTGGGTTTCTGGGCACCAAAGGCTTCCCTGAACTCCCACAGAGCTGAGCCCACTGTAATGAAGGAATTTTTAGCAACGCTACATATAAAATTGGAGCAGGTGCTCTCAATAAAGAAAATTCTTAACCCTGCTCATATTTATTTCAGTTCCTCTCTGTCTGGGCATTAAGCCACCATTTCAGTTTCAAGCTTTCCTAGCTTGCTGGAAGGGGTGAAGGATAACCTTTTTTTCCCTCCTTTTTTATTTTTTTTTTCTCCCCCAAGAAAATGTGGAAACAGATTTTAACCTCAGCCCTGGAAGCAGGTTGGGTGATTTGCCAGCAATCCTTCTGAAATGAACTGCCAGGCCACCTAATTAAACAAACCTCCAACATTTTTTAAGCTTCTCTCTCCCAGAGCGCACAAAAGATCAATTTTTGTCCTTTTGGAGGGTGGCATGAAGGAGGGAACTCAAGCAGCCTGATCCCGGTTGTCTCCCAGATAGGGATTTATTTCAGAGATGAATTCCACCTGCAGAAATTATCCCTGGATCCAGACTTCGACTGCGGTATTGGAGCCACTGGTGATGGAGAAAGATTTTGGATTTGGGTTATATTGGGCAATGAATATTTAAATTTGACCAATTACTTTTCCTGTGAGGTGCCCAGAGTCGTGTCTCTAGGAATAAAAGCAGTTCCTTGTCCTCTGGCCTCTCACAAAGAAGAAATTTTGCAGTGAATAAAAACAACAACCCGACAAAGCGTCGGCGCATGGGGCACAAATCAGCGGAGCCACATTCCCATTTTCATAATTCATGGGAGCTGCCATATCTGCTAAACTGCTTTGGGCCACTGGGCGAGTGTGGGGTGAAAAAGGAAGGGAAAAAAAAATAATTAAAAAAAAAAAATGGGCTGGCAGGGGAGAGGGAGACAAACAGACCATTCATAAAGGCATCACTGCAGCGCTTTATGGCATTTCACGCTCGCCCAGAGGAATCACTGGGAACACTGGGAGGAGGCTCCGTGTTAACCACTGCAGGGGCTTGAACTCTCCTGCTGGTTATAAATAGATGTCTGCCCCCACCCCACAGCCAATCTTTTAAGGTGGACCCTGCCCAGAGATGCCCTGGGTGGGTATTGAAGGGGAAAGTTTGGCTTTCCCCACTTTGCTGAAGTGCCCAGGGTGCATTTGCAATTAAATCATGCCGCTATTTTTATTGTTTCTGACTCATTAAAAACAACAAAAAAGGCAAAAAGAAAATAAAAAAGGCAACAAATAAAATAACTTTTATTGACTTGAGGCACTCTGTATGAACACTGAACTTTTCCCAGTGTAGCTTTCCTTGCAGTTTCCACACTCACTGGACTGGGTGACTCAAAGGAAAATATTTCTTGCTCAAACTGATTATTTGAAAGAGTTCACAGGAATCTTTTCTCCTCTGGAATGGATGGGCAAATTCCCAAAGCAATACTATCAACTGGGAAAGAGATGAATACCATCTTAGTCAAATCATTTACTAAAAGACATATTGTAAAAATCTGCCAAAAGCATTGTCCTGTGAATTTGTTCAACAGACTCCAATCACTGGTGGATCTGATGGCAATCAAAATCCTGCAGTGACTTTCTCTGCCAAGGAAGCAGATTTTTTAAATAATTAGTTATACGCTACTGAAAAATCAGAAATTCTTTATCTGCAAATATGAAACCTACGACTTGTAGCAGAACTAACTTACTGCTTAACCCCCCCCAAAAAGAAATATTGCTTAAGACATTTTATAGAAGAAAGAATTAAATACTCCCTCCTGAAAAAGAGATGACAAGTTACAATCAAAATTAGGATTACAGCCTGTGCCACTGACACATCATTATATATATAACATATATATGTCGTCTTATATTTATCTCGTTGCATTATCCAGGCTTACAGATAAGGGTTTTTTTCAGCATCAGTATGTGAATTAAATATAAAAAAGTTCTCACTTCTTAGGAAAACAGATAGAACATCAAGTAAAGATATAGAAGTTTGGATATAAATTGACTAAGTGTATGATTGTGAGGAATACATTTTTCAGAGGAGCAGAGAGAAATTCAAATACTCAGTGAATTTGGGAGATTTTAGTTACAAACATACCACTGACAACATTGAAATACTACAGTGAACATGAATCACTTTTTAGCTTGTTTTCTTTGATCAGAGAGTGACCTACCAGTTAGAGACTCTATTTTATCTTTTCGTTTCATTTATAGTTTCCCCCCCAGCTGAGCCCCAGTAAGATTAGACTTAACTAAAGTGATATTTAACTTTGTTATTTCATGCAAGGATTAGCTATGGGGTCTACCCACAGGGTCTGCCATAGGAACCACACTTTCAAGGTGTCCAATATTTTGTTGTTGCTTTCTCTAGAGAAACTGAATCAACTCCCTGAAATCCATAAACATGTAAATCCATGAACTACATCAACAGAGGAAAAAAATTAACTCCTTAAAGTAACTATCAGCTTGTCAGTATTTGTACACCTCATTAAGCTTCTTTAATTCTACCATTAGCCAAAGTTTTCGAAATTCTAACTGGTTTTTTTTATAGCAGCTTGAGGAAAGGAATATCTTTAAATTATTACTGAAAAACTCAATATGCCCTTTGAATTTCACAGCTTAACTCTTAATAACCACTGAAACCCCATTCCTGGTAAGTGCTACAGAACTTGTCTAATTTCATGGTGGGGGCAGCCTGGTCATCTATTTATAGGCTTGAGATGAACATTTGCTGACATCCACATGGAAACAATTGGGAATGCAAAGTGGCTCATGCTGGGTCACAGACTGACACACATTTGTTAATCCCCAGTTCTGCCTTCACCTGAAATTGGAATGAAATGGTGCTCACACCTCGAACTCAGCATCTCCAGTGATCACCTCGATTAGAGCTGATAAGACATTCAGTTAAATAGTGAAGGCACTGTAAAAAAACCTAATTAAGTTTAATTGTTGCACAACGGTTTAATCAATGTGGTTGGTAATTAAGTGCAAATTATGCACATAATATGTTACAGATGTGGAGGGCTGCTTGGGAAACATAGAGGCTACTATGGGATGTAGGAGGGGTTGTAGGGAGAGAAGGGAATTTGTTGCTAAAGTTGCGGTGGAGACTTTGGATATCCAAGAGTGAGGTTATAGATCTCTATATGTCAGAGTAGTTTTAGAGCTTGTCTTATCAAGAACCTTCTTTATTGTTGGGCTTTAAACCAGCAGAAAATGTAGAAAACTCAAGCCCTAAAACAGGGGATGTTGGTGAGATTTGTGATGGTTATTAGTTTTCTCAGAACCTGAGTAATTCTGTAAACACAATAAACTCAAGTTGAAAGAGTCATTCCATTCCAACCCGCTGGTTTTATATCTTCCCACATAACTTTCTAAAAAAAAAATTCTGGATACAATGTCTTGTGTTTAGTCTGAACTTAGAGGGGACTTTTGTTTCTTTGAAAGCTGAAGTACAATT
Source organism: Neopelma chrysocephalum (assembly GCF_003984885.1). Lineage (NCBI taxonomy): Eukaryota > Metazoa > Chordata > Aves > Passeriformes > Pipridae > Neopelma > Neopelma chrysocephalum. Next base: position 7,626,062 of record NW_020897727.1, read on the forward strand.
AGGTTGGCTACTATAAGGTTTAAGACACGAGAAAGAAGGTTGTTGGAATGGAATACCTTTCTCTGTATATGCTGCTGGCATCATATAAATAAATCACAAAAATTCCAAACCAAACCAATCTCTGATTCTGTGACATAATTAAATTGCAGTTTTAAAAAGTTTTCTTGTATTTTTAAAAAGGTTTTATGAATTTTCTTTTTGCATTCAGCCTGGAAAAGGTAAAAAAACTTTCTGGCAGTGGGATAAGTTATAATGAGGAAAAAGTTGTTAGCTGCTCTGAAAAAAATTTTATTAAAATTAAAATATTTCATCAGTCTGTGCATGATTCTGCATCAAATATCACTCAAAGAGATGCTTAGGACTGTGTGAGTGTGCACAGAGCTCAGTCACCTCTTTCATTTTCAGCATTTGTGATTGCAAAGGGAGGGACTCTGAGTAGCAACTGGGTAACAGGATAAAAGGATAATCCTTTTAATAAAATGGACTGATTTTCAATTTATTTGAAGAAACATGCAGTTTTCTCTCTTACATTTGATCACCCGAAGTTTATCACTGACTACATGTTCACAGTTCTTTGAGAAAGTGAAGTTTGATAAATCCCAGTTTACAGGTAGGGAAAGTGAGGCACAGAGGGTAAAAATAGGTTCACTTTGGTTTCTCAGGAAGTGTATGATGATATCAGCCTGACTCACCAAACTTCAGCCATCTGTTTACCCTCAACACTTTATTTCTTGTATTATTTTCTCCTCTTTTTACCTGAGCTAAGTCAACTGAGCAGGATACACACGTGACACTAATTCCATCGTTGAGCAGACTCATGATTTTAAGCCTTCTGTCAGGCTCTATAAGACTTTTTAGCTGGAATATGAGGTGTGAACAAAAAGAACTGTTAAAACAATTGGGGTCAGAACCTGCCCACTGGATACGAGAACTCCTGTGGACTTTAATGGGATTATTTGCGTGAATAAAAAGAGCAGGGATACCCCATGGCTTCCTCATTTATTCCCAGCAAATGGAAACCTGGTGTTATATGACCAGAAGAAAATGAAAAAGAGGTGGTTGGAGTGTGGTGGTTCTCCAGTGATTTTTTGTAAGCAACTGAAAAACCCGAAATTTCCACAGAAACTCTCTTGTTTACTGACAAAAACCCCAAACACAATACTTTTCCAATTTTTAGCAACCGTTCTTCCATTACTTTTGGTTTCTGAAAATTGAAGCATCTTCAGCTATATCCATATTTTTCCCTCTTTTGGTTTTCTTCCTTCCTTGCAGAACGCAGCAACTAAATCATCTTAGCAGAAATACAAATTTTAGCCAAAAAATTCAGTTAGGGGAAAAAAAGGCCCCTTTTTTCGTTCCAAAGAAACCCTGGAAGGCAGCTCTGTTAGTGATAATAATTGGAATATCAGACAAAGGTTCAAGATGAAGCTGCTGCAGCTCAGCCCAGGTAGGGCTGTGCAGATGCCCTCAGTAATTACCCCAGCCTGGGTAAGGAAAGGTCAGTGGGAATGGTATCCATGCCCTCCTCACTCCATAGGACAATGAGGTCCATATGTTGCCTTCACTCCCGAGCCGGTTGCAACTGGAAGAAGGTCAGCACTGCCGAATTATGGGGAGGAAAAGTGGAAAAGCGAGAAGAGGTTTTTGCAAAGGCCAAAAAAGTGAGGCTTTCATTTTATATTCAATTTATCTTTTCGCCTCCGAAAGGGGCACAGAGGTTGAGAATTATGATGGAGTTTTTTAATTTTATTAATGACAGGCTTTGTGGTTGCTAAGGGAACTTGACCCAACCAGGGGGAGAAAAATGGCCCAGCTCAGTATTATCAGGATTAATCTGCTGCCTTGAAATAGCTGGATCTTTCTCCACCGGCCTCACGAGTCCTTCCTGCTCTGCCTCTATCTCCACAACCACCTTGTTGACATGAGCCTACTGCTTAATCCTTGGGAGGAAACCTAACCCTTGGCCTCGGAGAGATGTCCCTGGGAGAGGGTGAGCAGAGTGCAGCCGTGCAGGAGGTGAAACCCCCCTGGAGTTCAGCCCTCCAGGCGCTCGCTCCCGTCAGACAATAAAGCCGTGAGACGTTAATTTAACGGGGGGCTTGATTACACCGTGATAGGGCCCTGCTGGTGGCTTCCAACTGCCCCCTTTATAGTATTAGTATTTATTACACCCCATGTTATAAGGCATGGGGATTTGCTTCTGTAGGGCAGTTTGGCTGAGCAATGAAACATAATGTTTCTTTTATTGCTCAATAAACACTGTGCTCTCTTTCACTGCCGCTTTTTCAAGCCCGTTAAGCCTCTAACACAATAATCTTACAGCCCAGCAATGAGAAATCCCAGCCTGTATCCACTTTCGGTTACTTCTGAGGCCTCCTAGAGGCGAGATTCCTGGATGATTTGGTCTCTGGGAGTTTTGCAATCCATACCTACTTTTTTTTTTCTGAAAGGTTTTGGTCTTTGGGACAGTGACAGTCTTTGGAATAGGTTCTTCTCATCCTCCAGAAAAAGAGAAGAAACCTAATGTTGGTGTGAAGGTCACGGCTGTAGAGCCTCTGGTATTTTGTTTTCCCATCCGTGTACATCCACACGTGGGTTTGCATCCCATGATTCAACACACCTGGTCTGGCCCAGGGCAAAGTGCTGACAAGAAACCTCCAGGCATCTTCCACACTTCTCTGCCAGCAACCCCAAATCTTTTCCTGTGACATGCCCACCTCCGAGCTGTTCCCAACCTGGCCGTCTCCTCTGAGGAGACCAGTGTCTGTAGTGCATTAATTGATAGTGTTATGAAGTGTTCAGCTGTCCCACCACGGGCAAGAACAAGATTTTCCAGTGTTGACTTCCCTTCTGCATTAGTTAATGTTTGGAAACTCAGTACATCAACACTCTGGACTCCTGCACTGGCCTCTCATCACCTTGTACGGCTCCTAATGTGCCAGCCCATTATCCCTCGTGCTGTAACGGGATACAGTGGTCACAAATACACCTCCTTGCAATAATATTGCATTTCCAGCAGAGAAATGGAACCATTTTAGACATTGGTTATGTAGGGCAGCTGATTAAGGGCTTAAAAAATACGCTATAAAAGCTTTTGAGGGCATGACCAAACATTGCAGACAAGGATGACAGTGATTTCTACAACCTTTTACAAGTTGCTTAGCTTAGAACTATGACTTTATATTCTTTTTCACATTTTACACTCAATGCAGTGTTCAATTTTTTTTTCTTAATTCTCAAAGAATCACAGATCTTTGTGTTAAATTGTGCCAAAATCTTGCACAGTTTTTGTGTTTAGTATGATTTATTTATCATGAATGATGACAGCAGTGTGTCCACTGGAAACCCTCTTTCAAGCAAGTAGTCTGTCTCTGAAGTTCTCCCTGAAACATAATCTGTTTTTTCCTTCACACTGGACCATTTTAAGCCTTTCTCTCCCTCTTTATTTTTGTCTTCTTAAATAACTACTCTTAATCATCCTTTTCCACATATTTGTAGATCATTTTAATGTCCCCATAGGTCAATGCCAAACATGACTACAGTTAGCAGTTGTAATCTTTTCACTTTTTTCAGTCCATGCAGTTATCCCAGCAGGAATCTCATCCACATGATTATACTTTATGGTGCTGTCCCCCTCTTCTGTTGAGTTTTTGTTTTAATTAAATACCAAAAGTACAATGATACAATTACTGTGCCATCTTCAGTGAAGGTCATGGCAATTTTCATACCTGCCATGATTCTGGCAGCTTCTTCTTTCCAAGAGATTATCAGCATATTGGATTTCTCTTTAAATGCACATACACACATATTTATATAAAGCTCAATTGTCATGTTTAGTTTTTAAAATTATTTCTATGCTTTTCTTTTAAAACAAGTTATATGGGGGGGAAGTATACAATCAATATTAGTATAATTCAGGAAGAAGAGAGAAGATTTAAGTTTCCAGTAACATGGTAACATGTTTTCTGGCAGATACCAAGAGTTTTAATTTAGAATTTTTTATTAATAAACTAGGGAATTACAGCTCTTGTAGCAGCAGCTTCTCTGCTCATTCCTAAGATGATTTAGTTCTGCACAGGAAATTTTGCCTTCAAATTGCAGGTGGCCTCACTTCTTTGATTCCTAAATATTCCAATGCTTCTTTAGGGGATGTTTGTTCTCATTTATTACTCTGTGTATTTAGAAATAGTGGTTAGAATTGCTCTATGGATCTGATTGGAAACCCACAGAGGTCAGCTGGAAGATGTACATTGACTTCCCTGGGTTTGAGAGAGCCCAAATTACCCTCAAGGTCTTCAGACAAGTGCACCAGCTTTAGTCCAAGCTCCCAACCACTTTTATACATAAATAGGACCTGAGAGCAGCAGCATCACAGACTGTCCTGCTCAGAGCTCTTGCCCCTTCACAGAATCACACACCTCTGTTAAACACTTTGTCCTGCCAGCAAAGGGTTAATAAGTACACACTTCAAAAAGAATCCCTTTGAATCATGGCCTGAGAGGGAGCTCAAATATTTTCTCAATGGAGAGTTAGTGGAATTTTCTATAGATCTGGGGTGAAAGAAAAGTCTTCAGAAAGTCTCAGAAGAAAGATCCTTTGAAATGGCCCGACTTATGTTATGATAAGCAGTTCGATAAGCCCACCCATGGTAAAGTTATTAGGAATTTATATCATATGGATCCCATTAACCTAAACGTTTGCTTTCAAAGAAAACTTCTCGGTACATGACTACCACTAAGTCCAAGCACTTCAGGTTTGGGGATTGTGTTTTTACAAATGAATCGAGGGTTATCCAATCAATTAGCTGAATTCCCTGTGTAATTGTGCTTTAAATGAATCACCTGGTACTAATGAGGCTGCTTACCCATTAAAAGAAAAAAAAAAAAACCAGCATTGCCTTTAAGGGAAACACTTTTAAATCTGCAGAACAAAATATCTCACAGTCTATAGTTAATCTTTGGCACTCCCTGCCTTGGGATATACCCAAAGCAGGTAGATTTCCAAGATTAGGCAGAAGGATTTAGGTCATATGGCAGTCAAAATACCACTCAAGCTAGTTTTAATTAATTATTACAAGGCCATCTGAAATCATTACTGAGATCAAAGCCACGTTGTTTAGGTGATAATAAAAATATAGGCTAAGAATAAGGTTGGAGCTTATTCTCCACAGGCAGAAAGCAAAGCAGGACCATGGAGATGACAGATGGAAGAGGAGGAAGGAACTGAATGACCAGTGCTGGTTACACAGAAATTCAGCTTTAAAGCTTGGAAAAGAACCCAGTTATTTTAAACATCTCGCCTGCTACACTCTGCTGCGCTTTGGAAGGGTTTAATACACAGCCTTTTGCCATGAAATAAATTATCTCTGTGCTAAATTATTGAAAAAATTAGATGGATTGTAACCCCTACAGAAGCATAAAGGATTCCAGACTACAAGGGTTATTTGTCTGTCCTGTAGCACGGAGCTATCAGTGGTTTAGTGAGGGATTTTATCATTAACTTATATTGTGGTTCTAAATTAATTCAGTCGAGCAAAAAAGAGAAAGAGAGGGAAAAAAAACATTTAAGGCCGTGCTCTCCACGGTGGAGTCCACAGGCAGGAGGCTGCAGTGGATTATACGGAGCATATTTCTCCTGACCACAACTGGATTGAAACAATTTACTGGATGCGAGCCTTGAACAACAGCGGGTCTGGGATGGGGGAACACCGTCAGCCCTCCTTCCTCCCACCCAGTAAACACTTGATTTTCCTCTTGGGAAATGGGCAACACCTTGTCCCGCTCGGCTTTGTCGCGGCTTGATGGGATGTAACGTGTCAGATCCAAAGGGGCCTTCAAATCCCATTATTAAGCATATTGTTGGAATTATTGCTGGGCTATTTTTGGTTCATTCAGGGGTCAGTGCCCTTCCGTGAGCAGGGAGTTATTAGATATTCCCCTGGACAAACAGAGAGATAATTACTCAGCAAAATAAAAGAAGGCACTTAGAAGTTGGCAAACCTGAGAGTATTCTTGCTCTAATTTAGGGAAACTTCTGATGCTTGGAGCTGGAATTTCTGGCCTGTAGAAAGAGTCTGACTAAACTCTCCCCAACTGTTTTCGGTGAGGTGGAAAAAAACAAGAAACATGCAAGAAGTGCCTACTTTTGATCACCAATGTGTTTTGATCTCATAAATTATGTCTGAAATTAGGCGTGGACTGGAAAGTGTGAGTGTGTTTTCTCTCGGTCTGGGAGCTTCTTGTTTTGAGAGAAGGAGCCCTGTACCTCCACCTTCATCAAATACCTTTTTCATTCCACCTCTGCTTTCTAAAAAGTAGGTTTCTCTTGCCATTTATCAGAGGTGTCACGAGCACAGGATGGAGAAGCACCGCACACCTCCCTTTCTTTCTCCTCTGGGACTTCCTCAGTCTAAACCTCATGCTTAGCTCCAAAGAGACCTGAAAATGTTCCAGTCTATGGAGCAGGTTGACCTGCAACCTAATCTCATCCCAACTGTCATAACACTGTGTTAGCCATGCACAGCTAATAAATCACAATAATGCTGAGTTAATGGAGCGGGCTTTGACAGTGCCAGGATTAGAAGGGCACACAATAAACAAAGAGTGTCTGAGTGCAGAGGTACAGTAGAGCAGTGAAAAATCACCAAGTGATGCTACAAATCTTGTGCTGGTATTTCCATGGGCCTCTGCTATAGGCAGAGCTGTGGGGGAGCTCAACTCCTTCACATGGTCCTTCTTTTCTGTCAGACCATAAGACAAGGCATGAGAGGAGGTTTGGTGTAGGAGCTCAACCCGGTGTAAAGTGCAGCTGAAGAGACAGGTCAGACTGTCTGGAAGGGTATAAAAGGAGGCTGGTGAATTATCTTGCCTCAAGCAGTGATTTCCTCCTAGCGATAGGAATCCTCACTGGCAAGGCTGGGAATTCATGGCTTTGTAGGGAGAACCACAGTCTGTCCATCTGAGACAAAACACTGCCTGAAACAAGCCACCAGGTTCAATTTAAATAGATATAATGAGAAATATAAGGAGAAAAAAATCACACCAGAAAAAGATGTTCATTTTTTAAAGGTCTCAGGATGACTTACTTGAATAGACATGCCCAAAGAATATTCCCTGTAACTTCTACAACTTCCAAAGCAAATGCATGGATAAGTAGTAGAGCTGTGTGGAGAAACTTATCATCTTTTAACAAGAATGCTTTTGGCACTGAATTGTGCATCTCTTAGATCCCAGAATAGATTTTAACATTGTTTTCTTAACCCTGGCATGGGAAAGAGTGGATTTTTCAACCTTTGTTAATGATGGACAAGCCTGAAGACTTTTGATAATTTACTTCACAATGGGTAAATAGCCAAAGTCACCTTATCTGAACCAGTCAGGATGATTTGGTCTGAATAAAGAAGCTGGAAGTCTCATGAGAACAGGACTTCTTACAAGAGTTCCATTATTTCTTCTTTCCAGTAGGAAAAGCGACACAAAGAGGATATCCTATCTTTCTGTATTTCAGGACCCCTGCTTCTCCTCAGGGCTGGAACCAAGAAGCTGCAATATCATGTGAAACTAAAGATTGGGAATCATTTCACTGACCTTTTTGGAAAGATTAAATGCAACTGTAGGTTTATATGCACAAACACATAGTGATAAAGAAACAACATTTCTTTGTTTCCTTTTCTTCAGTTAAGTCTATTAACTGGTGGTGTTATTTTTTCACTTATGTATTCTGTTAAGAGATGAATCAGATCCCCCTTTACTCTCTATTCTTTGGCAATATTTTTGCTGGTAGAACTGGGGAGTTCTCCTCTTAGCAGAGGAGAAATCTTAATTCATCTTGGAGTAACCCAGAGAAGTGAAAGAAGGAACTTAGATTACAAGTTGAAAGAGTAAGTGGTCAACTCAGAGGAACTAATCTTAAGCCCAAGTTCATGTTTAGCTTTCAAACATGAACTTTCAAAATTGCTAGAAATTTGCTGCAAACCCTTAAACCAGTACAAGACCAGACTAATAACATGGAAACACACCATTTGTAGAGGTCTGAGCTAAAAAGAATAGAGAACCTGATGTCAGTAAAAGTCTGAACATCCAGACAATGATGGGACCTTAAGATTTAAATTCTATGTGAACAGAAAAAAAAAAAAGAAGGAAAGGAAGAAAAGAAAAAAAGCAAAGGAAAAGAAGGGCCATGGTCTATGCTGATGCCTGCATTTTTGTTCCCAGCCAGGAACATATCACATGCAGAAATCAAAACTAACCATTGAGCAATACTTTGGGGGGCTGGGGGTGGAAATCTCCACATTTGGGTTTGCTCCAAGATGAGCAGAATGGTGTGATGTAGATCCACCCACACTCCAGTGCCTCCAACAAAATCTGTTCACTGGGCTTTTGCTTATGGTACCTGCAAATGTGACCCTAATGAGCAACTTTCAGTCCCTTCTTTGGTCTTTGGGATCTTGCTCTTTGATGTGTCATAAACGTGGGCATCTGCCCCAGTTCCTGCAAGGAGTTGTTCCTGCAGTGCAACAGCTGCAAAGATTTATAAACTTCTCTGCTTCAGGCAAATTGGTAAATGTCTATTTGCAGCTAATTCTTAATTTGGGTTTTGGGGGTTTTTATGTGTGGAAATGCTGGTGGCTAAACCCTTGGATTGCCTTGGGACTTTTCCATGCTCATGTAACATCTACCCCTTCCTAGATCAAAACAGACATGCAAATCAACTCTTGAATATTTGTGGATGCTCTATTTTCTTGCAGACTCACTTCAACTCCTTGCAGATCCAGACAGAACCCAGATGAGCTTTTTAGCCCAGCACAGCTCTGCCTCCACCCAGAGACAGTCAGACCTCAGGCAGTAAATCCCAAAGGCTTCAGCCTCTCTGGTATTCCACCTCCTGGTACCTTCTCTCTTCCACCTAACGCTTGAGAACCTGGTGAGTTCATTGCCCATTTTATGAGCTATTGAGTGGAGTGAACATGTGACTCAAATGTAATTGAGTTTTAACTGCTGGAAAAATATCTTGTTTCTGCTTGGGTACTGAGTTTATTGGTTTCTCAAATTTTTATCAGTTTTTTACATGTGCCTACACTACAGAGCTCTGGTGACTAAGAAATGGGAGAGGACACTGTGAATTAGGAACTGTAAAAGGGAGGAAACGTAAATTAGTGACGTTCTCTTCTTCCATAAATAAATATTTATGACTCCACCAATAGGTTATCCTGCTTCAGCCCTGTACAAACACCGTCTGCAGCAGAGGTAATGTTGATTTTAAGCAATGTGCCCTCAGATTCAGAGTCCTGTTTCTCAGTGCATGCAATGGGAGTTAGTGCAGCTCAGCTCCTCATAGATTTAAGACTCTGATGCTTGAAATCTATGTCCAGGTGCTTTACAGGTCATTGGGAAACTACTTTATGCATTTCCATTTACATGGCATCTCCTGAAACATTAATCTTTGCAATTGCTGCCATCGAAAATTTATCTGAACTATTGAAGGAACAGTCACTCAAATTCCTCGAATCTTGTTCCCTCAACACATTTATTTAGGAGATTCCATTCCTTCAGGCTGTCCCTCTTCTTTCCTGAGGATGTTTCAAAGCAGAGTGAAATGAGGACTCTTCCCCTGTTGACACTCTGAGTTTGGCTGTGAAGAAGGATGTTATTTCTGCGAGAGCTGGAGTTTCCGAAGGCAGCCAGTTGAGTTTGTTTATTCCCCCATTTCAAAGCCTGCACTGTCCTGTGGCTCCACATCACCAGGGCAGCTTTAGTGCCTGACAAAAGTGTGGAGGAAACCCCCTTGAGCACGAGATGTTACAACCTTCTGCAGAGGAGTGGCCAACCCCCTCAGCCTCCCAATGCTCTCCTGCCAGACCACGCAGCGCTGAGATGCTGAAATATGTTCTTTCCTGGCAGCGCTCAGGAACGGCCAATTTAGTGGGAGAAGGAAGTTGGCAGAGCTCTGTCCGTAAAGACTTTGAAATAGTCTGATTTTTATCAGAAATGACAACAGCAAAAAGAGCATAAGCCAAGGGTGCTCCAAAAGCTGCGCTCGTCTCCTGCCTCCCTCTACTCTCACCAATGTCATGGAGAGAATTTCCTTAAGTTTTCTCCAGGAGACTCTATGGAAGAGTTTGACTCAGTTCCTGCAGTGTCTTGGGTCCTTATGTTTCTAAGGGAAAAAGTGTGTTTTGAGTAAATTATTGACAAAGCAAAAGTGTGACTCTTCTGAGGTCGTTTCAGTGCATGAGGCCACATTCTTCCTCGCAGAGCTGGTGAAAGTAAACAACATTATTATAGATTTTGGTCATGCCCTGGCATCAGTAAGTGCAGTTTCTGTGTTTGCCATATGCTCTCACTGAACTGGAACAGCACTGCATACACAGGGAAATTGTTTAAAGAGCCAGTTCAGCCTCAGAACTCGCTGTCAAAATTATGATGTACATGATTCGTCCTGTGAACCACAAAAGCGTTTTTGTTTGTCAAGTGAAATAATGTGTAATTTGGTAGATCATTTAGGAAAGCTTTTTATTTGTTTGTTCGGGGATTTTTCCCCCTTTTTTTGCCTTTTTTTTTTCAGTATTCCACCACAGGCCTGGAGATTGGAGCATGGGAGTAGTGGAGAGGATCCTGCATCTCCCTGGGACAACGGGACGACAGCAACTCGATGTGAGATTGAAGACAGAGGAGGCAAAAGCCAAGACTTTAAACTCTGCTCTCAGAAGGCGACTTGCTGAGCCAAGTAAAGAGAAGAGGGAAAATTGACACCCCACAAGACATGGACAATTGTTGCCACCGGCTGGGAGGCCTTAAATTACAACCCCATTTTGTATATCCAAAAGCTTACACTTTCTATTTATACATCCCACTTCTTCTGTGCACCAAAAGTTGGATTTGGCAAATGCAGCTATTCCCTGCAGGCATATGGGTGAGGTTTGCTGCAGAGAAAATAAACTTGATTGTTGAAAACCTGTGTTTGCAATTACTCTGAGTTTCAATATTCTGAGGTCAAAATAGATCCTTTTAAAAATCATAATGCTTTGAAACAGATTCGTTTTCTTTCTGAAATGGTTATTGGATTAAAATGAAATATTGAAACGTTTTTGGTAAGCAAGTCATAGCAAAACCCTTCAATAGAAATTATGAAAATGTGGAAAGAAATAAAGTATAGAAAGTTTTTTGGGGTAAAGACCATTTCTGTTAAAAATAATTAGTTCTAAAAATGACAACCAGCTACACTGAGCAGGCCAAACCAGGTTTCCAATACATCTTTTGGGAGATTATTCCACGGTCTGAAAGATCTTTGCTTGGCAAAGGGGCAGGTACAAATAGTAAGAAACGTTTTCTTCAGGGACTTTGGTGGACGAGATGAGAATCTGAGTTCATAAATATTGTCACAGAAAATTGTGGGACTCTCTTAGGACAAAAAGTCAGATTTTGCAGCCTTTTTAATGTGCCTAATTTCCTTAGGAGTGAGGAACAGGGACTGGCATTTAAAAATATATTAAAGGTCCCAGCCAGGACTGAGCCAAGGAGGTCTCCCAAGTTGGGAATAATCCTAAAATTCTGAAGCAATCATTCAAAGGGGATGAACTATTTTTAATCATTTATTTGCTATTTATATTTCAATGACATCTCCAGAGTGTGTCAGCAGAGCTTTCACATTGGATGACCAACTCGAGGTGAATTTTTGATAGAGAAAGAGTAAAAAATCATAACTCCAGGAGCAGGAATAAAAAGCAGATCTAGAAAAAAGATCATAAGCAATTATTTAGGTCCTTGAGATACAGAAACACACTGCAAAAGAGCTTCAACAGGACTAAGAGCCAGAGCCTTTCTCCTCCGCCTCGGACTGGAGCTACATCTGGCACTTCACCCTCCTAAGAAAACAGTGAGGGGCTTGTTCCAAGGAAGGTGCAAGGAGGGCAGCCAGAGCTGCTCTGCATGCTCCTTGCCTTGAAATATTCCTTCGCTGCATGCCCACTTGAAGGCCCCTTTATGCTGAGGAAACTTAGTGTAAATAGGAATCAGGCTCTCAAAGAGCCTGGAAAGCTGTAGCACGAGAGTTCAAACCTTTTCAGTTCAAACCCTTCCAGATCAGAGCAGCTCTAAACCTCCAGCCAGGTTTCCCCCCACCATACACAGTGTGCTCATTAGGGCTGGCTGATGAACTCTGCTAATTACCTTATGCTTGGGGCTGCCATGTTATGGATGGCGAGAACACCAGGGGTGTGTTTTTGGAGGAGAGGAGGGGGCGTCTCTTAGTTTGATTTCTTGGAAAGAAAAAGCTTTTACTTTATTTTATTTTTTTTTAACCTTAAAGTGTTACTTGTAAATGGAGGCCAGAATTTAATTTCAGATAGTGTTACTCCACCTTGTGCAAGTGATTTCTCTTGACACTGCACTGACTACCCGTGCACAAAAAGCCCTTTATGACTTACACGCCAAAGAGCCTGAAGTATTTTTTGCCTCTCCAAAAATGACATTTCATTCTCCCCCTCCTTTTTTTTTTTTTATCACCTGAACACTGGCCTTAAAACCACAGCACGCAAAGGCCCCATGTGAAGTAGGGAAAGGCATTCAGCATCTGCTTATATCCCCAAACTGAAGCACCAGTGTGCCTAAAAAAGCTTGTATTTAAAGGCATTGCAGCTGCATCAGCTCATATTTCATCCAGCCACCAATTTCCTTTTCCCCCTGACAAACAGGCCTCAGAAAGAACCCAGGCCAGAAATTCTCCACGTTAGCGAAACATTTCCTCTTTCCCGTTCTCCCTTCCATTAACATTATTACGCTGCTCCTGGGAAAAGATGACTTTTCCAATCCAGGCAGCATATTTCTCTCTTTTCTTTTCTTTCTGTCTGTTTTCTCCTTCTCCAGGCCAGAGGGAAGGGAAGAACTGGGGTGCGGATAACAAGGGAGAAGGAATATTTGGGCGAAAGGAAATAGAATGTTTCTTCAGGAAGGAGACCCTAAAATCTGCCTCCTTTTTGCATGTGAATGCTGAGGGATGGCAACTCCTGGCTCTTCCTTCCACTGAGTGTGAGATACAAAGAGAGAGAAAAACACCATGTGGGTGACAACACTCATTGAGGCTCAGGTGCTCAAATACAACTTTGGTGACAACATTCACCAAAAGTCAGGTGCTCCCTCTGGGATAAAGTGCTGCTTAAAGCCCATTTGGCTGATCCAGGGGTTAAACTCATCCCAGACCTGGCTTAAGCCAAGTTGCAGCTGGTTAATAAGTCAATATTTACAGTTGTCAGGATATTATACTTGTTTCTAGATGTCCAGCCACCTTCATGGTCTGTGCAATCCCATTTCTGCGTGTCCCACCTCCACTAAAGGTCTCCATCCTCCCACCTTGCAGGACCAACCCTTTAACTCACGCATCTTTACTGCCTGATTTATATCAGGGCTGTAGCAAATGGATTCAACCTACACAAGACCAAAACCAGCTCTGTTAAAAAAAGGAGTGATTATCCTGCGTATCAGGAGGGTTGTACTCGTATCGAGTCTGATTTTACCATGTGCATGTTCGCTTCAGTCTGCTTTTATTTTTCTTCTCCTTCAAGAAATGGAAGGCAGGGTCCCAGAGGACAGAAAACATCTCAGTGAAATTAGTGGCAAAGGACAGCCAGGTCATAATTCCTCACCGCAGAGCAAGCGTGTCGTGACTGAACCATAAACTTTCTGTTATGCCCATAAAAAAGGTGAAACAGCAGCATCTGCTCCCTCAAAATACCCTCTGGCATTATTTTAAAGTCACTTTACCCTATTCTAAGGTAACTAACTCAGGAAATCCATTCTTGAGGCAGCTATTATAAGTTCTAATAGGGAATTGTTTCTTCTTTCTCATTGTGCCTAAAAAGCCAAAAAATAATTTGGGTTTCTCGTGTTTGGTTTTTTGAGAAGTCAACCCAAAAAGCAGGGAGATTTTATGAAAAAGTGCCTTATAAAGGGAGCAGTATAAGAATAGGTTTGACAGATAATTTTCTGCAGGTATTAATTACTTAATCATGCACCAGTGGCTGAATCAGGTATTTTGAATCAATCAGATTTTTTGTTGTGTTTTAGCAATTCTTGGCAATAAGTACTAACACCTCAGAAACGGATTAAAAATCATAATTTCAAAGAGTGCAGGAATGGTTCATTTCAGGAGATCAGATGGAGCAAATTTCCTTTCTGTTGTTCGCTTCCACTTTGACTTTGTAATTCTGTTCTAAATAAACCTTCTGCATAAATTGTTGTTTACAGTGACAAAGGCAAATCACGTCAAGCCAGACCCCTGAGCCTTTTCCTGCAGGATTATCAGAAAGGGGCAGTTTCTCTAACCACTCTTTGTTCCTCCTTTTTTTTTATTTTGTGTTTTCTTGCTTGCTTTGCTGTTTTTGCTTTTCCCTCTGGGTTGGGAGCTTTGTACAGACAGACCTTCCCTTGGGAATGGTTTCAGTTTCAACAAATTGCCATTCCGTGACACCCTGCCAAAGAAGTACCTTGGAAAATTCCCAACCACCTCTAGTCTGTTCTCTGGAGCACATTTCACTTCCAAATCCTTGGATAGTTATGGAGCAAACCATCCCAGGGCATAGTCCCCTCCACTCCAGGGCATCCCTTCTGCAAGGGAGCTCGACCCCACCTTAAAGGGAGGCAATTTATATCCAAGAAGGTTCTTTTGGAGGTGACATTCAGCCTCAGTTTAAAGCTGAGGAGGGGGTTTTCCAGCATTTTTGACAAAAACAGAGCAATGATATTGTGTCTGGTTTTGATTTAGAGCTCGTTGCAGTGTCACACTTAAAAAAATTTAAATTATTCGTATTTTGTAGGGCTTGAAAAGATCAGTTTTATGTTTTTGAAGGTTAAGAGCAGGCAATCCACTCGATTTTTTTGCTTTAGCATCTTCAAATAGAGAATCCTGTTGTATTTAGCAGTGTTAGCAGAAATAAGAAATCACAAACTTTTGAAAAGAAATATACAAGTATCAGTAATGCCAGCTTTTTTTCTAAAAATATTAGTTTTCCATGAATGTTTTTCAATTCTAACATCAATGAAAAAGATATTATTAACTTATTTATTTTTTTCACTTGGTGTAAAAATAACTGTGTAAAGTGCAGAAGATACATAATAAGAAGCAAAAGCATGGACTCGTTTAGACAACCCAGGTTAATTCTTTGGCTGCACCTCTAAATGTTTGATTCTGCTCAGCTCCCTTGAACGTGATTCTTATTTTTTTTTCTCTTTAAATTCACTCTGGAACAACTCACACAAAAATTTTGACCGTTGTTTTGACCGATTTTATTTTTTTTTCCCGCTCTTCCCCAACATGGTTTCTATGAGCTCTAAGAACAACAAAAATAATAAACCCAACGTTCAAGTTATGCCTGGAGAAGTTTTATTTCGGTTTTACTTCCACCAGTGTCAAAATACCATTCTTAGCAGCCCCGGTTCCCTGTCACGTGGTTGGAGATTTTTGTTTCATGCCTTTCTGGTTAGAGATGTCTTGCTTGAGAATTTTATTTCGTGCGTGTCATAGAACAAGTATGTTTTTTATGACATTTATGAATGTGACCAGTCTGGGAACATGCTGTCTGTCTGCTCGGGTTTAAGCCAAAATTGAAGTCATTGTAACTAGAATTTCCAATTTTGGGGAGAGCTGATCCGTCAGCTGGGGGTCAATAAATTGGCAGAGTCATCTTTTATAGCATGAGAAGGTGATTTCTGCCTTAGAGGAATTGTCAGGGTGAGGTTTTGATTATCTGAAATATTCATCAGAACGATTCTTTCTACCTTTCCTGCCTTTCCTTTTTGTTATAAAATTTATATTAACTGTAGTATTAAATAAAAAAAATGCATTTAAATTCTCAGTGCCTGTTACAGAAACCAGTTTTGTCCTGACGTGCAAGAATCAAGCCTGCAGCATCAAAATATCACATAATTTCAGTTTTCTGTTGCATTAAACCCGCCTGTCTTATTTCAGCTCCTCCAACTCTGAAATTCATGATTGAGAGCTGTTAACTCCCAACGATAGCTCCTGGCAAGCAGGGCTTGAGGTTTTTTTAATATTTTATTTTAATTATTTTTAGTTTATAGCTCAGCAACTCGTCTGACCCAGGGGAACACTTAAACTAAATTTGATAGATGTCAAGTTAGGAAAAATAAAGACAGCAGTGTTCTTTCTGCCTGCAATTACAAATGTTTGCTGGAGACTTTTCTGACAGGATTAAGCAGAGCAGAGACCTGGGGAGAGCAGAGAGGGACTGTCACTGAGGTCACCTTGGCTGATGTTCTCCAGAGCCTGGAAGGGGAGGAGGACTAGGACACCCACCGGTAGCAGTTGCTCCTAACTCCAAATGCAGCGGGTTTTCCCTTTTTTCCCCCTTTTCCCTGAGCCCTGATGCGTCTTGCATCAACTGCAGGAGCTAAAAAGAGAGTGCTTGTTTTTTCAGCTGACATTTGGAGCTGTGGAGACCTCTGAGATGCCCCATAGATGGGCTGAAAAACCCCCAAGACAAACAAAAATCGGAGCTTAACGAGCTGCAAAGGAGTGAGGAAATGCTCCAGGAAACGACGCAAAAGCCTGCTTTTGACAGTCTACCCCAAAACCAAATATCAGAAACATCCCCAAAAAATAATAAAAGTAGATGTGCTGGTTTCCAGTCCTTTTTTTTTCTTACAATCTAAAATATTAGAGGACACTGTAAAACCGACTGATGCAATTAGTGAGAAAGAGAGAAAAATGAGACTCCTCAAAGTTCTATAGGAATTATTCAGAGGGCAAAAATGTTGCATCTCTCCAGTATAATATACTGGCAAACTGCATCAGGGAAAAGGAATGGGCTCTCCAGTTTTTTGTCATTAGATCATGGGCTCAAGTCATGCCCAGGAATTTAATACAAAACTCAGTGAAATCAACAGGAGCCTCATTACTGGGAATCAATACTAAGGTACACAAGAAAGGACAAATAGAAATTGTTAGAAAAAAATATTGAGCATTCATATGTTACTTTGAATATGTTCAGTTTTTTCTTTACACTGAAATAAGGGGAGAAATTTCTTACTGGTCTGATCTTTCCATAACTCATTTCAATATTTGTTTTTGGGTGACCTCCACTCCTATAGCTTTACTTATATTCTATCACTGGAAAAGAAGGAGAGGTACAGGCTGGGTATGAATAAAGTACACACACCCAAAATTGGGTTATGTTTGAAGGTTGGAAACTCTTTTTTTACTGCTATTTTTAATAATGAAAAAAATCTAAATTATGTCTAGGGATGTGGATAATTTTTCCCACTCTAAAAAAAAGGCTGACAAAGAAATGTTTCACAAATTGATATTGTATGAAAGTTCTTCATGGATCTTGTGAGATCAGCTGATTCCAACCCAATTTGGGAAATTTTCTGAGTGAAATAGTATTGTCAAAGGGGTGCCCACTGCACAAAGCTCAACATAAAATGCCCTGAATCCTACAACTTTCTAAGCATAAAACCTGAACTACATTTTCCTGCTGGAGATGTCCTTTCCGCTGTGGGAATCAAGGGCGGTACTACTTGCTCATGATTTAAACTGTTTTCACTGCCTATTTTCCAATATTAATAATTAATTTTAAGGTTAAATCCTTTACTGGATGGACAGGTATTTTTATAACACATTAAAGAGCATTTACTTAAGGTGAAGCACAAGCTATTTTTCTTCCCAGCTTTCAGACAAATAAATCAACACACATGTATATATATATATTTTTTTTTTCAATACTTGGTAACAAAAAAAAAACCTGAGGTCATCTGAATTATTTCATAATCAGGCAGGTAAAAGTGGCTTAGCAGATTATGAAACCCCACTGCTGCCAAATTGCTCCATGATGATAATTATTTGCTTCTGTTCTTTAATTCTGGGTGGGCAATGCTGCTTTTCTTCTGCCCTCTGAAAAAAAAAAAAAAAGCAGGATGGCTCTCCCTATGGTTTTTGGCTTAACTGCACACATCTGGGTTTTGTATCAAAAGAAATAAATATCAGCCCTAATTAATCCTCTGAGGCTGCCGGGTACGAACTCCTGAGCAACACAGGCTTTAATTACAGCTTCAACCAGGGATGGAGTTGGTTGGGGAAGTCTGGCTGTTGATTTAATGCACTATATCATGTCCAAAAGGATCTGGAACAACACTGATTTACATCAGCTGAATATTTGGCTCATTTGAGACTCCCTTGGGAAGGAGAGGGGCGATACCTATATCCATACACTCCCCCTGAGTTGTTCAGATGTGGTGTGCAGCAAACTCTATTGCAAAATGCTTGTGAAATCCAGTTTGCTGAGTTCAAATGTTGAAGTTGTTTAATTGGGAAAAAAATAGCGTGATATTGAAAAAAAACCTCCGAAAATATTATGATCATATATTCATATATTTTCTCAATGAATATGAACTCCTTGATTTACTAGTCCTTTGTAAAAGGTTATTTAGAATGATTCAACCACAAGATAAAGCTCCTGTATTTCAGACAAAGAAGTATCTAAATGACAATACTCTGATTACTTTTACGTGTTTACTAATTCAGTTAATTTAAAGATAGACTTGAGGGATTTAGTTGAACAGCAATAAAACTTGTTGAGAATGGGGTTTGTTACACATTTTACAATTCAAAACCTGTCTGTCTGTGTCTCTTGTATTCCCTTCTTTTTTTATTTTTAAGAAGAATTTAAAACCATGTTGTTTGTAAATGTATGAGTGAATTCAGAGCAAGTGAAGGTAAAGAGACTTTTAACACTGTCCTCAGTACAGCCAGGCTTTGTGCAAACTTCCCTCCCTTCCAGTACACCTCAAGTCTAACTTGCAGTAAACCTTATTATTCTAGTCCTTAGTTTATCTACCAAAGGGCTGCCAATGTACTAAATTGTGTGGTTGATTTTTGTAAAGAATGCTAATGAAACTCACTATTATTATACTTATTTTCCCTCCCAACTGAAGCCCAAACTGGAACTGTAATCCCTAAGAGTTCAAATCTGGTGTATTAATCCCCTGCAAAACTCCTCCTGCCTCCCCACGATGCCATCTGAAGTCATCCCTGTGAATCCAGGCTGGTTTTGTTGTGCTAGGCAGAGGTGTGTTTACATGACTATCCATCTATTACAGGATATTATTTTTCCAGTGGAGAGTATTTCAAATATTTCCAATGAAGACTTTTCGTTTCTGCTTTTTTTCTTTTTTTACTGGTGTTACTGAAAGTAAAAAGGAAAGAAATAAAAGCGTACTAGAAATATCTATAATAAAGTCAGAAAAGCGGGGAAAATTGAGAATTTAGAATCATGGAATCATTTAGATTGGAAAAGACCTCTAAGATCATCGCGTCCAACCATTCCCCCAGCACTGCCAAGGCCACCACTAAACCGTGTCCCCAAGTGCCACATCTACATGTCATAAATCCCTTCAGGGATGGTGACCAAAGCACTGCCCTGGACAGCCTGTTCCAATGCTTGATAAGCCTTTCAGCGAAGAAATTTTCCCTAATATCCAATTTATCTCCTCTGGCACAACTTGAGGCCATTTCCAGTTGTTATTTGGGAGAACAGACCAAAATCCACCTCACTACAATGTCTTTAAAGATGAGGCTGATGCTGACATTTGCTCTGCTATATGATGGTCCCGGTGGATGCACAGATTCTAGTCAGAAATCTTTAATTACATACAACATTTTCTGGAATTCCTTGCATGTTCCTTGATTTCACATATATGACATATCTTTTACATAGATATGTCATATGAAGACAAAGTGAAAGAATCCTGCAAATAAGTAATATCATTCTGATTAATACTGGTGTACAGCCTTGATTCATGAAAGTCTTTCACAAACACTAAGGGCCAGATTAATTGCTGTAATGGCAGGAAATCAATGGCGTAATAACCTGATTTGATTCTTTAAAACTTTGCACAGTCACTGCTTCCTTGTGCCCAGTCTGTACATGCTCCCTATGGACAATCCAAGATCTGCCATTAGCTCTGATTTTTTTTCAAATCCTTTGATAAAAGGAAGAAGTAAAATCACAGTTAACTAAACAATAATCCCTGCTATTCTTGAGCAACCAAAGCCCTCTTGAAAGCAAAGGAATGGCTGCAGAAAGGTCATTGCCAGGAAGTATTCAAACACCATTAATCCTCCTCTATCTCCTCACTGCTGATAAGACTCTCTTTAGACCCTGGAGTCAAGTTCCTCTTACCCTGATATGCTCAAGTGGTCACTGTCGTGCTCCTGTTATTCATGTCTGGCTGGAAGGTTGAGTTTCTCTCCCAGTTTTTCCTTTCAGTTCAGTAGCTCTGGAGCCAGAACAATGTGGCCTCATCAATTTTACTCTTCTCCATTACGAGCAAATCTTCTACCAACGAAAACCAAGGGTAACTTTTAATATGAGTGTGCAACATCCATGTTTGTGTTTAAATGTTCACTCTACATTTACCAATGATATAGAAGTGCCGGGTTTGGGCACGTACAGAGAATACAAAATTATCTCTTGACCTCCCACCTCCATGAATGGCACCATTAATTTTGTTGTAACTTCATTCACACCTAGAAATTCATAGCTAGAAATGTGTGTTTGGGCATTACCGCAACACTTAATTTGAGATTTTTTTGTCTTTCTTATTTCTCCAGCTATTTATGGGATCATGCAACCCAAGATAAAAGTTAGTAATATGGGTCCTGCAGTAGTTCATTCCACCTACTCTTTGTCATCTTGCTGAGCTAAACGAAAACCTGTTATATTAATGAATTTTTGGATTCTTTTCAGCTCCCTTACAACAGTATCTGAGCACCTTATTGCTTCTAAACATGTATTTTACTAAACAGAGAGATAAAACAACCCTGTTTCACAGGTGGAGAACTGGGACACTGGAAGATAACAGAAAGGGAATTCAGCTCAAATATACCCTTTTAAATGAATTATCAACACACAGCACAAGTACTACTGCTTGTGGAAGCACAACCGAAATACCTTGTTTCATGAAGTCACCTATCTTCCAAATTAATTTTGATCCTCTGTTTACACTTGCTCTTTATTTTTCAAAACAACCCTGAAAGGCAAAAGCAGAGTTTTGAGCATCTTCATGTAATAAAGGAACAATTAAGCTTTGGTTCATATGGGGAAAAGTTGTTTAGTGCAGTGAAATATCCATCAGACTTTGCATTTCTCAGAGCTACTTAAATAGCTCAGAAAACCCACCTGATTAGGCACTTTGCATATAAAACAAAATCTTGTTTGTTAAAATAGGCTTTAAACATCAAATTAAAGTTGCATGACTCAGAACTGTACACAAATAAATAACTGGCTGAATACTTGGAACAAATGCTCTTTTATTGTGCAATTAATATTGCTGATGCTGCTCTTTAAAATGTGAATGAGTTTATCTTTCTGGTTGTGCATTACTTGTAATGATGGGGAAGGGAGCACTGAAAACATTTGCTGGGATAACATTTTGGCAGGGGGTAAAAGCTGGGATGCAAGAGACTGGTTGGATGCTGTGCACCCTTGGAACCAACCTGACAGGATTGGAAGTGCTAAATTCTGCCAGCAGACATGACCATGGGGCCAACTTCATCCTGTTTATTCAGCGAGCAAATATGTAGTTAAGGTGGGACTGACTGTGATCTAATTCTTCCAAGAGAGACTTGCAAAATTCTTGCCAAAAGAAGCAACAAGAGGTATTGTTATCACTGAGAGCTGCTCAGTCCTTGGATGGTCGTGCAAAGATCATCTTCTTGAGTGAACACATGAACCAGGTGGGTGCTTCCCCCAAGGCCCTGTTTTAACAACTCTCGGGTACAATCTGAAGCTCAAAGACATGTTTAATTGTTTGCTTGAAGTTGAACAAGTGTTTAAATAATTTTCTGCGTATAGAACCATAAATAATGTGGGTTAGAAGGGACTTTAAAGCTCATTCAGTTCCATCTCCCTGACAAGGGCAGGGACACCTTCCAGGTTGCTCCAAGTCCCGTCCAACCTGGCCTTGGACACTTGCAGGGATGGGGCACACACAGTTTCTCTGGGCAACCTATGCCAGGGCCTCACCACCCTCACAGCTCAGAATTCCTTCACAATATCCCATCTAACCATGCCCTCTCAGTGGGAAGCCACTACCCCTTGTCCTGTCCCTCCAGGCCCTTGTCCAAAGTCCCTCTCCCGCTCTCCTGGAGCTCCTTTGTGCATTGGAAGGGGCTTTAAGGTCTCTCTGGAGCCTTCTCCTACCCAGGCTGAACATCCCCAGCTCTCCCAGCCTGTCTTCAGAGCAGAGGGGGTCCAGCTCTTGGAGCATCTTCGTGGCCTTCTCTGAAGTTGCTCCAGCAGCTTCATGTCCTTTTTGTGCTGGGGGCCCCAGAGCTGGAGGCAGCTCTGCAGTTGGGGTCTCATCAGAGTGAGGTAGAGTGGGAGAATCCCCTCCCTTGATCTCCGGGTCACAATTCTTTTGGATGCAGTCCAGGATATGTTTGACTTTCTGGCCTGCAAGTGCACGTTGCTGGGTCATCATGTTGATCTTCTCGTCAACCAGATCAAAAAAAGTCAGGTTGCACTTCCAGTGTGTTTCTGGAGACATTATGCAGGAAATTAACTGATAACTATTTTGCCAAGGATTACAGCTGATATAAATCTGGGTTGCACCTTTGGTTGGAGAATGGAGAAGTTGCCTCAGTCTTTAAAGTAGTGTGTCCGTGAGGAATAATAAAGAACAAAATGGCAAAGGTGTTGGATCTCTCTTGTGTGAACACACAGTTGCTTTAGGTTATGCCATGTTACCATGGAGATTTTCATATGTCATAACTGCAGTTTAGCACAAACATAGTATTTCACATTTTTGTTGTGTTCTCCATGTAAAAATTCATCTCAGCCAGATGTAATTTAGAAAGTGAAGAAGTGTTCCATGATTATTGGTTACATAATCCAAATCTTCTTGAGAAACAGTTCATGAACAGTTTGGCACAGACTTGGAAAATTTCATATTCCTTTGGCAGAGGAAGCTGACTAGAAATATTCAGTGATTAGATTTTCAAAGAGGTTGAACCTCTGCAGCTCTTCACATTTCCATAGCAGCGCTCCAGGGTCCGACACAGCTGAGAATCTGTTCGTTATCATCCACAGGTTTCTTTTACAACTCCCTTAGAAAAAAATGAATCCCTGTGAAATGCATCTTCCAGAGGAAAAAAATACAGCCAGCTCTGGCTGTGCCCTTCAGGAGTACACACAGCTGAAATCCATGCTCATGCCAGTTTATATGTACTGGCACCCCCAAACCACTGCCTGACTTCTGCCTGTACCAGCCTGAATATTGCAAGTCTTTACACTCTCCTTTTTTATAAAGTTAATTTTTAATCACACAGTTTTATGAGAAAAATTAAGGATTTGTGCTGTGAGCCTAATTTCATGCCCTGTGGATTTGCGCATGATTTTTACAGCATGGACATGCACTCCAGCTTTCCCTTAAAGGAGGACAATAAGCCAAATTTCTGCCTCTAACTATCTTATGAAGCATGTAGGAAGTTAATATTTAGGGAGACTTTGGCTCATTGATCAGATTTGACAGATGGATACACAGATACAACACAGAAACAATGACTGCATAAGCCTTAACCCCCTGAGGAGACCAGCTA
Organism: Neopelma chrysocephalum; assembly: GCF_003984885.1. Classification (NCBI taxonomy): domain Eukaryota; kingdom Metazoa; phylum Chordata; class Aves; order Passeriformes; family Pipridae; genus Neopelma; species Neopelma chrysocephalum. Next base: position 7,649,672 of record NW_020897727.1, read on the forward strand.
AAAAACACTTTGTGAGGAGCAGACTCACTTCTTTACAAGCAGTTGCAGAATTGCAGGTGGGATTTCACATGGACTGTGGAGCTCTGGCTTCAGCCAGGAGTGGGTTGTCTCTATAAATGAAACACAAAATAGACATCAAAAATATGTGAAATGGGAAAATCAGAGCTTTCAGTAATTTTTAATTAAGCCAGAAGGGTTGATTGGACATATCTAATATTCTGCTCAGTGTGTTACAGGCTCCCCTTTGTCTGAGATGTATGTTTGGAAAAAAACCCACCCAATCATATTTACAAATGTCCACCGATAAATTTGCCTTTTTTATATTTCCATTTTTTTCTTTTTCATCATAATCAATTCTTTCTTTTCTATGATGACTTGATTATAAATATGGCATTTTGGCCATAGGTGACAGAACCACTCTGGGCCAGATGTGCTGGCTGCCTATGAAGGGCTTGGCCATAGGATGTTAGTGGTTTAAAGTAACAGGAAACCTGAGGAATATCATAAATCAGGCTTTTCTGACTAGGTTTTTGTACAGAGTATAACAAAATGTATTGAATAACTTAAGTATGTGTGAGCCTCCTGCCTACCAAATTACTGGGGTCTGCCAGTGGAAAACACACTAATTTGATGTTGGCCTCAAACAGAAAATTGTTAAACGAAAATTAGGCTTCAGCATTTCAACAAAAAATCAGCTTGGAGCTCAGTGTTAACAGGAGCCCAAGGATTTAACTAACTGTAATGAAAATAAAGAGAGACAAAATTCTTGACTTGCTGAGCCCCAGTCCTGAGGAAAGGTTTCTCCTTCTGGATCCCAACACAGCAGGAGGCACAAAGCGTGTACCAAAGGGTGGGTTGTCTTTCTTTTCTCTCTCCTGCCATGGATTTCACAAGGTCATAGGTTGACATTTTGTACTTTTCCACACTTCTATTGACTTTCATTAACAATAAACAGAAGGTACTGGGCCAAAGTCATCGAGTCCGTGACAGAGTGTTCTAAAACATGAAGCCTCCTGCGTGCAAGGACATCAGGAGGGGCTGAGCTCAGAGATCCTCTCACCTGGTGTGCTGGCTCTACCCTGGCCAGTGCAGGGCACTTCAGGGGAGATATGAGAACCACATCTGAGCTATTCTCTGTTGGGGAGCTCTTTCCAATCCCAATTGATATAAACAATCACATTTCATTTATACTCCTGGAGATAAATCTGCCTATGGCAGTGCAGCTCCTGCTCTAACCACCTAAAATTAGTTATTGCCAATTGATTCATCCAAGGTCTTAAATAAAAGATGATCTATTCTTATCATCCAATTAAAGGTCTTAAGATGTTGCCTGTTTCTCTCCTAGCTCTTCTCTGCTCTGCTTAAATAAAATAATAACCAGAAGTCAAATGTATTTTTTCCATCTCATAACCATTCTCTTTTTTTTTTTACCAATAATTTTAGACTTCCTTCAATCTCTTCCTTTAGACCATTTTGTGGAGACAGTCATGGCATACTGATGTATTCTTGTTCCCTGAAATATGGGTCCCACATCAATGCTTTAGCATCCACACCTTCTCAGATGCCCATGTTTTCCCTTTGAGAAACCACTGCAAAGTCACTTTTAAATTTATAAAGTTAATGGGCTTACGGTGGATTGGCCCAAGTTTTACCATTTCCTCCACACTGTAGATGTTTTTTTGGTCAATTCTCTTTCCTGCCCTGTCTCTCCCTTTCTCCATGGTGTCACTACATGATATACTTGTACATGGACCTCCCCTTATACCAACTTCTTATGGCTCAGAGAGCAGTTAATACATTAAATGTTAGAGAAAGCTCCTGCTTGAAATGCACCCACAAACCATAGTCCTGAGCCATATTTCTTATTCTTTTTTTTTTTACTATATTTTGGGTTCTGGCAGAGCTGCAGGGAGTGAGAGTGGCGTGCAGCCTTTCCCAGACTGTGTAGCTTGGCACCAGAAAACTATTTCTTGGGAGTTCAAAACCTGTCAGGATGCTCTCGCGAAACCGCTCCACATTTAAGACGTGTAACACTAAAATGTCACTTTTGGAGCCCAAACCAGAGTGCCTTCAGCTTTTTGACTGGCAGAAAACTGAAGGATAAGCTCCAGGGAATTTCTACTACAGCTGTAAACTTTCAAAAATACTTTGCTGCTGCAGAAACTATAGAGTGTGGTTTAAATGAACAATATGCCCCCTTCATACCTCAGCACCAGGGAGAACACGCTTTCGACTTCAGCATGAGCAGCCTATGGTTTAATTTTTAAATTATTTTTCACCCACACAGAACAGGTTAAGCGGCTTTTAGCTCAGTTTCTACCTGTCACACAAACCAAACTATATTCCAGACATCTCTGGGAGGAGGAAGAGATGATACAGATGGTTGTGCAGATGTTTGGATCCTGTTCTCTTAATGCTTTACTCAGGACAAATTTAACCTCCTTATATGCCTTGCAGAAGACTAAATCTCAGCCCTATTCCATGCCTGGGATCTTGGAGAAAGCCAAGTCTCTAGTTAATATGTTTATGTGACATTCTGAGCTTGGCTCTCCTCCGCCCTTGTGGGCCAAATCCTAATATGACCCAATGCTCTCTCACATCAGCTGGAGTTCTGCCTGCATAAAGCAGAAGTTAAAACTAAGCGATGCCTCCAGGTTTCAGGCCAGTGACTCCATTTCACAAAAACTCATTGTATTATAAAAAGACACATCAGCTTCAGCCCACTGCAGGGTCACTGTTTTTTGGAATTTTTTGTATTTTGGTTTCTTTTGTGGTCACGGTTTTCAAAAATCTGAAATAGGAGGAGGCAGTCTTCTCCTCCCACTCCTGGGGCTACACCCTTCCCTGAACAAACCTGTTCTCAGCGGGACCTGAATCCCTCCTGGACCAGTTATATCTCCAGGGGCCAGAGCTGTTGGCACCCTGGCCTACTGTGCTCAGTAGAAAGATGTTTTCTGAGGTTTCCAGAGGCTGGGTTAGGTCCTGTTTTATTGCCCAGAGAATGTGGATGCCCCATTCCTAGAAGTTTTCAAGGTCAGGTTGGATGGGACTCTGAGCAAACTGCTCTAGTGGAAGATGCCCCTGCCCATGGCAGGGGGAGTGGAATGAGGTGAGCTTTAAGGTCCCTTCCAACCCAAGCCATCCCCTGATTCTATAATTCTATGATTCTGTTTGCTTATAAACAACTCCCAGCTTTTATTCTGGTCTTATTTTAACATTTACTCCTATATTGTCTCCCTACATTTCATTCAAACCAAAGAAATGATTGATGGTTTTATAGGAACAACCCTGACAAGCAACATAGAAAGAGCTAAACAGTCTTGGAAAAGGGAATTACAGCTCTTATTTTTATTACAGCTGAAAAAAACCCCACTGCTGAATGAAAACATTCAGGCACAGGGAAAATCCTCAAGCACCAATTCCCAGTGAGGGTTGCCTTGGGTTACCTGGAGCCTCCATGGTGTCCACACTTGCACAGCCAATTCTGGACACACATCTCATAGTTCCCAATGTCAAGTTGGGGCTTCTGTGGGACATCTGGGCTGTCCTTTGCAGGGAACAATGAGGAAATTTGCTGGAGGACTCCCTGCCACTTGCACAATACATCAATCCCAATCTAAATCAGCAGAGAGGCCAAGCCTGAACCCATCGGCTGGATCAGCTGCTTTTGGTTGTAAGGGGTAAAAACTTAAGATGGTATCATAAAATCATCGACTAATTAAGGTTGGAAAAGACCTCCAAGATCATAAAATCCAATACCACCACGTCCACTAAATCATATCACAAAGTGCCACATCCACTCCTTTTTTGAATACTTCCAGGGGTGGATGGTGGCTCCACCACGTCCCTGGGGAGCATCACCTCTTTGGATGGACCATGGGTGTGCAGGCCAGGAAAGATTGTGTGCATGGAGATGTCCCTGACATGCTGGGTGTACTTTGGCTGTATGGCCTCTGTGTGGGAAGATGGGCCCCCTCACATGGGGTCGACTTCCCCCAAGGCCGGATGGCTTTGGAGCTCTTTCTCAACAGCAATACTTGAAGTTATTATGAGCCCAGTGAAGATAAAAAAATCAGCCAAATTCATCTTGGATGTCAATCTTCTCTACAAGTGTTTTGGAGGTGCTGTTGAGTCTCTAATCACAGCACAGCTCCTGCACTTTAATTGTGTCTCTGCTTTTGAAACACATTACAGACAAATGCTGGAGTAATCACCACAATCCCATGAATGAGCCGGATAAGAGAGACGGAGAAACTGAGAGGGAGAGACCACACAGCAAGTAGTGTGAGCCATGGGATTAGGAATTGGGATTTCTTTTTCTCTGTGCAGAATCCACGAGGCCATGCTGCCCTGGATGATCTCATGAAAGAAGTATATTTTCCATGTGTGAGGGACTCGTAGCAGTATCAGCTAAGTGCAAATTACTATGATCATTAGCCACTCTTTGAGTGAGGCAGCTGCCAGGAAGCCTGTGTGTATGTTTGAGGGAGAATTCCTAATGTCTGTGTGTCTGGAGGAGGATAAATTCTTCTATTCCCCTCCAGTAGCCTAATTAGATTTTTACTCTGTTTATTAGAAGAGTTCAGTTGCTAGCTTAACATGAAATAAAATCTGCGTGATTAAGAAGTCACGAGCAGTAAAGCTTACAGTGTGCTGCTACAAATTTTCCTTTCGTATCAACAACGATGAAATCCTCCAGTGTTAAATAAAGTGAAAGCAGGAGTGTGTTCAGACCCAGCAGCCAGGATCCAAACAGAGTGTCAAGGACAGAGGGAGGATGGAAAGGGGGTATCATTACTGGAAATGTTGCATTTTTAAGCACACAACAGGCTGGAAGGACCATTCCTCTTTATGGATCTTCACTGTAAAACAAGGATGGGAAAGATGCTGTTCCATTTGCAAACACATTCTTCAGCTCTCCTCACTGCCTTCTTTAGACACAACAGTCTGTCAAGGGTCAGAAGAATATGGAGTAGTATCTAAATCTAAGTCTATTCAAACATCTTCAGTGGATTCCAGATCTAAGCCCTTCAGGGGTTGATAGCCCTGGTGATGTCAAAGAGCCTCCAGAAGTATCTGTATCCATTAGACATTATTTTTTCTAATTCCAAGGTCTTGACCTTGGAATAAAAATCCATTGAAGACAATGAGATGCGCGGGGTTAAGTTTAGATCCTTGCACAAAAAAATGCAGAGGTCTATGATGAGCAGCAAACAATCACTGAGATTTCTGAAATTCAGGGTTTGCCCCTCATTTTCCAGATCTCTGGTGGCACTGGTGAAATCCAGGCATGCATCCCTCAAACCCTCCATGTAACATTGTAGATACTGAAGACTGGGGAACCCAAACCAGGAAAGGGGATGTTCTCTTTCCCCGACTTTGCTGGGAGCAGCTGTGTCACACACAAAGTCACTAGCAACCCTTAACAGGAAATTTTCCAAATGGTCTTCGAGTTGATGACCCCAAAATCCTACTGAGAAAATGTCTCTATATTCACTTACTCGTGGAAAGTAAAATACAAAGTGTTTTTTCTGCCTCCTACTAATCTGAGAAGTCAATTGCAAGGTGAGTTGTTCTTCTAGAGGACCTCCAAGAGCTCTTTCTAATCTGTACCAATTCTGGGCTGCACCCAAAACCTCTGAGTCCAGCCTAACCTGATCAATAGCCACGAACAGGATGAAGTCCTATTTCTCATGAATCATTTAAAAATCCATTAGGGGTTAGAATCAGGGTGCAAATCCGAGGACAAAGTAGGAATCTTGGTATAGAAAGTAAGCTCTGGAGCCTAAAAAAAAAAAAAGAGAAAGCTCAGAGGAGGTTAGGAGTCAAGGGAAGGAGACTCGAAACCTAAAACCTTCCCAAAAAAGCAAAGGGATTTGTGGAACCCAAGAGACTAAAAGTACATTTTGGCCCACAGTCTGGTTTTCCTCAGCACGTGCCCAGCCACAAGAGTCCATGTGGTTCTTCTGTTTTCCCAAGTCTTTTGAAATATAGATGCAACAGTCTCGAATCCCTGCACTTCCCTGCATTCCTCAAGAAATTGGCCCACCAAGTAGTTGTAATTCAGGATACCACCATACACCCAGTGTAAGATTCCTTAACAACTATGCACATTTTTAGGCTCAAATATTTTAGAATTGTTTTCACTGTGCCTGAGCTGTAATTGGCTCAGCTTCCCAAGTGTTGGATCATCTAACTAGAGTGATTTTTGACTCAGAGCCCAGGCACCATATCAAAACATTTATCAATTAATCATAAAAAGTAACTAACATTGTTGTCCACCCAAGAAAAACTGTCACTTACAGACTCATGTATGTTATTCCTTATGAAAGAGCTGCTATATAGAAGTTGATTTCCTGCACAGACCAGGTGGAAAATCTGCTAAAGGCAGAGGTCAAATCTAGTTTAATTTTATACCCTTTGTTAAGAATGTTCTCCCTCTCTCTTTCTTTCTAAAAAAAAAAAAAAAAAAAACCAAGGAAAAAAAAAAACACCCTTGTGCTCCTTTCCAAGTATTCTAAAGTTAATTCATGTGGAAGAAAAAAAGATTAGGATAAAATTTCAAATATTAAATTCAAATGCAGGATTAATGAGTTTTATTTCAAAGCCCCAGAGGTTGTCTGGAATTTAGGACATTTTTTTAGTAGCAGACACGAGACACAGCCAGATGCAGTCGTGTTTTGGACAAGCTCAGCACAAATTTAGCACCTTGAAGGAGAAATTTTATGTCTGTTTGGTAAAGCAAACATTTCAACTTTTCCAAAATCCCTTGTCCAAAAGATATTACTGTTGCATTGGATGAAGGAATGGATTTAAAATAACGCTGACTTGTTGCTCTAGCACACAGTAATTGCCACCCCCATCACCATCACTGTAAGTGATGTAGGTCCTCTACCCCACTCAACAGATCCACATAAATCATATATTGATTTTTTAAATAGTGTGAAGCAACCCAGATTAAAAAAAAAAAAATGGAGCTAAAATAATTTCTGAAGCCAAATTCAAGACAGTCCTTGCAACACTCTGCAGGAAGGAGCTTTTTGCAACTTGGTTTCTCAAAGGCCAGCAGGGAACAGCTTGGCAGAGGTACAAACACTGTTCTTCTCACGCCCTTGCAGATAGGATGGCAAACCCAGGGAGGATGAGCTGCTTCACTTCACACCCGCTCCCTGAGGCAAAGGAGTTGGAGGCCAAACCCTCCAAAGTCCCTTCATTAAAAGACTTTTGTTATCATCACAAAAATTAACAGCCTTCAACTTCCTCCCCAACAGGGTTGTTCCCAAGAAGCAACAAATATCAACAGAGTTTCAGGTCACCAGTGTTAGTTTATCCAACCAGGAGAGAAATTCCTGTTTCCAGTCAAAACTGGACTGAAGTGGTGGCTCAAGAAGGGCTGGTGACACCTGTGAAGCACAGCCTGCAGATCCAGAGCAGGTGATCTGGACCAGGGTGTCTTTTGAACAGCCAGAAGTGTTAAACATTGGCCTGACTGTGCTTTGCCTGAAATCAAAGAATAAAATCCCTGTTGAGTTCAATGGAAGAAGAAGGCAGCCAACATCAGGTTTAGTGTTTTCTACATCAGCACTGAAAACTTGATGGGAAAGGACCAAAACCTTGCAGTGGACACCTTCAAACATTGGAATCTTGTCTTAAAAGATTCCAATTATAGCCAAGAAGAAAACACTGGCGTTTCAGTTTCAGATTCTGGCTTTCCTTCAAATGGACATACCACAGTCTGTAAATAGAACCAAAACCTGAAAAATCACTCTGTTTAAATTCCTTCATTGCCTTAGAACTCTGCCTCACCTGTGGAGAATTAATGTAATTAGCTGTAACACGAACAAGTAATTAGGACCTGGTGACAGGCAAGTTCAGATTAATTATTCCATTTAGAAAAACACTCACAAATGATTTTTTTCTGATTTCTTTTTTAACCATAAATCCTACAAGAACAGGTTTTCTCCCTCCAAAATGGTCCATGGAAGTAGCCTTGTCTCACAATATTTCTGGTTTTGGTCCCCATCAAAATCAGTAAATGTGATGACACACCAAAATATGCAAAGTTAACAAAGGCACTTAAAAAACTTATAAATGTTTTGTTTGAGTTGCAACTAAATTTTCTGGTCAACCACAACTTTATCCCCTCCAGTCGCTCAGAATCACGTCCCATTTCTAACCCTTTTTAACAGTGCTAAAACAAGAAGTTTGGATTTAAAGCTTCATTTTCAAATGGATTTCTTGGACAGAATGGGAGAAGATGGATGTAATTGTCAGGAATTTCAGATTATAAGTGCCTTGAGCTATTCTGAGTGCAGCTCTGAGCCACCACCAAAGGAAGGGAAAAGCTGTGCAAGGCAGTGGCAGCTGCACTAACTGCAACCAGATTTCACTTACGTGAGGCTGATGCCTCTTTTGGTCTTTCTCATCTCTGAACTCAACCCTGGACATTTTCTCAGTGCTTTAAGCTGAAAAAATATCTTATAAGTCAAAAATGTCACCAAAATTTGGTGAAGACTCGGTGTCTTACCTTGTTTAACAAAACAAGCCTAGGTATCAGTGGCACAAGTTTATGCCTCATTTTGGATATGCTAAGAAATGCTTCATTTCTAGACACTGCCCTGGCATATAAACTAGTGAAGGGTCTAGAGAATGAGTCATACGAGGAGCAGCTGAGGGAGCTGGGGGGGCTCAGCCTGGAGAAAGAGAAGCTCGGGGGAGACCCTATCACTCCCTCCAACTCCCTGACAGGAGGTTGTAGTCCAGTGAGGATCAGTCTTTTCTCTCAGGTAGCAAGTGACAGGACAAGAGGAAACAGCCTCAAGATGTGCCAGAGGAGGTTCAGGTTGGACATCAGGAGGAATTTCTTCACTATAAGGGTGGTCAGGCACTGGATTGGGCTGCTCGGGGAGGTGGTGGAGTCCCCATCCCTGGAGGTGTCCAAGGAATGACTGGATGTGGCACTCAGTGCTCTGGGCTGGGTGACAAGGTGGGGGTCAGTTACAGGTTGGACTCGATCTGGGAGGTCTTTTCCAAACTTAGTGATTCTGAGATTTACAACCCTTATCAATACTGCACAGTTTGAGCCAAAACACTCATGTCCAAAAGTTGCCCCCAAAATCAGCTGCATCACTATAACCTATTGTCCAAGAACAGCTAAACTGGAGACTTAGCCAAGGACATGTCATCCAAAGGAAATCAGCAATAGCTGAAACGTATCTGATGCACCAACAGGATGTGAACCCTACACAACATCTTCCTTTGTTGAAATCATATACTCTCAACACAATGAAAACATTGGGCTGTGCTCCCACCCGGACCACGTGAGCACCTCCCAAGGCTGCTCAGCTGAATAGATTTGATGGTTTTCCATTCTTGGCCTGGACTTTGGTGCGAAATATTCCCACAGTTGGACGCTCACAGCAAACAAAGAGTGAAGCATCCCAGTGACCAGAGAATAGACACACAGGAGCCAAGCCTAGGCCTGGGTGGAAGCCTGGTCTGTGACCAGTTGCTCCACACCTGGCTCGGTGCTTGGGGACGTTGTACGTGGTGCCGGGAGGTTTTATGGGCACTCCATCTATCATTGCACTGAAGGAATAAAAAAAAAAGAAAAAACCCAGTAAAAATAATCAAATGAAGATTTTTATCGCCCTAGGAGGAGCTAACCTGGAAATATAATTGGCACAAATAGAGTTGTTCAGCTGACAATAGCACTGGGGTATTGCCACGAGTTTGTTTACCCAAACGTGGCCATCCTCGTTGGGAATTCCCACCCTCCTGGTCTCCGGCCTGGTGAGCTGGTGGAACACCAGCACTGCAGTGATTGCCATGCTGACAGCTTTATTGCCTCCCTGACCTTGCTATTTTTAAAGGAACAGGTTATCTCAGCGTCTTCCCCGTGCCATTATGTCATTCCCACTGCAGGGAGCTGGAGCCTTTGGTCCTCACTGCCTTGGACTGCCAAGGCAGCTGTTCCAGGTGCCCAGCTTAGGGCACTGGTGTAACTGAAAGCTCCTTGGACTGGAGTAATTTTATTTTCCCAAATCACTCAGAAAATACAGCTTTAGTTCTCTTCTTCAAACTTACTTTACCCAAATTGATAGAGAGAGTTGAACTATCTGAATTTTAAGCTTAAAAGAACAGCAGTGAATCCTCTCTGGGGGATGAGGGAAGATGCTCACATGGGATGCTGGGTTGAGCAGGGATCAGTTAAATGTGCACTTGTGTTAGAAGTGAGGAAGTGCAAGTACAGCTTTTAGTGCATGAGGGATTCTCTGGAATAAGAACAATAAGTAGGTAAATGATAAAAAAATGTCCTTGCCCTTCCACTTTGAAAGTTCTCATTGCAAAACAAATGGACAGAATGGCCAGACCTTCACTTAGGGAAAATAAAATATCTCAATTGGCTGAGTGCTACAGAGTTATTAAAAACTTAATGTCAAGATTATCTTTTTTAGAGAACAGACAGCTATGGTTTCAGAAAATGCTAAAAGTTTGGGTTAAATTAGAAAAGCATTTAGTGACTTCGTAACTATTTATCCAAGATTCTCTGTATGCAAACTATTTACTCAGAATGATACAAATAAAATGGAAAATGCCACAGTCTCTCTCCAATTCTAAAATTCCTGCCTCCTGTCCTAATTTCATGAGCAGAGAAGGGCCCACAGCAAAGGTTTGACCAGCTCTGTTAGAAAGCCTTGTTTCAGCTTCCATGAGAATAGAGCACCTTTTCCAGTCTCAGCTGGAATGAGAATGTGAAAAAAAAATTAAAAATTAAATCCTATCTGAGCTAATGCACTCCAAACACAGCCAAAGGTACCCAAGTTGCTTCAAAAAATTTCTCCAACCTCTATTCTTGTTGATCCCAGTGTCAAAGAGGTTGTGAGAGTCTATCACAAAACTACTGGGAAGGTTTTCCTTGGTGCCTCTCAGCCCGTGGACAAACCTTGAGGGGCGTGCATTAAAAGAAATGGTGTCCCTTTCCTCCACAATTGCTACTGCTTAGCCTTTGGGAATGGGAAAATAGGTGGAAATAGGTGCATCTGAGGTCTCTAGGGAATAGGCAGTGGGTGTGAGCTGCTCAGTGACACAGTTCCCATAACATCACAGCAAGACGAGGTGAGTTAAGAGTGAAAATACAATTCAGTTTCTCACCACTCACCCTTCCATTTTTTGGAGTGCAGATAAACAAATTAGAAATGATGTCATGGCTCCCCCAGGACACTGCAACACGCTGTCATTTGTCCAGCCAGAGTACAACTCTTATTAGTATGATATAACACAGTAGTTGGGAACTCAATAGAAAAAACAGAGCTGGAATTTAATGAAAAAACCCTACAGCTTTTAACTCATTGCCCTTAACACGCAGAGCTACTGCAACTGAGTGTCTCAACACGAACGCTCTGAAGACCAAAGAATTAAAGTAAATGCAATCAGCAGATTACTAAATACCAATGGGAAATTTAGAGCCATAGAGCAAAATCCCAGAGCATTAAAGGATTTACCACTTGGCATTGATGAGAAGCAAATCTTTGGATTTCCATTCCTATCCTTAATTAGTAACTGGCGTTTATTTTAGTCTAAACTAAGTCACAAAAGATAACACACCCTAAAAGAAAATAGATAGCAGTGCAATAAACTTCATACAGTGTCTTATTAAAAATTAGAAGACAAAAAAATAATAGATTCAAATGGAAAATCAATTTCCAGGACTTCCATTTCCTTTTGTTTTCTTGTCTTTTCACCCATACTCAGCTCTTTTCTAATAACATCCAGCTCTTTGCGAACGAGGTTACCAAGGGTGGTGACAAAGATAGCATTTGAAACCCAAAAGGGAGGCTCCCTTTTAGAAGGGACATTGTGGGAGTGTTCTTGCTCCTTCACAGCTTGGGTTTTGAAAGTTGTCTCCCTGCCCAGTTCCCAGGGCCTCTCACTGGAAGTGGGATCTAAAATGGATGATCCGTGTTCTTCATGGCCTCAGATCTGAAAAAAACAGCTGTGTGAAATGGAGTATTTTTTGTGTGGTTTCTCTGGGACAGGGGAAAGATAAGGCTCTTGTGGTTCACGAGGAGATTCCTGGCTTGGTTATCTGATGTTCCCATCTACCATTTGCACCAGTGGTGACCTGCTCCCAGCAGCTGGTTTGGCAGGGGCATCCTGGTTTGTTGGCAGCAGCCTGGCTGGGCTGGAGCATTCCCAGCTGCCAAGGTGCACCAGGGATTTGGTGGCTGACTTCCTAAACTGTGATACAGACTCCCACATTTTGAGCACAGCTCTTGCCATGGCTTCAAGTAAAGCTGTAAAATATAAGCAGCTGCTTCAGAATGGGAAAAGAGTAAAAGTCTGTGAGTTAAATCTGAAGCAATATATAATAACAAGGTCAGTCCCAAACAAAGCATGGGCTGCAGGCAGAAAAAAATTGAGGTCCCATCTCCCTGCTGTTAATCACTCCCTGCTTTCCTCCCTTCCCCAGTGAACCCAAGAATACATTTGGTCCCCATAAAAATTTACTACAGAGTGATCTGAGTGTGATTCCTGGGCTGAGGATGAAAAGCTATGACCAGGCATGATGGAGTAGTGAAAGGGTGTCATGCTAGTGAGGCCAAGACAGGGAAAATAGAGCCATTTAAGGAGAAAGGTTTTAGGAAGTTCCCCTCTCTTGTGTAGGTGTGGGCTCAGTGAGTGCCTTGGGTCCCAAGACCAGCAGCAAGACACGTGTGAGCTGGTTGTTTCCTTGTCTTCCACAGTCAGAGGAAAGCAGGACATAGGACTGGAAGGGATCTCTGGAATCATCCAATGTATCTCCTTCTACAGCAGGTACTAGGTCAAATAATTCCCATCATAAACCCATTAAACTCCCATTAAAAAATATTCTATCATTTGCACTGTCTTTACCTACTGCAGCTGCTCCAGAGCCAAATTTCAGCATCTTCTAGTGATTTCTACCCACCTGGGAGACTGTTGGGAAAGCTAATAGAGACATGGGAGAGTCTTAGATAAAAGGATTAAATACTTGTGGCACAAAAGCCAAGGTCAGCAAGCTTTGTCCAAGGGTTAAAATACTCATAGCAGGCTCATATGTGCAACAACACAACCTCTTGATTTATCTGTTTGGTTTGGGATGCATCGTGGTGACTGCCAGGGGGTCACTTCTGTGTTAAGCCCAGCAGAGAAAAGATTTTTCTCTTGCCTGAACTCAGCCTATTTAGCTCTGCAGCATTGCACCTGCTGACTTCTTACCATGCTCCTGAGTGGTCTGGAGCCCAAAATGAATCATAGCATAATTGCAGTGGAGGTTTTGAGTTCCTCTGTCAGCATCTGGGGGCTGAGGAGGGACTATGGGATCTCTCTTCCTTTCTCCTCTCCCACTCCTCTGCAGTCACAATGATGTGAAAGACAAAGCAATGCAGGCTCCACGTGAGAAGTCATTTCTCTGGACCAGGTTTGAGCCATAGTTCAAATGTTATTTCTAGAGGTCTTGCCTGGAATTCAACTTCATCTTGCCAAAGATGGCCATAAATTTCCCTCTCTCCCCTTCTTGTTCTATGTCACAGTGCGGCTGGACAGAGCTTGCCCAAACCAAAAGCGTTGAGAGCAGAAGCAGGGATGAGGCTCCACTAATCCCCAGTTCAAACTGGTTGGTAAGGAGAGTGAAACTGGGCCCATCTCGAGCTTTTTCCAGTGAAGCAAGGAGCCAGCAGGCACGTGCAGTGCCTTGTGTGGTCCATAGGTTCCTGGAGTCTGGGAGTTCCAAGGCCTAGATCCATAGATCTGTCCCTCCAGCCTCACAGTTACACACGTCTTCACAATCAGGGGTTTGAGTCAAATCCAGTCCCAGCATCAAACAGGTTCTCTAAGCTTGTGAATCACCTAAGGAGTAAAACTCCATCAAGTACAGTCAATCCCAGAAGTTGCAAAGTTGATATTTAGGACTCAAAAATTAATGGATGGCTTAAAAATTATGAGTTTTAAAAAAATTACTGCGAATTATTTTTATTTGTCTTGTAGTTTGCAGTCCCTTGGATTGAAAACTGGACACTTGATGGACTTTGACAAAGCTTTCACTGTGAGCTAAAAGAATTAGAGATATGTACCTGAAAATGAACACTGAGTACAGTCATAGGATTGCAGGAGCTGAACCCTTAAGATAAATCATCAATTACCTTGCAAAGTAAAATCATAAGTGAGCTCCCTTTTAACTCCTTCATTCATGGAAGAAAAAAAAAAAGGAGAAAAGAAAAACAACAGCCACAAACCAAACAAAAAGACCCAAACCCCATTTGATGAATTACTTAACAAGTGGTGGTTTTTCAATTTATGGTCATTCATTGCATCCTTATTCCCAAGGTGAATCCCGGTGTACTCCTTTTGAGGCACTGATGGGTATCTGCCCATCTGAGTTAGCAACCCTCTTTATCTCAGAGCCTGAGATAAAGCTCACCAACAGCTCACCAACTTAAATGTATTTTGGGTTTGTGACACCTCTGCTATCGCCAGGAGGAAGAGTGACAGAGGGAATGTGATGGACGAGCGTGGCAGAGCCATGAACTGGGACTTACAGGGTGCCCTGCACTAGCTCAGGGAGAAGAGAGCAAACAACTCCCTCCCTTGTTTTTTTAATTTGCTAAAACAACAGCTCCATATTCCCAGGGGCAAATGTCAGGAATAATTGCATGCAAATTGCACTGGAGTCATGCTAAGGCACCCACTGCCACCCAAGGGCTCCTGAAGGGTTAATATCGAGGGCTCGCTGGAGTTCAGCTAATTTACAACTGAAGACCTTTATCATCTCACACTGACATTGAGGGCTCACATTTCGCACTTAATTACTTGTTCGGCAATCACGCCTGGAAGAGATAGATGTGTTTCTGTGTTTAGCCCAGGCAGCTGTGAATTGTTTATTTACTTATCGTCAGGCCGGGAATGGCTGCAATTTAAAGGTTCAGATCTCTGCTACCCTGAGCCGGGCAGGTCTTCCTTTAAACACTTCCATATTGTGGAATTTCGCTGGAGATGCCCATCTTCTCCTCCTTATCCGGGTAATGGGCCGGCAGGTGTTCCTGGTTATCGGCCACTGTGATTATTTACACCAAACAACTGCTGCCAAGTTCACAATCATAACGAAGGATCTGCCGGGATAAATTCTGGAAGGCAAAAAGCAGGCCAGGGAGATGAAGCGAGATGAACTCCAGTAACTCAGCTCCCGTGGAATGACTCGATCCCTATCTCAGCACTGGAAGAGTTGAATCACAAGGCAGCTTCAAACAGTGGCTTGCAGCAATTCCTAGGCCAAACGGTGTAATTACAACTTAAGCTGTCAAATGGTGACCAGATGGCTTTATCTTTCACACCAGAGGCCTGAGAAGTTGGTAGGTGTGACCTCTCCACATACTGATCCACCTGCACAGCCATGAGGTCTGGGAATGCCCAGCCCTGTGTGCTGACACCCATCCTTGGCTTTGATAACTTTTGAGCAAAGCTGAGTAAAATCAACAGCATCAGTTTTCACAGGGTTGCATCATCCTTAAATGCAGCACCACCAACAACCACTTGAGGGGTTGGACTTGTAAGGGTTGGAACTAAATGATGTCTTCCAACTCGAATTCTATACTTCACCACACATGGATGTAGAGGGTTACTGGGGTACAAATAAAGGGGGGATGCTCCCCATTATTCCCTTGGGGCACACACAAACCTCCCATGTATCTAGGAAAGAAAGAGCTGTGCAGAAGAAGAAGATCTCTGTTTAATAGCTGGCTGACAAAATGCATCTCAGAAAGAGAAGTGGTGAAACTCCCTTCCAAGAGGGAGTAGCCAGAATGGTCTGTCCCTCCAGGCCATATTGCTGCTGTCCTCGAGTTGTGCCTGATGGAGGAGATGGTGGTGGTGGAAGCAGGCTGGACATATCCCCTAAAAATCCTAAGGTAGTTCCTGGAGACTTGCACTGGGCAAAGCCCAGCCCAATTTCCAGTTCACAGGGTTAGGGACTTGCTGGGAAGAATATCCTCATGACCAAGCCTGACAGAGCTCAAGAAGCATTTGGATGATACTCTCAGGCACATGATGTGACTCTTGGGGAGGGTCCTGTGCAGGGCCAGGAGTTGGACTCAATGATCCTTGTGAGTCCCTTCCAACCTGGCATATCCTGTGATTCTCTGACCTGACCCAACACCACAGGCAGCTCTCTTCAGGAAAACCCAGCCTGTTCCCACATGGAGAACACACAGCTTTGCAGCAGGTCTCAGATTAGAGCAGAATTAAAAATAAGGACTTTGGGTTCGATATTAACCCCAGAGAATTGTGCCTGTGGGCAGGTGGAAGGGCTGACACACATCAGCAGCAGAGGTTCTGCCTCAAGGCTCTTGCAGCCGCCAACTGCTTTCGATTTAAAGAAAAGCCTTTCCTGTCCCGAGCTCTTATGAGAAACACACTTTTCTCCCAGTCCCAAGGTTATTTCTATCTCACAGATGAGGAGAAGGAGATCCAAACAGACAGGGAACACGGCAAGGAAGGCTAATGCACAGGGGTGGTGCTTCCTAATATTTTTTCTATTATCATCACTGCTGCAACAAATTAACGATCTCTGAAGATGGAACATTATTAAAATGGTTTAATAATAATATGTAATAAACAATAGATCAAAACTTTCTAGTCTTGAAGAAGTGTAAGAGATATGCACAAAGAAAGAGAATTCCAGGGTGATTCGGATTTTCTCAGAAACAGACACACTAATCTGTGTCAGTTCAGTAAAGATGAAGAAAGAAGGAAAGAATCTCGATAGGTATAATTGAATAAGACAAAAATCTGGAATTTGATGAGAGATAAAGTTACCACTAATTCTCCTAAAAAAAAAAAAAGGAGATGAAATTAAAATGTCAAAAGAGCAATGAGCTGCTTAATTGAACCTTCAGTTTTGGGTGCATTCATGAGTGTGTTGGCAGCACATCTGTGTATGCACTGAAGTAAAAACACTGCAAAAGGAAAGAAAAAAACCCAAAATAAGACTTTTATAAAGGACTGAAGTGAACAGAAATGCTGCAGGATTTACAAAAAAAAAAAAGCAGTGTAAGGCAGAAACAAATACAAAACCTGGACCAGGAACAGCACTGTGTGAACTAACGTGCCGGGGCTGGGATGAGCTCTGCGGGCTGGATCAGTGCAGGCAGCACCAACAAGTTGGACCCAGCCAGCTCCAAGGGTGGCCACCTCCACAACGACCCACTGACATAGAAAATGGAGAGAAATATTTGTTTCTTACAGTATTTTGCTATTTTTCTCCTTTGTTTTAATTTTCTCTTCTGCTGACTGTGGGTTGGCAGCAGCAGTGCAGAGGTTCGGGGTCACAGCCTCAGCTTCGGTAAATAGGGATTTTCAGTGAATTATGAAAATTTAACTCAGATGAATCTTGCTCTGATTTAGCAGATAGAAAATGACAGGAGGTAACTATTGGCTATAACTAAGCTTCTCAAGCCATCAGAGGAATTATTGCCGAGCTGCAAAATAACCTACACAGAGATTAAAGGCAATGGGCACAACGAGCTGTTTCAAAGGCAGGCACAGAAGGGAGGGAGAGAGCACCCCTGGTGCCATGCCTCCAGCCCTGCTGCTTCAACCAGGATTTTCCCACACTTAAATGGAAGCAAAAAAGTTCTCTGAGAGCCTGAGGGGATCTGAGGAGGCAAAGTGGGCTGGGAAGGATGAACCAAGGTCCTGCTTGGTACCGTCGGATGCTGACCCAGACGTAAAGAGTACAGGGAGAGAGGGAGGACCCCACATTCATCAGACACTCGTAATATTTTTGTCCTGAGTGCACAAAACACTGGCTATTGCAATCAAGTGCCTTAGCAATAATATCATTCTCAAATGCCTTTTTCCCCCCAGGCATTTGTAGCAGAGCACTGGAGAAGATGCACTTCTGGAGGCGGTGGCTCTGGGCCTCGAGTGCAAAGGGGGGATCACATACTCTGACAGTTGCTCATCACCCCCCCCCCACATTTCAAAGAGATTTTATCTGTCTGGCATGGAAGATTTCCCAAACTGTTTTTATTAAGGGGAGTTTTTGATGCCAGCAATGAATATTACTATATTACTGAAAGGAATCAAAAGCTAAAGTGCCTGCGTGTACAGTTAATCTATCCAAACAGAAAATGTTTCTTAAAAAATTACAGCACTATTTTTATAACAAACCTCAGCCAAACTCAAAACTGAATAAATATAATGTGTTCTTTTGAAACAAATTTATTTTTTTAATCATGGGCAAAAAAATACTTTCCTTGCTTTCATTCATCAGGTAATACTTCACCCCCCCCCCCCATATTTGAGCACGGAGATTTGCCTGTGACAGGATTTTTGCTTCAGAGGCATCGGATTGAGACACCTCCAGAGGCTGGTGGAAGGTGGATGTGAGCTTGGGTTGGCATCACAGCCAGCCTGTGGTTTCTATCTCTTTTTAACAAAACCATGAATAAGGCAAGAAAATGCCTCAAAGGTACCAGTCTTGATGGGAAAGAGCCACCCTAAATCCACCAAGAGTCTAAATTAAGGCAGAGCAATATGTATTTCTATAAGATTATACAAGGGCATCTATTCCTACTGACATGGTAATGTAAAGGCACTGTCTTTATGTTATTTAAAACTGGCCTGCACAGTCATTACCACAATGTAATTATCATTAGGGTTGCTTATAGTGGAGTTTGGCCCTTCCTCTTTTTTACCATGTTATTATTATTACGGTTTTATTTTAACTAGAAGCCCGTTTAGAGTTTTTCCTGGAGTTTTTCAGTATTTATTTAGACTTGCATCATTGCCCAAGACCACAATTTGAATCTATCAAGCCTCATCCCACGATCTTTTACTCCCCTAAATGCTGCGCATATTTGATTCCGTCATGAAGAGGAGTCGAACCAAACAATTCGCAGCCCGTAAATACCCTAAAATGTAGTTAAAAATTACTAGAGGAGATGGTGGTGAATAGGCAAGCGGGGTAACCTGACCCCTGAGAGCTCACACATCCCCTTTTTGTTTGTTTGTTTGTTTGTTCTGCTGAACTTTCCAGGAGTTTCAGCCGCTGGATCAAACCCGGGGCCTTCCCGTTCTTGGAAAAGCCATGAAAATGCTTTAATTCCTTCCACCGCGTTGATAATTTGTGTACATCTTTTTAAAAGGGGATGACTGGAGCTGCAAGCTGGCAAAGAAAAATCAAAGATTTAAATTTCTTCCCTCTGATTTTCTCGTATGAAAGAAGAAACTGTGTGTGGGTGCCTTGCTGTCCTCCAGCGTTTGTGCTCTGCTTATTCTGCTGCCCCGCTAAAGGTCAAAAGCAGGTAATGTGTGTTGAAATTTCCACAGACCAGGGTAAAGTCGGAGCTTGTTGACTTTGATATCAGTTTTCTTCCACCCGGGGGAAAAAAAGAAAAAAAGGGAAAAAAAAATCATTCCAGGTCCTCATTGATTTTTCATGGAAATTCACCAATTTCTCCTCGTTTCAGATCTGGTCTCTGATTTCTCCCTGATTATCATATCCCTCTGCCCCCCAAATGAAGTCCTGCTTTGTTTCAGCTCGGGATGATGAAATCATTATTCCTGCACGGAGCACGGGGCAAAAATCCCAGGGTGCTGGAGCGTTGGTGCTGAATGACAGGGGTTACTTCAGAAAAACACAAACCCGAGTAAACACACCTTGAGAAAAAGGGAAAATAACGACAGGAAGAGTCGGAGAAAGCTGGAAATGGGAACGTAACGAGCCTGTGCCTTTGTGCAGGAGATGCTAATGAGCCCAGCGTGGCAGAATTAACCACTGTTAGGGCTTTAAATGCTCCTTTTGGAAATTCCACTTCGCCCTGGCTGGGTTTGGTTGGATTTAATTGACTGTCGCTCTCTTCCCTGGCCCCAGCCCTTCTGCTCGTAGCTGCAAACTGATACAAGGGGGGAAAATGGTTTGCATTTCTCCAGCTTTAGATAAGACATCAAAAATTGATGGAATGAGCCATGTGAATTTATGTGTGTGTGTGACCCGATTCTGCAAGGGGCAAAAATGACCTTTAAACAACCAAAATTTCAGTCGTCAACGAGTTTAATTGCTGCAGAACTGGATTAGGACGTTCCCATTGGGCTCCCAAGAGTTAAAGCCACTTCTCTTCACATATATCGATGCAGATGTTGGTATTAATTCACCCTCTTGGGCTCCTGTGGATGTTACAGGGAAAGTATTTAAAACTTACGTTTTAAAACAAAGGTGGGACATGAACACTCCATTTGTTGTTGCTGGAGTCTGGAAAACTAAAGTATTACAGAGAAATTTTTTTATTAATTGTCATCGAGTCACATATTTAAATAAAAGTGTTGTTATGTGGCGACTATATTGAAAAAAAATTAAAAAAAAAAAAAGCTTTTGAAAACTTCAGTTGTAAAAATAACCACAATATTCCCTTCCATGGGACCACAGGAAAGGTTATTAAAAAAGTTCAACAAATCACACTTTTAATATTTGCTCAGAATATTAATCCAGGGAAAGATAGGAACACGTAAGGAAGGTAAAAGTGAGGAAAAAATTGTACTATGAGAAAATTTTGTAGCTTAAAATATTTTTTTTAGATGACACCAAATAAATCCTTTAACATATATTTAGCCATTAGTATGTGAAAATGTTTCATCACATACATAATATATATAAAATATTTATAAAATGTATTTTTATTTATATATATCTACATATATACCTATCTATATATATATCTATCTTGAGGTAGCATTTCCTATACAGCTTTCAGCCATAACTTTGACAAAATATACAGTTCAGTCTTTGTGAATCAGGAGGTTTTAAAACCATTTTGGTGCTTAAACACAGTGCCCTGAAATTAAAATGCAGATTTAATTCTTCAGAATATTTTTCCCAAATGAGTATAAATGTGAAGTCTGCCCTTTAAATTAAATGACAGCAAGAAGTCAGGGAGGGGAAAAAAACAAACCAAAACAAACAATAGCAAACAGTTTGAGATGGATTTTGCTCTCGCAAACCTCATTGTAAATAAGAGACTGGCTCTAATTTAGTTAATGAGATTTCAGCAGTGTAAATTGAATTAGGCTAATTATCCTATGATTAAAATTATCTCTGTCTTTGCAAACAAAATGGATTTTTTTTTAACAGTTAAAGGACTTTTTTAATTGAACAAGAACTGCTGGCATGAGGTGTAAATAAAAGCAGAACTCCCACAGACAGAAAGTTATTGTGAGGAGAAAAAATATTTTTCTTAAGTGATTTATATTTAATTCTATTTTTTTAGAATTTTGATTATTTTTACTATTTAAAATTGCGTCTATAACCCTTCAGATCGAACCCAATTTGTGCTGTCTACATTAAAAAGGGGGTTTTTCCTTATTGCCATCTTGTCTTTGTGCAGCAGACAACACACCCATAACTTGGGTGTCAAATTCCTGTCGGGCTGAGTTATCAGGTGTTTGAACCTTTAGAAAACAGGAAAGGGCTGTGTATAATCTGTTGCACATTATTTTTGTTTGTTATGCTTTTTAAGTGTTGTGTAGTAAGAAAATTATATTTATAACGCCTTTAATTGAACAAAAAGCAGCTACAACGCTCTCCGTGGAGGGCAGGGAAGTATTGCTTTTCATTCCCGATACAGAAAAGGACCCGATAAAGCTATTAAACTGTGTGTTGATAAAGCAAATTGTACTGTAAGTATATAACAAGTGCTGAAAAGATAAATACGCTCCCAATCGCGACGCAAAGCCCCGTTCTCCTCTCCCACCACCAAACTACCAATGCCACCTAATGGAGAGCCCGCACCTCGCACCAGCCCAGCAGGCAGGTTTTGCCCTGATAGCAATCTCTGCTTGGCTTTCCCAGCCTTCCAAAAGCTTTCCAGAGCGATAGTTTCAATGGTAGAATAACAAAATCCCGCGGCAAAGGCTGCACAAATATTTGGATTGCAGCGCTCGGTGTCAACGCTTGAAACGAGCGGCGTTGTCCCGACCCATCCCTGTCTCGGGGGCAGATGCACGTGGCCCCTAAAGTGTGAGTAAAGTGTGAGTCTTGGTTTTTTATGGGGTGCAGGGCTTAGATTTATCATCTCCATAGAAATCCCCCGTTCCTGTTGGGCAGAAAACTCAGAGGTGTGACCCGGTTGCAAAGCAAAGGGAAAATACGCTGGGATGTTCTAATTCTTTCTCTCTGGGATGCACTAATTCCTTCTCTCTGGGATGCACTAATCCCTGTTCTCTGGGATCCACTAATCCCTGCTCTCTGAGGCGTGGTCCTGACATACTTTCATCCTCCCCGTCCTTCATCTTCCCCATCCTTCACCTTCCCCATGGCTCACACCCCCAGCTCACACATCCAGGCTCGCACGTGGCCATTTCCACGAGGAGAGACTTGAGACTTGGGGTGCAGGGAATGAGAATAAATTTGTCTTTGCCTTAAACTGCCCTTTCCCCGTTGTATCTGCTTTCTGCAGATCACAGATATGTGTTCACCTTCCCAGGAATGCTTTTAGATCCGTGTTCAGAGGCAGGCATGCACGGGCTGGTCACCTATGCACACATATATAAATATAGGGGTGAACCGCTGTGCTACAGCAAACAAAGTTCTGACCAGTTTTTAGGATTGATTCCCCAACCAGGCCCTAATTTGAAGATTATTTAAGATAAGCCAGTTAAACACCCCTGGACACAAGACTACCAGCAAGCAGTTGGGATTTTGCTCTCCCCCTTGCAGCTGAACAAAGCCCCATTCTCTCTGACTCCTATATATTTTCCTTTACACTGTACCCAGGATTTTCCTTTAATTTATTTCTGTAGGGCCTGATCCAAAGCTCCTGCTGATTTCAGGAGGTTTGGGGTAGGGCCCTGCACTTCTGCAGCTCCTGACCTGCTGCAGCCAGGTCTATAGTCGGTGATAATTTGAATGATAAACATCAGGCCACACAAAAAATAGTTTAGGAAGGGGTTTGGGGATAGAAAGACAGCAATTTTCTATAAAGTGCACTGTGCTTATGCCAAAGTTTGCATCCCCCCCTACCTATTTCAAGCATATTCTCCTATGGCAAGATTAGGGATAAAAATTTGCTATAGGAAAGACACAGTTTTAAGATTTATATTTTTACATTGTACAGGTTTTGTACAGTTTTTACACTTTAAGCAGCAGACTAAAGGCAATAATTACAGACAGTAGAACTGGAAAGAAAATGCAAAGGATAGCTTTGCTGCTCTCGAAAAAATAATAACATCGATATAACAGTAAAAAACCCACAATAGAAAACCCGAAGCAAATAAGAGCGAGTGGAACCGATTTCCATGTTTACTTTTCTTCCTGCAGTTGGATCCCTGGTCGTAGCCACAAGAACTGCACGGATAGGGCCCGAAATGGGAAATAAAAGACAGGAAAAAGAAATAAAGAAAAAAAATTTAAAGCGGTTTAAGGAAGCAAAGGCAAGTGCTGCAGCCCGAGACAGAGGAGCTGCGGCTCCGCAGAGCGGCGAGGCCGCTTCGCCTGCCCGAGCTCCGTCCCTGGAGCCCTGCGGGGCTCTGGAGGCAGGAGAGGGGAAGGGGATGGTGCAAATCCCGGGCTCGGAGGGGAGGAAGAGGAAGAGGAGGAGAGGGAAGAGAAAAAGTCCAGTACATACAGCTCGATGCGTCCACCAGCCCCCAGCCTCCGCTGCTCGCTCTCTCTCTCCCTCTTAAGTCAAAAAGGAAATGCGGTTCCTTTTTTTTTTTTTCTTTGCAGAATCAGAAAATGAACCATCAGGAAGTTGGCAAAACCTCTGACTAAACAATCAATTGAGGAAATGCAACAAATTCGCTTTGGCGGGGGGGGGAGCGAGGGCCGGCGGGCGGCGCGCAGGCAGCGCAGGCAGCGCAGGCAGGGCAGAGCCGCACAGGCAGCGCAGGGCGCTGCGCACCGCAGACAGGGCTCCAACCCGCAATTCCCAAACAGTCCCGTGGTTTTTGACCCCCACGGATACTCATCCTCCGGGCCAGGTACGCGGCCGCGGACCCGCACCATCTCCCGCGGGTGCGGCAGAACGCGGGGCAGGGGCGGGTGGTGCCGGCCGGGTCCTGAGTCCCCCCAGCCCGGGGGCTCCTGCCCGGCACAAATACCGACAGCAACTCATTTGTCCCCCAAAACGAGTCGGAGGCAGTTCCCTGTGCTCCCGTGCGGGGTGCGCATCTATTTCCCGGGAATTATCGTCCCTTCCCACGGGCTGGGATAAGCAGGATGGAGAAATGAGAGAGTTCTGTGCTGGTATTACTTCTAAAAGTGCAGTTTGCACAAGGACGGGGGAGGCAAGGAGAGTTTTTTGGGAAGATTTTTAATATTCTTTTCACAGCTGTTGCCCCCTTTTTTTCCTATTTTTTCCACATTTCCCCCGTTCCTCCCCCTTATCTTCTCGTCTCCAAATGATGGTCTCTGACTGCTGATAGAGACCGAAATTCTCACACACACCCCGTCCGTGTCCCCCCCCCCCCTTACGTAAAACAAACAAATAAATTAATCGATATAAAGTGCGGTGCGGTGCTGCCCGCCCGGAGAGGGAGCGTTTCGGGGCTACTTCAGGCTACCATCTGGGTGAAAGTCACCCCTCAAACCTCCACAAGGGATTTTTTAACTCGGGGGGGCTCTTCCAGCTGCTGCTGAAGGCTGCTGGGGACCTCCCATCTCCTGTGGATGCGGGGCTGAGAGCGGGGGAGCCGCGGGCAAGGGGAGCTGCCCTCCCCCAAAAATGCGGGACACGCTCCGGGGTCACTGCTAAAAGCAACACAAGTCCGTGTTTTTTAATAAAGAGCGTTCTCTTGCGAGCTGGCCGCTTTCCACCCGCCCCACGGATGAGCTGGCTCTGTAAACACTGGAGAGAAGATTAACACTGCTGTTCTAACCCCATAGCGAGAGCCCTGCCTTGCGAGAGCTCTTACTGCTGCTGATCTATGCGCTCCACAATGGCCCTTTTGTTTTAGGGGTGACAACAGCCCCCAGCCCCCGGTCCCTCTCCATCACCAGCCCTCCCCCGCCCGGGGCTCTGGGTGTCCCCCGCGGTCCCTCTCCATCATCATCTCTCTCCTCCCTGGGAGTTACCGAGGCTCTGGGAGTCCTCCAAGTCCCTCTCCATCACCATTTCTTCCCTGCCCGAGGCTCTGGGAGTCCCCTCAGGCCCCTTTCCATATCCATCTCTGCCCTGCCTGTGGCTTTGGAAGTCCCTCCCGGACCTTTTCCATCTCCTTCTTTCCCCTGCCTGGGAGTCCCAGAGGCTCTGTGTGTTCTCCCAGCCGAAGCAGCGGCTTCAAAAACCCGGCTAATTTTATTTTTTTAAACATTATTATTATTATTTTGATGTCTTTAATTTGGCAGCCGAGAAGAGCTGGGAACAAATGACAGTGCGAGCTGCCAGCGTGGTTTTCCAGCAGCCACTGGCCTGTTGGCAAGAGCCCTTTCCCGCCCTCCCGTACCCCGGGAGAGGGAGAACCAGCGCTATCTGCGAGTGGGAGAGCGGGTCATTTATTAGAGGAGCTCAGTCCAAGAGCGCTGCTCTGCAGCTCTGGAAATCGAGCTCGATGTTTGTGAAAAGGCGGAGGAAAACTGGCAACGGCAAGTTCATTTGCCCAGGAATTCCACAAACACACCAGTCCCGGGGGAAGCTGCGGCCCGGGAGGGGCCGGGCGGGGAGGGGGGTTCTTGTTTTTTGGCTTTTGCCGAAATAGGACCAGGCTGAGGAGGGGGAATGTAGAGTAAATCGGAGGGAAAATAAGAGGCAGAACCGAGTGTCCCGTCCGGGTGAGAGCCGAGCGCAGCAGCGCCGGGAACAGCCCGCGGACCCACCGCAGCCTCCTCCATCCCTCCATCCCTCCCTCCATCCCTCCATCCCTATCTCCATCCCTCCATCCCTTCATCCCTCCATCCCTCACTGGCACCGCCTGCTCATCCAGCGCAGCCCCAGACAGAGTGTGGAGTAAGGAGAAAAGAAGTTGAAATAGGAAAAAAAAAAAACCAAAAAATAAAAAAAAAACAAACCAACCCAAAACAAACAAACAATCAAACAAAAACCATACAAACAACCCCCCAAAAAACAAACTTCCAAGAATAAATAAATTATATTAAAAAGATAAAAAAGAATAATAAAGAAAGAAGAAAGAAAAAATAAAATATAATAAAATAAAATACAATAAAATAAAATAAAATAAAATAAAAACTAAGAAAAAAACAGGAAAAAAAGGGAAAGAAGGGGGGAAAAAGAGTAAAAGGCGGTTCGGCTTCTCCCGCCCTCCTCCCAGCAAGACCTTTACATAGTAAAATATTTCCTTGGATGAGGGTTTTCCTCCATCTCGTTTTACCCTCTGGATCCCTTTTGGTATATCTGTGTAATGAGGTTCCCCCCACCTCCCGTTTGCCCTTTCCGAGGAATACTGGCACGAGCTCGCTGGAGGGTGATGGTTTGACTCGCTTTGACCGCAATCCCTGTGACAGCGACACCGGGGCGCATAAAAACGATATAAAATCGGAATAAAACATCAGATCGAAGTTGGAGCGCCCGGAAAGCTGTCAGACAAAACACGCTGTAGCCAGAATAGGCTTTACCTTTATGAGAGGCTACAAATTGCTGCTATGGACACTTTGGAGACCTTTGAAATCCCTTCATTAGTTATGTGATGCATTTGACATCCGAGCTCATTGTACCCCCGAGGCGTCCAAAACCTTGGAAATCGAGTTTTATTAACCTAATAAAACGCATGCACACAAAATTCGGGGAAAAATTCAAGAATCAAGAAAGTCTAAATAAATCCTCTGACGAGTTGCTGGAGGTTTTTCAAGGCTGTATGAAATGGGAAGGAAACAAACTATTTACTTGTCAGAATAGGATTTTTTTAGGCGTTTAGTTTTTTAGAGGGATTGCTTTATAAAAGAAATCGAACACTCTTTTACACTTCTAACTGACAGGCTGTCTTCCATCCTTGTGCTCTATTTTCCCTACATTATGCAATAACTCCGTCATTTTTAGGAACAAAGGGGAAATATACCCAGAAACATCTCAGCAGCAGCGTGCGTTTTCTGCCCACTAGCAGAGCGGTCTGCATGGAATATATTTTATTCCCAGCCAAAACTAACGATCTTAACGTCCTACATGATGGGAAAGGACGTATTTACAGTGTGGTCATTGTACACCGGGACGTGGAGGTTTTTCTGTGCCATAAACATCACCTGGGAGGAGATCCCGGCGCCGCTTCCCAACCTTTGCGGGCAGCATCCATCCCTCCTCCTGCAGCATCAGGGAGAAGGGATACATAGGTTTTTTTTCCCCGCTCTTCTTTTCCGTAAAAGATTAATCAGAAAAAAATAATAGCAATTTAAAAAAAAAAATCACCTTTGCCATCGCTTTGACCCGAGAAATCTAAACAAGCTCCAAACTCTCCCAAACGCAGCTCAAATTCAGCTGCAGGCGCGGTGCTTTTAGTGCTCGGGGCACACTTTGTTTGCTTAAAACAGCGTCTGGCGTGAGAAAAACACCTTTTTAACTATTATTATTTCCTATCAGATCCCTTCTAAATCGCTTGTTTCCACCAAAAAGCCCCATTCGAGCTGTGCTCTGGGGCCACCGATAACCGGGGCTGTTCGCACCGTAATTGAGGCACAAGTGCCATAAAGCCAGTAGCCATTAGCAATTGGTAAATAAGTGTGCAGACTGTAAAGCTAAGTGTTGGATCCTTTAGATAAGGGCTTATCTGGCCAGCCATTAAACCCACACTTGCCTCTTTAGCATGTGGAGAGGATGGGGGTGTCGACTCCTATAGGAAAATATTTACCTAGTCCCTTTTGCAACGGGAGGATTTAATCCTAACTTGATTTGCAGGGAGAAATCCCTTTCTTGTTTTTGTTTGGTGGGTTGTAATGCCGTGGATTAAAATCCTTAAAAACTTGCTGTTTGCCCGCAAAACAAATAGAAGATAATCTGGGTGCAGTGACAGAGGTCTTAACATATGAGGTGTTTTCTGTCATTCTGTCTTGGTAAAGTTCATCATTTCATCCTATACACAGACTGGTGATTAAAATAAGTTTTATATATATTCCACAGTAAGAAAATAAGAGAAATAGGAGGCAATCCTGCCAGCTGTTACTGAGGCTGGAGTATCCTGGATCTGTGTGGTCCAACTAAATTAAAAGTAAAGTCAGCAGCGAGTCTCCAAGTGCCATCGGGATCAGACCCTGGAGATGTTCACAGCAAGGAAGCAGCTGGGGAGAATCTCTAAACTTTCTACACTGGTTGTCTGATCCATGTTGTTAGGTTGGATAATTGCATGGATCAAGTAGAATTAACAAGATTCGGGTGCTGATCCTGTATCCTCAGTCTTTCTCCTCAACAGAGTTTGATCTACTAAAGGATGCTCACGCAGTGTGGACTGTAGGGTACCGGAGACCACAAATACCAGATGCAACAACACCAGCAAAAACTAGTCCAGGAGGTAACTAGAAAGATGTTCTGCTATTTTACCCAATTCTTTTCTAATTTTTAAGTTTAATATGAAAACTAGGACTTTGTTTTCATTTTTAGAGATGAGAAAACTGAGGCATTGAGGGAAAAAAAGACGTTTATCCAAGGCACAACTTCAGTGACAAAGTGCAGAATTAAAACATAGGTTTTTTTATATCCCAGCCTGGTGTGTTTAGACCAAAGCCACATTGACTTGCAGGTAAAGGCTCTTTCTGGTTCTTATGGAATTTGATAGAATTTTTTGCACTGCTTTCAAAGAAAAGGCTGAGCAGGCTGGTAAATGATCACTTGCTATTGATCCTTTCTGAACAGCTCTCTGTGTTTTGTTTTTATTTAACATAAGCAAATCTCCCAGCCCCATCTGGGGCCTGGCATACAAAGTGGGGGTATTGCAGAAAAATGGGAACTTTGGTATGCTTTGGTCCAGTAGGAAGCAAAATAATCAGTCATACAAGCAGCATTTTCAAACAGGGACCGCTGCAATCTGAACCCTTTCTCTCAACTGAAGCTGTACATTTTTAGAAGGCTACACTTTTTGATCTGTCTATAAAATATGACAATTTTGCTGGCAGCAGAATGCATGAAAGTATCAGACTGAATTATTCATGTGAAAGCCAAGTCCTAACTTTCCATGACACAGCACACACAAAATTCAGGGTTTAGACAGGAGTAGAAATCTTACACGCCTTAACTTAATCCCGGCACAATGGAGCCAGATTAACAGAAAGAACGTTTTTCTCAGCAGCTGTCAGCTTCGAGGACAAGGCTGTGGATATCATCTCACTATCTTCCTATCCCCTCGATGAAACTAAAATCCAGAGCCCCAGAAAGCAGGGGGAACTTTTGCCACTGAGTTAAGCGAGAAGAGATGAAATCTCTCGCTAAAACAACTATATTCCCTTACAGTTGTTTTTGGCCAGTTACTGTCCTGTGTTTGCAATCTGCCTTGCTACAGAGTTGCTCATTTGGGTGCAGGAATCTCATCAACTTCATTGGCAAAGCCATTGTGGCATCAGGGCATCCTCCTACCACACACGGCAGTGAGATTTGAGGGCACCGAGTTCTGCTCAAGGGATTTTTTAGGTCAAACCTTCAAAGGTGTCCTCTGAGAGCTCTGGAAAATTAGATGCCCAAAGGAGGTGGACTCTGTGTGGGTTTGCTCCCCCTTTGCTACGTTTGCAGGTTGTTGATGTGCATTTAGCTGTGCCTCCCATGGGGTCCCATCTGTTATCTGCCCATGTTTATTTAACACTCTCATTGCTGTAAGATGGATGATTGACTGCTAAAATTCAACTGCAATAGGGTTTTCTTGCCCAAAATGTCATTCCTGAGGGCCTCTGACAGCTCCCTTCTGGGATCCCGTAAAAGCCACCCCCCTTCTGGTCCTCTCCTGCATTTGGTCTTGGCAAACGTGCTAAAAAAGAAACGAATGTGCCAATAAGTAGTTTATTGCTCTCACTCATTTGGGATCCACAATGACCCTGAGTACCCCCTGCCTTGTAATCCCATTAGGTTTTGTTAGCCCTCAGCCTCCCACAGAAAGCTTTATTTCAGGTATTTCTGTGCTTTCCAGAAAAAAAAGTGCCGAGGTAAGACATCAATTTTCCTGCCACTCAGTATTTCAGGCTCACTTGCTGAGTGCAACACAAGCCAGCTGTAATTCCAAAGGCTCCAGATGATTTTATGCTTTTTACCTTTGTTTTTACCCTGAGTTGTAACAGAAACGCTCAAAACTAAGACCCGGGTGAAGTTTTAAAAGTCTAGAGAGCTTTCTAAAGCAGCCGAAGCAATGAGCAGGGAGAAGAAACGGGCAAAGCAGCGACGAGCAGAGATTGTGCTTCCCATAAACGCCCTTCTTCTAATTAACCTGAATCAAAGAGCAACTGACCCTTTTATAATGATCATTAGGATGAATTTCTAGGCTGATCTCTTCCTTTTCTCCAGCTGCAGAAGGTTTCTGACCCGGGGATGGGGTTGGAGCAGCAGAGGCTCCACTCCACCTGTCCCGCCGGGAGCATCCCGGTGGGATGCAGCCTCTGCACACTCGGCTGCACAGCTCCGAGCGGAACCCTCTAGTGGACTCTGCGAGCATTTTCTTTTGGAAAAAAAATCGGGAAAAGAGCTTTATATGCACCTTTCATCTTCACCAAACGTATTGCTGAACAGCTCTGTGACACCTTCGTTGCTGCGTTGGAGGAATATTCTCATTATCTCAATATCTTGCCCATTGAAAAGGCTCTGGCCAGACATTTTTTAAAAGAAATTAATAAAAAATACAGCACAAGAAAGAAGCTTTAACACCTTTTTCCCTCGTGGGAAGAAAGCTGAATGTATCTTTTTCATTTTCCAGGCATGAAAGGGCAGAGAGAATTCCAGCCCAAAGAAAAGGACTAAAGGAGAGTTAATATATTTTGGTTATATTTTATAACTGTATGGATCTGATTAAAGGTAATCTTCCTAAAATAATTCCCAGGCTGAGCACTTATTTTCTGGGGGAATATACAATGGTCAAATAGTCTTGTGAACAAAACCAGTTCCATTATTCAAGGGTATGAAATTTAAACAATGGATGAAAAAAAGATGAAAAAACACTTCCAATTTTCCCTTTACCATCCTCACCCTGACTTTTAAGCCAGCCACAGTTACAAAAAAAGTATATAAAGTTATGAAAACTGTACCCAGATTTTAAGCAATTATAGCGGCAGCATTTAGTTATAAAATGTAAATCCAGCATTGAGGGAAAGGTTTATATTATGCCTTAAAATTTCAAACAACTACTATTTTATCCAGAATAGGCTTTGATTTTACTTCCTTTTAAATAGTGTAAATTATACATTTGTGAAATGTAGGGAAGAACAGTCCAGAGCTGAGTATTTAATAATGTACAGAGGGGAGAAGGAGAGACGAAAATAGTGATAACTTATATCCAGATTAAAAAAACCCCACAAACTACTGTTATCACTTCTTCACTGTTTCCCAGCCAGACAAAAAATGTAAATTCCTCATCTCTTGGCTGTATCAGGTAGCTCAGCTCCAGAGCCAGCCCAAAGTGGTGACAGATCAAGAAAAGTTCACTGTCCCAGATTGCTCTGGGTCAGAAAGACCCAAGAAGATTCAAGTCAGATTCAGATACTGACTTGATTTTCCAGGGACTTTGCAAGTACCAACATCAGCCAGTGTCCATGTGTTAGGCCATGATTTTTTAGATTCCACCCCCTCCCTTTTATTTGCCTTTTAATGTCAGATTTGTGCTCAGCAAACACCCCCAGGTGTGCACAGGCACACTCTGTCCATGGTACCACCCTGGAACATCAACCACCCCGGAACATCAACCACCCCTTCCTGTGCCAGCACATGACCTCAGTTCCACTTCCCAGCCCACACTGGGTGTTAAATTCACCTTTATTGGACACGTGTGGGAGGTGTCCCACCAAGAGGCAGCGTGGAACGATGGCCAAGAGCTGATAACCCAACTCTCCTCTTCAACCATCTCTTTGACTTGCTGAGCTGGGGAAGGGAGGAGGCAAAGCATGGAATCACAGAATCATTTAGTCTGGAAAAGCCCTCTAAGACTGTTGAGTCCAACCTTCTCCTAGCACTCCCAAGGCCACCACTAAACCATGGCCCCAAGTGCCACATCTATGAGGCTTTTAAATCCCTCCAGGGATGGGGACTCCACCACTGCCCTGGGCAGCCTGGGACAACACTTGATAAGCCTTTCTGTGAAGAATTTTTCCCTAATATCCAACTTAAACCTCCCCTGGCACTGCTTGAGACCATTTCCTCTCATCCTATCCCTTGTTCCCCAGGAGCAGAGCCTGACCCCCACCTGGCTCCCCACTCCTGTCAGGGAGTTGCAGAGAGTAAGAAGGTCCCTCCTGAGCCTCCTTTTCTCCAGGTTGAGCCCCCCAAGCTCCCTCAGCTGCTCCTGGTTCTTCAGACCCTTCCTCAGATCTGCTGCCCTTCAGAAGCAGGTTTCCCTCTTTCCCAGCCCCTTACTGCTGCCTGGCAGCTCTGACTTCAGGGATGTTCTCAGAACAGTTGGATGCATCAAGCCTGGAAGTTGCAGAACAGTAGTAGCAGAAGCAATTGCATTACAACCACGTCACCTCGTGTTTGCAAAGGTCTCAGTCCACAGCAGCTCTCTTTCTGCAGCCTTTTTGCATTAAACATTCACATTAATTTTATGCTTTGTTTGTTTAATTGTAGGAGGAGAAAACCAACACACTTCCCCATTATCAGAGGAGAGGGAACAGTGGCAGGAAATTAGGTCAGTGAAATTGCCCTGCTGTGTGGAGAAGGGGTTTTGTTCCTTAAGAAATTTCCACTGAAGAAAACAAGTATCCCAAGCAGCAGAGCTGCCTCTTTTGTTTCATCTCAGGCCCCCTTCCCAGTTCTTTGCCATGGATCCAATTACCCTTCCCTGGGAACAAGCTGTGTCTCTAAATTAAATCAAACCGTTTATTTGTCTGGGGCAGTTTGGCTGAGAGACATAGTGGGGTTTTCAGGGAAGCTTCTGCCATCTGAAAGGATGTCTTTCCCATTGTCACTCCTCAGCAGGAAAAGGAGAACCATGGGTGCCTCTGTCAGACTGGCATCCCTATTTTGGAGCCTTTTTTTTACCTTCAAGGGAACTGCTCCCATCCAGGATGGGTCTTCTTTTGTTTGTTGGTGCTATTTTCCTGTCTCGATTCTCAGACTTTTTGAAATTGCATTTTTCCGTGATGGAGGCATTCAAATCTTCAGGTGTGCCAAAACACCTTCCTCCCAAAGTTTGATTTCTTCCAGGCCTCTCAAAACAGAATCCTGTGAATTCATCTGCATTTTTTTTCCAAACTGAACAGAAGGATGGAGTTTTCTCTTCACTTTGAAACTGAAACAAGCTCTTCAGTGTCTGTCCAGACTATCTCCTGTAAGGCCACTTCACTGGGGAAATGCCCCAAAACCACATCAGAACATTGTTTTGGGACTTTAAATCTTCCACCTTTTTCTGTGTGTACTCCATTTTTGATGGGAATTCATCCATAAAGGTCTTTGGAACTCAGATGATGGAGTTGTCTCTCTGTGTGTAGTCTAGAATGGGTTTTATTATGCATATACATATACATTAAAATAATAAAAATACATATTTGGTCTTGGAGGCACACAAAGGAACTCATCAAACCTTCCTAAGAAGAATTCATTAAGGAATGAGATGCAAGGAAGTAATGAAGGGTTCTGGGGATGTGTTACCAAACATAAGGAATTGCTTATGTCACCAAGCAAGCAATCATACATGGAGACCTCCAAAGGAATTCCCATTTTTAAGCATTGCAGTGTTCCCCATGAAAAAAGAACAGGTCTGATGGAGAGAGAAGATCAAGACAGCAACTTCCCAGCAAATCCAGAATCATCCTAAAGGCAAACAGATAAATCTGAACAGGACAGAGACCTACAGCCAAAAAGGAGGCATTGAGGGGGCAATTGCCTTCCTGGGCAGGAGGGAAAATATTACAGGACATAACATCCAGTTTTGCTTTCATTTCTGGGATTTTCCCCATCCCTAATCCAGTCTCCTGCAGACTTGCAGCAATGGTCCCTCAATGGGACCCCCTTCCCACGGGGGAGCAACAGCTCCACACACGATCCATTGTGCTGCTGTAAACACGGAGCGATGGAGAATTAGAGACACATTTTGGGCTCCTGTTTCTGTGGGAGGTTAATTAGTGGTTTGTTAGTATGTTAAGTGTTCTGCACACTGACCTCAGGCTGGGTGTCTCTAATGAACAAAAGCAACTCTCCAGCAACAGGTAACCACGGATTTCTCTGGGACTATAACTGAGCTAATGAGCACGGAGGTACCGAGTCTCCCATCTGGCCAAGAAGTGAGAAAATCCTTCTAAGAAATTCACCCTCTCCATTCCCTAAGGAAGGAGGTTATTAGAATGATCTCAAATCTAATAAAACTTGAAGTCTGGGATAGTTTGAAACCTTCCTTTTTTCTTCACACTAAACTCCAGCAAAGCTGAAGTGGCTTTTTGGACCATGGACTCATAACTGTCAATTTTGTGTCTATGGTAAAGTTCATCAAGAAAGAATTCACCTTTTGTAGGAAACCCCATTTTGATCAGGAAACATATTTTTGCCAATGCTAAGTCCAGCTAGACAGGCTCTTGTCAGGAAGTAGGATAGGGCCAGGCTGAAAATCCAAGACTTTTTCCCTTTCCTGTTAGGATGTCCTTGCATTGACAGGTTATAAAGCTGAAACATTCTCTGAAAAAAACCCTGAAAAACCAACAACAACGCACAGAGGTGGCTCTTGGGTGACCCAATGGCCTGGCCCCTATTTTTTTCCATGGAATTTGGGAAGAATTGCAAAGGCTTGCAGCCTTTGCAAAAGAAATGCTGTAAGTTGCAAGCAATGCTGACTGTGTTGGCTGCCAGGAGTTTCGAGATGATCCCTGGAAACACATTTGGTTTTAATCAGGCCCCTGCACTGTGGAACATCCTGTTTGTCTACACTTATTATTACTGACAAATTATCCTCCTCCAAATCTCAGGGAGCATTCACTTTATCCTCACATTAAACCTGATTGGAAACAGTAGGTTTAATTGGACTCAGCATGAGGCCCAGTCGTAAACTGCACCAGTTCCTTGTTTTATTGTGGCATTCACTAGATGTGTGAAAATACTATATTTCATATACAGAACCCAATTTGCTACTGCAGGGGCTGTTACAGACAATGCACAGATGCCCTGTGCTGCATGAGCAACCTCTGCCCACTCTTGGCTTTTCCCACCCAGGACTGAGAAAATTTGGCCATTCCCAGCAATCTGTGTATGCAATATGACATTCCAGATCTGTCCCAAACACCTGAGAGTTGTCTTCATCACTAACTGAGCCCCACAGTTTGCAGGACTGTAAGAATCTGCCCTGCTAGAGCTGAGGCTTTGAATCTGAGAGGGATAGAGAAGGTGGTACAGGGTATGGATTGTCCTCACTGGTCTTGCTGAGAATCATGAGCATCTTCTTCTTCCCCTCATCAGCTTGAGGTTCTTTCCTAGGAAAAGCCTGGGAAACCTGAGGGGTTAAAGGTGTACAAATTCAGTTTAATGTGTTTGGAGCTTGTGGGGATGGTTGATTTTATGGGAGAAGAGCTGAAACCCTCATGCCTGCCGGAGCCCACCATGGCAGGACCATGGCAGTGACTGACAGTTAAATGTTTGGCTAATGCTCTGAGACCTTTCCAACATCTCTGTTTTTCCCTTGCTGGGATTGACCATCCAGCAGTTGTGCCTCATCCAGATGTGCATTACAGGGAAGGCCAGGTGTTCCCAAATCAGTGAGAAAGTCCAATGAGGTGTCCTGGAGTGGTAATCTTGGGTGGAAGCCCAGAAAGTGAGCTCGTGTCCCACGTCACCGAGAGTTGCTGGCAGGAGCAGAGCTATTAAACAACCTCTTTCCAAAGTCCTGGGTGTGGAAAAGCATGAGACAGCATGATGTGTCTGGGCGCCAGAGGGAGAGGCAAAACCAAACCAGCAGAAGGCTTAGAACCCAACCTGTTTGCTGTTCACGTTTACACAATTTGGGGTTATTCATTTGGCTCAGAAGGTTGTGATCTGCTGGAATAAAGCTTTTCATGACACTCTCTGAAGTGGGTAAAAGGATACCATTCAAGGGATTATCTCAGGTTAGATATTATTTTACGCTGAATTTAGATAGTATTCACATGTGCCATGACTGTAAATACCTTCACAGAATCACAGAATATTCTGAGCTGCAAGGGACCCACAGGGATCATCATTCCATCTCTTTAGTGAATGGCTCACACAAGAATCAAACCTACAGCCTTGGTGTTATCAGCATCATGCTCTCACCAGCTGAGCTCATCTCAGAGTTTCTTGTTCTGGAAGAAAATCTAGATGGCATTTCCCAGTTTGTGAGATGTTTCTCACTGTTTTCTGCAAAAAACCCCTCTGAAATTATAAAAACGTCACATAGGTTGTTGACTAAGGCTCCTTATCAGCAACACAAGCTCACAAAAAACCCCAAACAACAAATGGAAAAAGGAATTGCAAAGGTAATTAATACCTACAAGATGAAGACTTGTCCCAAACCAGGCTAGAGCACAGCCTTCAAATCTCTCTCCAAACTTGTCTTTGACAAAATCTGTAACTCATGCTGTCTGACAAACAGCACCACTCTAATGCTCCTTCCAGTGACACAAAATCTTTAACTATCAATCAGCTCTGCACTTTAGATTGCAGCTTAATCAACTTCTGGTGGCTTTTTTGGAGACTTGTGTTGCTATTTTTTTAGGAGAACTTCTAAAGAGATCCCAACAGAAGGGTTTATTCTTGATGGCTGTGACATTGGGCATGCTCAGCTCATCCAAAAGCAATGTCCATCTGCTCTGCTATTAAATATCAGCCCTGTTAAAAGTAGAAGCAGGTGTGTCTTGCTGAGGTAGTAAATCCTCAGTACTTTTCTAGAAGCATCATGGACATAACCCTGGAACTGGTGTTCCCTGCTATCCCTCAGACCTTGCTTTGGTGCAGGAAGATGTGCAACCAGGGTGACACCACACAAATCCAACATTCAGCCCTTTCCCCCCCCTCTGCTTCTCATAACCTGGTGTGTGAATTCTCCTGTGCCATTTTTGGGTGCTGTCTCCTATGTGCACCTTATTTTCTTTGCCCTAATCGCTGAGGCACCCTACTTATGCTCCTTTGGGGCATTTTTTCAACAGGCAAATCTACAAGAGAGTTGCCAACACACGTCACAGAGTCAAGGCACCCAGCTTTCGTTGAAAGTTCCTTCTATCTTTCTCAAAGCAACATGTTTCCTCTATGATATTTTGAAAGAAAACATACTGCAGTGGTTAGGGGAGATGTGGAGCTTCTTACCAGATGGAGGTGGCCTGACAGCTTGTAAAAAACCCTTTGCAAACATTTAGCAGTAACAGACAACTGACCTCAATTACTGCAGCCTTTCATTTCTCCATCTGGGGAGGGCACTCACGGCTCTGGGGTGATAAACAGGCTGGAAGGTGCAGGGAAACAGCCCGTGTCAACCCAGAGTGCTTTGGAAAATACATCCCACAAAACAAGCCCTTTCTCATGCTGTGTTTTTTTCCCCTGTCAGTTCAGCTTTGGTGCTGAACTTTCCATTTTCAACTGACCAACATAAATTAAAGCCAAACATTGGCATAGAGAGGAAAGATGGAGAAAGTTGACCATTTCCCTCAGGAGGTCAGCCACAAATTCCTGCTGTTGTCTGAGAAATGATGAGCTACTCTTTGGAGACATGACTTAGATCATTCAGTGTCACAGGGAAACTTTTCAGGCGTTTCGACAAGAGCTGAAATATGTCGTCTTTTTTTCCCTCCCTTTTTTAATAAATATACTTTTAGACTATGTGTGTTCCTTTTTCTTCTTTCTTTTTTTTCTTTTAATATAGTCTTCTGTACAAAAAGCCAGTTGTGCACGGTGCTATTTCCTTTGGGCAATCTTACAAGAAATGTTCCCGGCTCCCTTCATGCCACTACAAATATCTCTTTACCTCGGAGAAAAGGGCACATCACTCACTTTGCAGACCTAAACTAATCTGACTGCTCAGAGCTCTAAGATCTCTGGGTGACAAAGTACGTCAAGGAAAATATGTCATTCCCCCCCTTCATCATTACTCTCACTTTCACTATTCATAAATATAGGATATAAATCTATTTACTCTAAAAGGAGTCGTGGGAGACAAGTTAACTGGCGATCGCCTCCCAGCCCACCCTGCTGAGTTTGGAGACACATTCCCAATCAAATGGAAACTCAAATTGCTAAGGATGGAGGTTTAGAAGATCTTGTAGGTGACATTTCCAGACAGAAGGAAAACAAGCTCTCAATTGCACCTCGAATGATAAATAAGGAGAAATGGTTTCAGGCCTTCAGCAGAGGCTCTTCTGGTTTTCACATTTACGGCGGCTCCTTCCTGACTGACTTAACAGATGCAGCCCCTGTTTAACAGGGATGAGTAAAATGCTTCAAGACACCATAAATGTTCATCAAAAACTCACACGAAGCCTGAACTGAGCTTTCTGCTGAGGTTCCTGAAGCTGACTTTTTAAATTCCTCCTCATCATGTAACGGCTCTGGCCCCACTTTCATCCCTGGATTTCGGCCAGGGAAAGAAGTCAAAGAAATTTCTTCTGCTGGGATATTTATTGCATTTGCTGTTCTAGGAAGTATTTGTGACTTGTTCAAAGTTCAAAACATCACCTCAAATTTTGCAGATTGACCTATGAACCTGTTGCAGATTCATTTCTGAGGGTGTAAAATCCAGGTTTGAAGCTTTTACAGTTATTTGGGGGAGGGAAGAAGGATACAAATAAGTGTTTTTACCTCTAATTCTAATTTTTTACATACATCTAAAAACAAATAATTTCCCCAGGAAATTGATGTTATGCTAGATTTTTGCTAAATTAAATGAAATTTTTCTTTTCACTGTCTCTTGTAATTCCATCAGGCTTCCATTTGACACAAGGGATCTGGAGGCCAGTTGGGATCACCTTATTTTTTAATCTGTTGGTGAATTGTGGGAAATCCCACTGGCAAGATACCGGTGGATTAGCCAATAACATCAGCATATTTTTTATACCCTTGACTTAAATAATTACCAAGGCGGGTTCTGCAGAGGTTTTTTTTTCACAGATTTACACTTCACTCCTCACATTTTTCAATTGTTCACACCCACTGTAATTTAGTGGTATGTGAATCCCCAAGCATTTTTGGAAACTACAGATTATTTAATTGAAAGAAGCATCTAGGGATGAGGGGAAAAGCTTTCCATGAACTCTCAGACTCTGCTTCCCACTGCATCACATCCACCGAGACTCAAAAGAGAGGTGCTGAAATAAGGAAGAAAGTATCAGAGGAAGGTCTGGGATGCAGACCACCCCCGTGCATCCAGACATCAGGGATTCAGCCCAAAAACCAAAAGCAGACCTGAACACATTCCCAAGCAGCAAGCACCAGCAAGGACTGTGTTTTACCTCATTAAGACCATCTCTGTAATGTTATTTCCCTTTTTGGGGGGGAAAAAAAGGCCTCTCAATTGTATTTAAACTATAGACACAGTACCAATAAAGGTAACAGCATCTGCAATGTTAATTGTGGTCACAAATTATGCATTGGCTTGTGGTTCCACCAAAACTCTGGAGCAGGATGCAGCTCTCTAACTCTGATGGTAGGTTTGGAAACAAATATTGATCATCATCACTGCAAGGAGACAATGGTCTTGCATTCTTAAACATGGATGTTTCTGTTGAAAGATTTTTTTCCCATTCATTGGTATTTCCAGTACCTTTGCTTTAGTAATGAAAGCAGCATTTCTGCAAACAGCATTTCTGCAAACAGCATTTCTAGGAATAGTTTCTGATGGCTCAGCTGAGCATCACTGAACAGGCACAGTAAGGGAGATGGATATTCTCTGTACCATCTGTGAAAAATTGATGCTGGCTGTGCCAGGATGTAGGTGTGAAAGGTTAATCATAATTAAAAGGCTTATTTTAATAGACATAATAAAGTATTGCAGAGAGTGAGCCTGTGGTAGCCAACAGCAAAACTTGATTTTTTTGGTACGAGAACGGACACAACACCCTTCTGTGAGAAACTTTTCTTCATTTTCAACATGACTCCTTAGCCGTGGCAATATGGGTTCAATTTGTTTTAAAGGTGCATTCTGAGGCTGGAGCTTGAAATTAGGCATTTACAGTTTGAAAGAAAAGCCATCTTTGGGCGGGAAGGAACTTGTAATTTTGTTAAATTACACAGAAAATGAAATTGGAGGAGCAATAAAGTGCCTGAAATGAGGTAGTGAAAAGTTCCACAATGAAAAAGCCCAATGTGCTGCACATGTAAAAAACACATCTCCTTTGCCTTTACTTAATTCTTCACATTTCTCCACAAGCAATAATGACATAGTCTTGCTTTCACTTTTAAATACATGGCTCTTTGTTTCGCTGTTTTTCTGTTAAAATGGGAGGATAACCTTGCTCAATCACATTTTCATTCTTAGCTGTTCAGATTCAAACAACATAATTTGACTCAGACAGGTAAATAATCCTTATTCTTAAAAAAAAAAAAGTATTAAAATCAGCTGTCATGAATTAAAACCCATTTTTCTCTAACCCCAAATAAACATTAGTCAGCCTGCATTTGATTGTAATAACACACTTGTCATTTCAGATATAGTATGTTAGAAGGCTGTTTTTTTTTCTAAAGGCTTTATTGGAATTCCTTGAGTTAAATTTGCTGTGGGTTTATGATGGCTTCATTAAAAATCAGAAACCAAAAGGATGTGGAGGACTCTGAAGAGTTTGTACTAATAGCTTGCAAGATTTTTCATTTTAAAGCTGCTCCTGTTTCAGATGCCCCTGAAATTTGTCATATAGTAGTAATTTGAGGCCAAATGTGAAGCATTAAAGCACTTACTAAATTTATTTTGAGTTGCCAGCTATAGTTGAGATTCATGTGCAATCATGCTTCTCCCTTACTTAAAGTAAATCCAGAGTAAATCTGCTCAAATGCTTAAGTATTCACTGATTTTACACTGTTCAAATGGAGATCTCAGGGAAGATCAGAACTGAAATCCCACTCGTTAAATAACAGTGACATATCTCCAGAAAAGAGTTTTACTTCAAGTAATCACAGCTTGTATTTGGAACTGTTCTGATGCAAAGTTATAGCAAATTTTATAAAGTGTGACTTATCAGTTCTTTCCTATTTTAATCGCAGAACAGAGCCCTGAGGGACAAACACAAAAACAAAATCCAAAATTCCAGTTTCTAGTTGTCTGTTTCTGGTTACTGTGGAATAAGAGCAAATTTCAGACTTTGGCTTCACCCTGAATTTAGTTAAATTCATAGTCAGTGTCCATTAATTAAAATGGGACTATAATTAACCTGGTTTTCATACTGGCAGTGTTTGAAGTCTGAGTACCTAAAAACTGCTGCAGAGATAATGGAATGCTGTCTTCTCTGGATCCTTGGGCTGATGGGACAAGAAAAAATGGGATTGCATTGCAGCAAGGAAAGTCCAAATTAAAAATTCTAAAGGTTTCCAAATGGTGAGAGTGACAAACCAGAACCCTCATGGTTTGGGGAGACACAGTGGCTGCAGAGCTTCAAGGAAGTGCTGAAAGTTTCTTCTGGAAAATGGAAGGAGAGGGACTTTCGTCAAGGGTAGGATTGACAGGACAGAGGGGAATGGCTTCAAACTTATAGAGGGCAGGGTTAGATTGGATATTAGGAGGAAATTCTTCCCTGTGAAGGTGGTGAGGCCCTGGCACAGGTTGCCCAGAGAAGCTGTGGCTACTCCATCCCTGGAAGTGTCCAAAGCCAGGTTGGACAGGGCTTGGAGCAATCTGGTCTAGTGGGAGGTGTCATGTCAGAGGGGTTGGAATAAGATGATCTTTAAGGTCCCTTTCAACCCAAACCAGCTTGTGATTTTATGACTCTGATTGAACATTTTCATTTTGCCATTTCTGGATCACAGCTTTTGGCTCTGATCATTTTTAGGTCAGTTTTAACTTGTCTTCTCGTTTTGTGATGAAGTGGCAAAACAGTACCTGGATATATTCAATGGCCAATGAGTAATTAGGGCAACTGTAACTCACTGTAGGTATTTAGATGGCAAATGGTCATGACATAAAGCTTTTAAGGCATAATCAGTGGAGCAAAGGGGAGCAAAAAGTGAACAGGAGTTAAACATGTAACTTTCTTCCTCAATCACCTCCCAAATCCATACGTCCCATACTCACTAGCCCTCATTTTCACTAGAATAGACCCATT
Source organism: Neopelma chrysocephalum (assembly GCF_003984885.1). NCBI lineage: Eukaryota > Metazoa > Chordata > Aves > Passeriformes > Pipridae > Neopelma > Neopelma chrysocephalum. The sequence goes on from NW_020897727.1 coordinate 7,691,982, forward strand.
TTACTTTCCCTTTCATATTTTACCCCGTTGGAAGGTAGCCCACTCTCTTATGTCAGACCTGACAGGATGTGAATTATCTCCATCCAGCCTTGACATAACTTCGTGCACGGTGATGTAATGCTCCAAAAAGTCTGGTTTAGGCAAAAAAGAGACGGTACTTATTAACAGGAAAGGAAACAAGCCTCTGTTTGACAACCAGTGGCTGAATATCAAGGAGAGCTTTCTTAGGAGAAAAAAAGATCATTTATGACCATATGAATTACTATTATTTATTCAGAGGGAAGAAATGGCTGTTGAATTTTTAACTAGAATCAGCTGGTTGAGCAACCTACAAGGACCAGGTATTTGGGCATGAATTCCAGGTAGATTCAGACAGAAAGGCTCAAGTCTGCTCCCTGAGGGATCAATAAAACTACCAGAACTTGAGTGAGAGCTGGAACAAGTATAGCCAGAAACGTTTCCCTGTGCTCCCCTCCCCCTAAATGTGGGAGAATCTACCAGAATAACCTTTTTTCTCTTTTTTTTCCCCATCTTCTGTGGGTGCAACATGTGAAACCCCAGCTCTGTCACCCCCTCATCCCTTCAGCTCTGAATCCTTGCAGCCAGGGCTGCATTCCAGCAGCGTGATCTGAAACCATATCCCTCTAAGTTCCTGAAGTATTCGGCATATGTGCCTGTGGACTTGTGAACTTTTCCCTTTTACCTATCAGCAAGGCAGCTCCCCTGCACCCTTTCCTTCCCTCCAACTCTCTGGAAGTAAATGCTGGAGCCCTGATCTCCACTGAGTCATGGAAAGGTCTCCATCATGGCAAAAAACTCCTTATCTATGGGATTTCCGTGCTGTGTTGCTCATCCTGGGCTGACACTGGAAATACTGGAGAGGATCACAGGGACCTCAGGTGGATTTGCAGATTAAAGCACATTTTACTCACTTTTCTGGGTGAACCTGACAACCACCAGCTGATGGAGCATCCCTCCAGGTCAGGAAGAAGTTTTTTATCATGAGGGTGGTGAAACCATGACACAGGTTGCTCAGAGAGGTGTTGGATGCCCCATTCCTGGAATCATTCAGGGTCAGGTTGGATGGGGCTCTGAGCAACCTAATCTAGTTGAAGATGTCCCTGCTCATTGCAGGGGATTGGCCAAGGTGGCCTTGAAAGGTCCCTTTCAACCTAAACTATTTTCTGATTTGTGATGGTACCAGGCAGAAGAGGAGGCAGGAGAATTCGTCCAAGAGTGGCTTGAAGTCTCAAGGGTCAGTAGGGTTTGTGACAGGCCATGGAAGTGGCAAATGACAAATGCATTTTGGAAATGAGAGAGACACATCTAAGACACACCAAAGTGCCACTGCAAATTGGTGCAACCCATCTTGAGCTACATTAAAGGCATCAGCTGCAGGAAAGTAGTGCAGTAATGAGTTTTTATGTCCATGTCTTTAACAAGTATGTCCAAAAGGGCCTTCAGCTCAGGTTTTTCAAGCCTTTCAGCTTAACCTATAGTCATTCCAGAAAGGGAGCAGAGAATCATAGAGAAATATCCTATTTCTAATCAAACTACATGACTCTATTTTTGCAAACCATATCGATGCTTCTATGTATGTGGTTTTTATGGAAGAGGTGGCATGTGTGTCTATATATACTCATATATGATTACACATTGGACTCTTTCTCAGCTGCAAACTTAGATGCCAGTCTACTTTTATTTTCCCCTGCTTAATTACAAGATGAATTTGGTTCCTGGGGAGGTCAGTCTGACTGCAATGGTCACAGCCAGACATCTCGCAATGTCAAGCTTTCCCACGCACAGCTCTGCCAATGTCTCCCAGCCTTGACCTTGAAACACCCTCTGCCATTCCAAGCCCTCAGTGAAAGCTGAAAAATGTGCTGACACTGAAATCCCTGCTGTACACAGACATGCAATATTCCGGGACATTTCAGAACAATCCCCATAGTTTTGCCAATGTGCTCCAAGGCTCCAGGTGCTGGGCAAGAGCTGTGAGAGCTGAGTGCTGTGATAACCATGTTTTGTCGCTGTGTTGTCATTTAAACACTGACACTTAAATCTGACCAAGTCCTATTTATCTCTATTATAATCTAAAGTGGTCTACTTAACTCTCAAACCTGTAATTCTGGTTATTTTTGATTCGAGGAGAAGTAGAAGAGCTGCAAGTCACAGGGTGACTCCAGTGATTTGGAAACCCGGGTTCATATCTCTTGTCAGTCCCCAACAAATGCGTTTGCAATCTCAGGGTGCAACTGGAAACATTTGTCAGTGCCCCTTACATAATACCGGGTTTTATGGAAAAATTGAACCCTCCAGTACATGCAGAGGAAATTCCAGAGCGAGCCTACTGACAGACATGTCTTGGAAGTCAGTTAGTTATTTTGGCAGAGACCCAGGATTTTTTTTTTTAGCTCTGCTTCCCCACCACCCTTTAAATTTTATTTTTTTTTAAAAAGGAGGATAAAATCTCTTTGGAGCAGAGGGTCTTGAAACCCAGGAAATCCCACTGATTCTTTGATTTCAACTTTCTTAAGGATATTTGTTGCAAGTCAAAATGGTGCGTGTGGAAAAAAAAAGCCTTTTGTGAGACAGAAAACTGCCAATAAGAGAAACATTTAGAACAACAAGGCTGGATCTTTGGCCTTTGATGTATGAAAATTCATTGGTTTCTTTGGTTGAATTGAGTAGTTACTAAAACATTACAATCTGGCTGGTAAGTCCTCAGCAGAAACATGTTGTAGCAGCCTAATGTGTGGTTTAAGGAAGGCAGAAATCTGATTTTACTGTGCAAGGGATGGAGCTGTAGAGCCCATGAGTCAAAGGCTCTCACCTGGTGTTTAATTTAGAAGTTGAATCACCACAGAAATGAAGTGCCAAGAGTGTTGGAAAACTGGGAAACTGGGAAGCTGAATCAACCCCAGCTACAGGCAAAATGTGCACTAAGTCCTTGTGGATGGATGTCCAAATAAAATTAGAGAAAGAGGTGTTTTCTAACATGACGTGGAAGAAGGCTAAGCCTGTGTTAGGGTTCAAATATACCAAATGTGCATTTGTTCTGTTATTTTGGAGAATAGGTTACTGTATGTGTAGGAGTTTGTCAAGGTGATGTCCCTAAGTCTCTGGTTTAAAAGACCCTTTCCATCGAATTCCTGTGGACTTTGTTCAGACACCCAACTGCCCTGTAAACACGAATGATCTTTGCCTTGCAGCCCCCCCATCCCAACATGGTTGCTGACTCCGGTGTCCTCATTTTCACAACATCACAGAATGGTTTGGGTTGGAAGGGACCTTAAAGAACATTTTGTTCCAATCCCTCTGACATGACACCTTCCACTAGCCCAGGTTGCTCCAAGCCCCATCCAACCTGGCCTTGGACACTTCCAGGGATGAGGCAGCCCCAGCTTCTCTGGGCAACCTGTGCCAGGGCCTCACCACCCTCACAGGAAAGGATTTATTCCTCATATCCAATCTAACCCTGCCCTCCTTCAGCTTAAAGCCATTCCCCCAGTCCAATAGGTCTAGGTAAGGGTCAGGGAAGTGTGAGCCTGAAAGATGAATATGCTGTAGGTACCAATGACTTCCAGCTGAAAGGGACATTTTCATCCTTTCCTGCTCTCAACACACTCGTCACCTTGACCAGGAAGGGTGAGAGCAGCTTCATGTCCTCCAAAAGCCCTGATGCTGCCCGAGATGACATGGCTGTGGCTGTCACCCCTCTGCTCCTGATCTTGGGTATCCAACAGCACCACAGGGGACCAAATATTGGAGCAAACACACAAGACACTTTTCATAGTTTCCTTGCTCCCCCACTCCAGCCTGGTCTGTGGCTTTTCTGACTCATCCTGTAAACATCAGTCTCTGCAGGGCAGGACAGACTGAAGAGAAAAGGAAAGGGGAAAAAAAAGAAGACGAGAGAAATGGAGAAAAACGAACTCCTCCTTCTGCTTCCCACCACTACCCCTCACTTGTTATTGCATAGGATCTTCCTGGCCAGACTTGACCTGCAAACAGTGGTCACCAGTGAACCATCAAAGGCCTTTCACATCTCCAGCAGCTGCAGGGAGGGTTCCTGTAAGCGCTCCTATCACTTTGACACCTCCAAAGCCAACAAGGCTGATTGTACACTGTCATGGGCTGGGTTTCAGGGACCACCTTCAATGCTTTGGCTCCAAAGAGCTGCTTTTTTCCAATTCATTGACACAGGGGGATATATATCTAAAAACTTGGCTGCAGCAGCGAGTGCATGCCTTGAGGATTACATAGCAAGTGAACTTTGTCAGTGTAAGCCCCAGTCAATAGGAGGAATTAAGTAGAAAGACCTCTATTGTTCCAGCCAGCCTTCTGAAGGCACTGATTGGCAGTAAAATGTCTTAAGTGACAGATGTAAAGTAAATATTGCCTATGCCAAGTCTCTATATTACTTTGATTACCCACCATCAGTCAATTTGTTCTTCCCCTTGCAACAATAGCGGCTGCTGTTACACTTTGGACCCCTCTGATGAAGCCTGAAGTATAATTGATTAACAAACTGAAAAGAAAGGTTACACAAATGACAGCAAAGTGTATCTCAGAAGAAAAATGAGAGTATTGTCTCTGTGCACATGCATGTACCTTGCTATTAGGAATAGAATGATATACCTTCAATAATATATATATATAAAAATATATGTACATCCATACACTCATATATTTATACACATTCACACACATATATCCCCTTAAACTGGCCAACTGCCTCATTAAACATTAGGTCAGTATTTCCAATATCCCCATTGCTTTTACAATGGCAAAATGTCAGGAAGTACAAGGAAAACCAGAGTTCTGAGGCCACCTTATGAATGAAAGCAAAGCTGGGGGTGAAAAGGCTGTTTTGAGCAGGAGATTCCTGGGGGATGGGATGAGCACAGCTCCAAGCATTAGTAGAATTTCTCAGTTCCAGGGGTTACTTAAGGCCCAAAGTAACATCTCTTTTTCCCTTTATTTCTTCTAAAATTAACAGGTGCTCACAACAATGAAAGTATTTTGTCCTACTTACATGATAGGGGAGGGCAAAGAATTTTAAGCTCCCTCAAGGTGAAGGAAAACAATTTTTTTGGAGAAAAATGCACACACTCACTGGAGGGTGAGTTCCTAAATGCCTCTAGCCCTAAATCTTCTTCCCACTAACCACGACAGCAAATTTAGGGCTCAAAGCATTTAGCCATGTGCACAGAGGTAAGAATGGCCACACAGGATCATGTTTTCTTCCTCTGACAGACCAGTAACAGGCACTAAGGGAAACACCACAGAAAAAATAAAACTAGGAGCAGTGTCTTGAATATCTCCCAGTTTATGGCCAGTCCAGCATGGGGATTTCCTCGTCTGGAGGCTGCATGTGTGTCCTTGCTGTTCATGGTCACTGATGGATACATCCCGTGGGGATGTCTCTAACCTCTTTTTCAAGCCATGTCTACTCTCTGATATCCTGTGGCAGCAAGTGTGGGTTGAACAAAACAGTCCTTTCTGGATTTGTGCTTAAGCCCTGCTATGTGCTGATGTCACTGTGTGCCCCAAGGTCAGCACAAGCCCATGGGGTTCCCATCCTGCTCCTCTGGTGACCCAGAGGTGGGGCAGCTGCCTTGTCCCAGGGGCACACAGGGCTCTGGGCCATCCCTTGGACTGCCTATAAAAGTGTGTGACACAGAGCTGTAACTTTGAAATGTAGGAACAGGAGTGTAGAAGCAGCTTCTGAAGGGCTGTTCTATCTCAGAAACCTCTCTGCAGTGAAAGCCCACCATGCTCTGTTAGTGAGGCTGCTTTTTGACCCCATGTTTTTGTTTCTGGTTTGTTCCAGCACTTTATCACCCTGTGAATCATGAACATCATGTACCTTCTTAAAAATACTGAAAATGAGGTGTATTTCAAGATTAATTTTGCATTTCCAGTCCCTTCATGAGTTGGTTTGAGATGAGCCATCGCAGAGAGTGGAACCAAATTTATATGGCTGATTTTACACCCTTTCTCAGCCCTTGAAGCCTTAGTTCAGCACATACTTGAGTAATGGGCATAAACCCTTTCAGATTTCATGGTGTTCTTGCTCTTTTCTCCCAGTTATTTATCTCACAGTGATAAATAGGTTTGTCCTTTGATAAATAAGTTTCCCAATTTCCCCTAACACAGGTGGGACCAGGCCAGTGACATGCTGAGGAGACAACATGGTAAGGTAAAGATAAATCTGGGAATACTAATAGAGCAAGGCCAGGGTGGATGAGGCTCTGACCAACCTGGTCTGGTCTCATCAGGGCTGTTGGAACGAGACGAGATTTAAGGTCCTTCCAACCCAAACCATCCTGTGATTCCAGGAAATCAGAAGCAACAGCGGGAATGGGAGAGTCCTTTGGAAACAAAATTAGATGCTGTCCTACAAGTCCTGCTCACCCACTGTGCCTGGGTCCCCACAGAATCTTCTCACAGCTGTTGTGAACAAAATGAATTTTCATGGTTCTTTCTGTCTTTAAAATCTGAGAACCTCAGAATTTTCCATAAAGCTTCAAAGATTCAGGAGAGCTGTAGAACCCCCACCTCTACATGGCAACATCATCCCTGCAAGGAGGGGAGTGACAATCTGCCATGGGGAAAAGGACTCTAAGCAATATCCTATGGAACTACAACCCATGTTGCCTCCTTGGCTTTCCCTCTGAGAGGAGGCAATGCTGGAAATTTCATAAAAATGGAGCTTCCCTGGGATTTTAAACAAAGACACCACGTTGGCATTTGTGCCAAGACAGCTTTAGTAGCTTTAATGCTTCTGCTCCACCACTAATAACTGCCTGGTTACGACATATATTTTGGTTCATACTTGTCAAATCAAGTTACAGAATTAGCCGGAGTGCCTGATATGTGTATTTTTGGAATTACTTTTATGGTAAAATCATTAAGGCCACCCACTAACCAACACATGATCTCCCTACTGGCTTGGCTTTGGTTAGAGGTATTACCAATAAGAATTTAAACATTTTCCTGAAATAGTTATTGTTCAGTGACCTTCAGCAGCAGATGGCCATGGCAGCAAGCACTTATTTATGGCTGCTGTGTGATAGAAATACTTAATTAATTTGTTTAAAACTTCTTTTCCAGCCAAAGTGGGAACCCAAATGGCTCTAGAAATGGTTGATTAGGTGGCCCCAGCCTTCCTTGCTGGCAAATCTGTGGCAACCCAGAGACATGTGAAGTGTGAAAAAATAAGTTGCAGAACAGTTTTATTCCAGGTGGGTGAATTTCTTCTCCCCGTTTTGTGGGTGGCTCCATTTTTCTTGTGGCCCACATACCCAAGGAGAATTAGGAGAGGGGGGGAACACGACAGTTTTCATCGAAGTTCAGACAGATTTCCTCTGAAATGGGCTCTCCAGGGGATGGCCCCGTGCAGTGAGAAACGGCTGCAAGTTCATATAAATAAAAGGGCCGCGTGCCAGAGCAAACAGAGTCACACAGCTCTGCCTGAGACAAGGAATTCTGCCCCAATTCCTGTCCCTCTCCCGCCCAGACACCAAAATCTAGTTTTGTTCTGGCAAACACCACAGCTGAGCGTGGTGAACATGCTTTGCCGCCTTCAAAGATGCATCTGTGCACTGAAGAAAGAAAGGTGAGCCCAGCTTGGATGTCTTTTTTCCCTTTCTTCCTGCTAAAAAGGGAAGGGCTCAAGGAGGATTCTTCTGTATGTCCCATGGGATATTTTCCTTATTTGTTTCTCTCCAAAAAAATTTCTGGTAAAGGAGGAAAAGAATTCCCAGCTGCAACACTGTTCCTTACTTTGTTCTTGGGGATTTTTGATGACATATGAAGACGCTGGAGGTGACAGGACAAAAAATACATCTGAATTACCAAACAGGAAGATAAAGAGCAATTTTTTAGCCCATATTCTTGCACTACTGCTACAATGGTGTCAGCAGTCATGTCTGAGGCTCCTAGTGTGTGTTGGGACAATGAAAACATAATTAAGATCAACATCCTGATTTGCTGACATGAAGCACTAAATCACTCACATGCAGACTTATGAACAGGAGAGTGTGGAGGAACATTATTTTCCAAGATTAAAGGCCAGAATCGGTGCTCCTTGGAAAGGTATTGCAGTCACAACTGCTCAGGAAAACTTTAGCACCTTCCCAAATCCAAGAAAAATAATGTATTCCTACTAGACCTCAGCCCAAGCAAATGTTGGGCATGAGCATGAAACAGATTTTTGAAATGACAATCAAACAATCAACCTCAGATTCAGGGAGCCTGCAAAAAAGATGGGGAGAGATTTTTTGCAAGGCCATGTAGGGATAGGTCAAATGGTTTAAACTGAAAGGCAGCAGGTTTAGATTGTATATTGGGGAGAAATTCTTTACTGTGAGGCCCTGGCACAGGTTGCCCAGACAAGCTGTGGCTGCCCCATCCCTGGAAGTGTCCAAGGCCAGGCTTGGAGCAACCTGGGCTAGTGGAAGGTGTTCCTGCCCATGGCAGGGGGTGGAAGAGATGATCTTTAAGGTCCCTTCCAACCCAAACCATTCCATGATTCTACGATTAATGTTTTTTATATTCACAAGGCTTCAGTGGAGTAATCTCACAATTTATTTACAGTCTAAATATTAACACACCTGGCTGGCAGAGTTCTGGTTTATATTCCAGTGTACTGGGTGAATAGGGAGGACTTTTCTTCTCTTTTTCTTCTTCATGCCAGCACAAGGAGCTGGATGCAGCCTTGACAAGTGGAAGCAACTGGAGGTCAGCCACAATAGGATGACAGAAGAGCAGGCTCAGCACTGTGTCCCTGCTGGGCTCAATGCATGCTTTGAGCTCTGCTATTCCAAATCTGCGTGGATCTACTGGGAAATGAGGAAGATCTTGGAGAAAAGAGTTTCAAAAATTGCAGATTCTGTAGTTGTGGGCAACTGAGCTCCCAGGTTCTGACTGTAACTCCATTCCATTGTGGCAGGGAGCATTTCTTAGCCTTCATTGTGCCAGACAGCAATTGGTTGATTTAATTCTATGTTATAACCCTTGGTTATACCTAAATATATCAAGAACATGGACCTCAGCATTCCAGAGTCATAACTCATGTCAGGCTAACCAAAGTGGGCAGATTTAGCTTCTGATGGCCCACAATCCATCTCAAAGGTCACTGCAATCTCCAGGGTCTGAGGAAACCCACAGTTGCTGCAATGTCTATTTTCTGTGAAATACAGAAAAAAACCTCTTTTCTTGAAAAAGAAGTCTTTATATGTATGTCTGTGTATATATATATATATATATATATATGTATATAAAATTTATACTTTTTCCCCTCAGCCCAGGTGATCTGTAATCCCAAATCTTTGAGGGAAAGGAAATAAAACCAAAAGAGTAAGTATCAGACGAGTCAAGCAGCCTGGTCTTCATTAAGCAAACACAGTCCACCAAGTCCTTCTGGGTGTATCTACTCCATGAAGGGGCTGAAATTCAGAACAGCAGACTGGAAACGAAACACGAACTGGAACTTTATTTTTGATTCTAATCAGGGAAATTAATACAACTTGACTTGTTGGGATTCTATGTGTCAACAGCAACAAGAAAGTAAAAATGTGAGCATGGACCAGAGACTGCTCATTTTTCTGAAAAAAAAAAAAAGAAAAAGAAGAGGAAAAAATAAATAGAAAGGAGACTGTCCTCAAAATATGGTGCTGATTAACAGTTCTTATGTGAGCTCCTCAAGAGGGTGCATAAGCAGAAGGATAAAGGGTGTTTGTTCTTCACAAGGAAAATATTTAAACCTTGTACATAACCAGAGCTGAGAAAAATTTTTCGAGGTCTAAATAGTGTGACTACATGAATTAGGCTGATGGCTGTTCTGGTGGGCAAAGGGTGAGGTGAACTGAGGACTGCACTCACTCTGTAAAACAGATCTGCACCAGGGCAGGGGGAGTATAAAACTCTGCCTTTGTAGTAAAGCCATATGCCACTGGGAGTCATCAATGTTTTTGCCTAATTTTATAGGAAATTGCAAAAAAGTGGTTCTTCTTCCTCTTGCTGAAGAGTCTTCCTCCCCTCACAGGAGGATAGCACATGCTCATGTTTTCTTTCCTTCTAGAAGTGCAGCTTCATCAAAGCTCAGTGTCTAAAATGAAGGTCTGCGACAAAGGGAGAGATGTAAAGGAAGAATTAGGAATTTAGGAAGAATTTCTTCACAGAAAGGCTGATTAGACATTGGAATGGACTACCCAGGGAGGTGGTGGAGTCACCTTTTCTGGAGGTATTTAAGGAAAGACTGGACACTCAGTACCATGATCTAGTTGAGAAGGTGGTGTTTGGTCAAATGTTGGACTCGATGATCTGAGAGGTCTTTCCAACCTAATTGACTCTGTGATTCTGATTCTGTACATTAAATATTACATGTGAATGTTAAGGGAAAAATATGTAAATATGTAAATTTACATCCTCCCAAAACTCTTCCGTTGTTCATTGGCTATTCTGAGCTGCTCCCACTTTTTCCTGGGGCAGACAGGAGCCCCTCCACTGCTAAGACAAAACTACAGAGTGTCAGAGGGAAATCTGAGGCACAAAGATCCCCTTTTTGTTAAGCAGGACAAAGGCGGATGATGAGCAAGAGAGGTTTCTGTATAAATTACCTCAGTGGTGAACAAAGCCCAGCCTCCCAGCCCTGCACAGGGGACTGTTCAGTCGTGCAGCCCATCACGGTGCTGACAAGTCTGTAGAAGAACTGGAAGCGCATCAAGGAGCCAGAAAGCCTCTAAACCAGCACTACAAGCCAGAGAATGATAGAAAGAGAGCTGAGATTTCATTCCCCAGCCCTGGGGCTGCATGACAGCTCACACTTGACCCTTACTGATAGAGCTAGGGGAGTGTTAATCACCACCATTCTGCACCAAGGACTAACCCAGAGGCTTTGCCCTTGAATCAGCTGCTTCCAATGCAAATGTTTCTGCTGCACCTGCTGCCTGGACAGCAATCCTTGGCAGAAAGACAAGGGGTACTGGAAGGGTCAGTGAGATCTCAGACAGCAAGAACTATACTTGCCAGAGCTCCTCCATAAAGCTTTTTCAAGCAATGGGCATACAAGAAGTCCTTGGTAGGGCTGTGACATGGGTCCCTCATTTTCTTATTTGAATGGCTGGGGCAGCTCAATCTCCTTCAGCCCTGGACAACTTGGTCACATGTTTCTACTGCTCCACCAGTACAGATTCCTCCCTTCCATAGCCCATTTTTCTTGTGATTTCCTACCATAAACCAGTCAAACCTTGTTCCGTGTTAAACAAAGCAGCTGCACTAAAAAGACATAAAAATGAGAGTCATATTGCATATATATGAATGCACACCATAAAAGGATTCAAATGGACCGAGATTTTCATTAAATAAAAAAGTTACAACATTTAACAGTCTGGCAGCCTCCACCTGCCACCTTGCTCTGCAGGTTGTCTTTCTGACGTTTAGTCATGGACCAAAGTTTTCCTAAACAGGAGTGAGGTAGAGAGAATCTAGCCCCTGTTATCTTCAGGCAAATGCTGTGTGCAGTGCAGTCCCCACATATTAATGTTGTTATTTCAAGAAGCTTCAGTCACACGTTGCTCCTTCCCATTTGCATTCTGCAGGATACCCTGTTGGCAGTGGTCCTTTTTGAGAAGTAGTAACGTCAGGCTTTAATCTTTTCAAGTCGTGGTTGAAATGAAAAAAAAAGAATGTGAAAAAAATAAACCCTACACGGTTACAAGAGCTGAGATTGGGAACAAGAGAGAAAGAGAGGCAGATGCCAAAACATGACGAGAAAATTCTGTTCCTTCTGCCCACTGCTTGTGCTGAGACTCAGGTTCCTGTGAGAGTGGAACTGAAACTAATTAAAAGAGGTTTTGAACATATTCATAGCTAAGTCTTGCATAACAAGACATGCAGATAGCATGAGGCAGAACCCCCATGCCAAGCATCACACTCTACCTTGGAGCTGATTTCCAGCAAAGTCACTGGGAGCCTTTGCACCAATGGCTGAGAGTGACAGATCCAGTCCAACCTCATCCCAGGAATCTCAATGCACACGAGTGAGTGAGTGAGTGAGTGAGTGATGCTCCTGGGGATCTCTCACACCACAGTGGGTGCAGGAGTGATGCCAAAAAGGATCTTTCTGAGGCAGAAACTCAGGCATTTGTGCAAAGGACTGACTGATTTGGATCTACATGTTAATGTTCAGATTTGAGTGAAAGAATTGAGTGAAAGAACTCAGCAAGACGCCTCCCCCCCATCCAGGTCTGCTTTTCATGTGGCCCAATTCCTGTCAGTTTGTCATCTTTCTTAGAAAAACCTTTCTCATCATTCCAAGGACGCTCGAGCGAAGAGGTTAACAGGAATCAAGGATTACAGAGACATCTGGCTTTAGAAAGCCCCAAACACTTCAACTTGAGCCTTGGCAGAAAGCTGGGCTTCACTGGGGAGGAGAGTTTAGAGATTGATTGCAGATCCTGGAGTCCCGGAGCCAAGACCTGATGCTACGGTTTGGATGCCTAAGGAATATCGTACAAGTGTTTGAGTGATCAGTGTCCTGAACAAACCTCTTCTTTGTCAGAAAGCTGTTATTTAATTACACACATGTGACAGAAAATGAAGTTTGCCAAAATGTTTTCCAATCTCCAATGTGCTCCAAGGAAGGAGATGTTTGGGAGGCTTGTTTTACTACCTGTACCTTCGCCTCTGATGGGTGACAAAGACAGCTGAAGCACTAAGGATGAAAGGCAGAGAGATTTCTTTCAGTGTGTGTGAGCTGCTTTTTAACTTTCTGTGCTCGATTAAACAGCTCCCAGAGGGGCCATGCAAATGTAATGGCTAATTTGACAAGCTTGAATGAGTCATCTTTCAAAACCATTATTGTACAAAATGTAACATGGTTTGGAGCCGTCTCCTGTCTCTGTAAAGTGATATTGCTTCTTTTTGCCCTTTTCCTGAATCAAAGGCAGATGCAAACGTCAATGTTTCCCTGCCTATACAATGCCCACATGCAAGATGCCTCCCCCTTATGCACTGGGATCAGCAGCTGGAGCTACAGGCTCTTTGCAGACAGTGATTCAGAGGTAAAGATCCACTCAGTGTTCTCTTCCAAGGCCGTCTTTTCAAGGAAATAACTGCAGATGAAAAGCACACAATTTATTTTTCGGTGTATTTTGCCATCAGTACAAAAATAAATTGTGGTGTTTAAGTGGAGAGGGTTGGAGAACAGGTGGTGCCTAAGCAGCCAGTGGAACCTACGGAATACTGGGAGGCATTTCATTGCTGCCAACCCATGACGAGCTCAACGCTACATTAGTGTTGTGTAGCTTTTGGACCTCTAAAAGGAAGTGTGTAGCAAATTCCTTAGGATTTGAATGGAATAAGAGGGAAAAGGAGGAAGTGCTGAGTGTTTGGTTGAGGAATACCACTTGTCCTGAGCATAAAAGAGAAGTCATCAAGGGAAAGGAAAAGCAGACTAGTCCTTTTTCAAAGGAAAAAGCCATAAACCAATGAGGGGTTGGACTTCTGGGTATCTCAGTGTAAAATACAGTTCTGGCTTGCACATTGTCCCTGCCAGATGTTAGTGCAGAGGGTCTAAGTAGGTAGTGCCAGAACTGTGAAATCAAAGAGCTGCTTAAAAGACAACCTCAAAGTTGCAGGTGCTGACTGAGGGGTCGTAAAAGCAGAGGTAGAAATGGGGCCCTGAGGGAGAGGAAGTAGAAAGAGGTGAATTTGATTGTGGGGCAAGACCAAGACCTCAGTTGTGCTGGTTTGGAAAGAACAAGCTGGACTTGATGAGCAACTGTTGAATGGGAGGAACAAGCAAAGTAGGAGAAGAGCAGGTACAAGTTCCAAGGCTTTAGCAAACATGGCAATGAAGGATGTTAAATGTGTGATCTTAAAAATCCTGGGAGAACTAGAAGAGATTGAAGACTTGGATGAGCAATTCCTTGAGAAACAAGCCAAAGAGGAGGTCAAGAATATGGAGGAAATGAAGTGCCAGCGATAGAAATGGCCCAACAAAGAAACATCTCCACGTCCAATGTTATTTCCAAGAAACCCAGACTGAGAGCAGAGCCAAATCTGCAGAATAGTTGCCTCCAAAACATTATCTGTGTGAACAGTTAACCACAAACAGAGCAATCTGAGACACAAAACGATGTATCCATTGCTCTTACTTCGCCATGCCTTGCTGCCCAGGAAAAAGCACTTTTATCCTGCCAGCCACATCTGGTTGTTTTTCTTGAACATCTGGAATTCCCAAGGAGTGGAACATGAGGGGTTAATCCGTCCTTCTGTTTTGCAACTGGATTAGCCAGCTCAGTTCATTCCTGTCCCTGCACCTCCTCAGTGGCACTGTAGTGTGTTTATAAAAATAGCAAACAAATCATTTGACAGCAAGGGTTGGAAGTAAAAATTAAAAAATGCCATACTTTCCCTATTAAATTTTGATAGTCTCCCAAAGGCTTTCGATATATTGCACACGTCCAAGCTCTACCGCAGAATAATTGAATCATGAAGACTAATTCCATGTGTCTTCCAAGCCTGTACGCAAGTCAGGGAACGCTGAGAGTCCAGATCCTCGTGGCACAGTTACCTTGGAATTTCCCCAAGTGGATGGGAAAGCAGCACATGCCCTCTTGCAGCCCAAGGGGCATCTCCTGCAGTGGGAGCTCTGCAATGGGTTTAATAGTTTTTTTTCAAAGAAGGTTTTTCTTTGCGTGGCTCAGATATTTTAACTTAGGAAATAATCATCAACAAATAATTTCTTGCCAACAGCCAGAAAAACAATTTTATCAGCTCTTTGCAGGCTATGTTTGGGGTACTCTCAGGTGAGGTGAGCTGGCATGGGGTAGCTGCACTAGATCCATGGGACAGTGGTGATGGATCTGTAAACTGCCCAGGGCCATCCTCCCATGTTTCCTTTGTTTGAGACACTGGGTTGAGCTGAGTTTCAGACTCTGGAATTGGGTCTCTGGCTGAACTTAGTCAACAGATGCAAGTTCCCAGATCTGTTAGGGAAAAATTGGCTGGATTCAAGTATTTTTAGCCCTGGCATTATGTATGGGTTTTGTATAGAAGTAAAAAGGTGAAAATAATGATGGCAAGATTAGTAAAAGCTGTTATATCTGGGTAGAGCCAGTGCAGTGACACCAGTGGGAAACCAATAAGAGAGAGACTTCCACAGAGATTCTCCACTGATGATCAGCAAAGCTCAATCTCCCTCTTAGATGAACTTGTTGGATCTGTAAAGGATGATAAATGAGAGGAAATCAAAGTAAGAAAACATCAACAGTTACATTAAAGTCGAGAGGATCATGTTCCATAAATCCATGTTTTGTAGGTTCAAAGCCAAAGCAAGGAGTGGGACTTCCCTTCCCTTAGATTCCAAATAAAGCAAAACATTGCAAACATCTCCAGCTGATCCTGCTTGGGAGAGACTTTGGATTTTCCCTAAAGAAGGCGGGGGTGTCGTTTTTACGGGCAATAGAAAGGTTCTTCACATTAGAAAGTCTGAGGGAAACTTTGGCTTCGATCTAAAAGCTCTGGTGCTTTATTCCAGAGATGACAACACCCAAATACAATGTGTTTGCAATAGCAACACTGCTGGTTAACGGGACAACCAAACTCTCTCTTGGAATCTGACGTTTTTTCATTGATTTCACTGAGCTCAGAACATGGAAGAACAAAAGAATCTTTCTGAATATATCCTTTTTTTTCTATGTATTTCTGAATAAGAAAAGCCTGTAATTGATGCAAAACCTCATAGAATATCTTTTTTGTGTGTGCCTTATGATCTTTGTGATCATTTCAAATAAATTTCACCTGTAACCACACACTGCCTGAGGCTTTAAGTGTTGGATGCTCCATTGTAGACAGAGTTAAGCTTTTTCCACTAAAGCATTTAACCTCCTCGAATGCTGAAATGTAACCCAAACACCACTAGTTTTCCCAAAAACATGAGTGCACTTCACTGATTTAATTTCTACATTTGTTATCATGAAATGCAAGTAATTATGGCTTTGACCTCTTGGGTAGGGGCCAAGCTACAAGTGTAAGAGGTAAACACAATAAATAAATACATGTAAAATACGATCTCCCAGCTCTGAAAAGAGTAAGCATTTGCTGCATTTCCAAAGCAGTTGTGAGAGAGTGAGCTGAACACTCCTGCACTTCATAGAGTCACTGGTTTTAGTTACTAGAATAATAATGCAGGGACTGTAAATAGGGTTTATGACTTTTTATGAGAAAGCCATGTGATGCTTTTACAACTCTCACAAGTAATAAATGTCTACATCAATTTGATTGTTTTATGTGGGTTTTCTTCTTGCTTTACGCCATGGAATGGTTTGCACTTCACTGGAAGTCCACTTGAAATTCTGACATTTCAAAATTTGGTTTAGTGCCAAATCAGGAAAAAAAACTTTTGAAAACCGCATTTTCTCTTCAACCACATAAAAAAAATTATTTGGAATGAAATAAAATAGCCTGTTCTGATAAAACCAAATCAGAACAAAATAGCTTCCTTTTTAACATACATTATTCAAAGCATAAAATTAAATCACTTTTGTTATGAAAAAACACTTAGGACAAAATTCAAGTCATTTCACTCCAACAAGATCCAAACACAATACTTCAAGCTAGTCAAAACAAATCTGTTTAAAAAACTGAAGTAAAACTTCACTGACAACAACATATTCTGATCGGAAGTCTTGATTTCAAATGGATGGCATTTTCCATGGAAAAATTGCCAGGGAAAGGTTTTTTCCCTGCTAGCTCTGATCTGATGTTATCACGTACAGCAGCGCTTGGAGTTCAAAATTACAGCACGTTTTGAGGTCTCACAGAACTTATTTTCTCCAACTCCAGCAGCATTTCTGGGTTTTGCCAGCTGGGATTTAGAGCACCAAGCAATGGAAAATCCCCACCAGCAGCCACGGTGTTTCTGCAGATGGTTAATTAGTTGGCAAACATCACTTAGAGGGCACTGGTATGAGGTTAGTCCCACCAGGAATCTTTCCAGGAGGGTCCATGGTTAGTTCCTTAGAAGGAGACAGTCTGTGGATACTCTCCCCAAACACTCCTACCATGTTTTTTTCCTATGTCCCAGCAAATTCCACGTAAAGAAGTGGGAAATGAGAACAAAGCTTCTGGAAGCAGGGACAAAACTTCTCTCTTTCCTCTCATTCGATGAAACCCATTAGATCTGCTACCAACAGAGCATTATGGGCATGGGTGGTGACTGATCCTAGAGGAATTTTACTGTTCACTGCTAAAATACATGCAACTGGATTCCACTACTGCTCTGCAGCTCTGACTATGCTGACAATAAAGGGACATCAAGTTACAATACATTAAAATTGATGGGGAGCCTACAAACATGCAGAGACATGTACAGGAACATCATTAGGGTCTGTACAAAGACATTTTGTTATGGTTATATCGGGGAAAGTGGCATCAAAGTAGGGTTTATGCTTTGGACCAAGACCAATAGGGTATTTGGTGGTCCTGAGCTCCTATAGAGTTATAAAATCATATTACTTGTCTGGGAAGGAGACACAACTGTTTGCAAAAACAAACCTGTATTGATGCAGAAAATTCCAGGAGTTTGAGAACTTGTGCACACCTTTGAGTACTCATAGCAAGTGCTGCTGAGGCAGGTCTCGATTCACAAGTCAGTCTGACTCCACATGATGCCAGGTCTGAGAGAAGAGTTTGCTAAGACTTGGAGCTTCTTCCTGCAGAAAGTAAATATTTGCCTTTGTGAGATCACAGTTTTCTGCACAAAGGTGGGTAGATGAGGTGATCCTTGGTACTGGCACATCTTCCCTGGCCTCAAGGTGAAGCTGCTGCTCCGCAGCATCCTTTACTCTACTCAAAGGCACAAGGATGCTGGGAGAGGCCATAGCTGCCCTGGGTTGCCTGATGGAGCAACTATCCAGAAAAGATCCTTGGAATAGTGTGGCAGCCCAGGTGACCTGTAGGATCCCACACTTTAATGAAAATCTCAGCTACTGCTCAAGCCAGAGCTCTTAAGATGTCATGAAAGGCAGTGAAGGGTCACAGGGAAAGAGGAGCATTGTGGGTGGGAGAGAAATAGCCCAAAACAAATGGAAAAAAATGTCAAAACATTTATAGACTCCCTGATAATTTAACCAGGGTGGGGAGGATCAATTTACAGATAGCGTCTCCTTCTCTCCTCACTTCTCCCCGCAAGAAAATAAATGATGAACTGAAAAGGGGAGCAAGAGAGAGAGAGAGAGAGAGAGAGAGAGTAAGTTTTGGAGAGAGTAGCCAAGAGTTTTATTACAAGCCTGTTCCTCATTAAGGCCTTAGCAGCCTCACACACAAAAGCTAATTACTGTTTTTATGTCATGTTATTTTGATTCATATTTCCTGTCTGGAAAACAGACGGGAGTTTTGGGCAGACGGCCAAGGCAAGGGCCACGGTGCAGCGCGAGCGGGAACCTGCCGCAGCCGTGGAACAGAGGAGACAAGGGCCTTATTTTTTTGTAATTTTTTTTTTGTAAATTTTTTTTTTTTTGTTATTTTGAGGAGGAAATGGGAACTTTCCATGTGGGCGTAGTTTGCTCCCAAAAAACTGTTGTTCTCCAGGGGTAGTGGAAAGAGAGAGATGTGCCATGGCTCGTTTCTGGTCAGGAAGTGCCCCTGCAGACAGGGACGTGTGGCTTTCCAGGCCTGGTCGTGGCTGGTGTTACCCATGCTGGACAAAAGGAAAAGTGATGGCTTCACAAGCAGGGCAGCTTTTAGGAAATAAATGAATCCTCCAAGGACCGAAATGCTATTTTCATCCCTCTTATCAACACAGGGATAGCATATCGTGATCTCCACTGGGCTGTGTCTGAGCGCTGTGGGGGGGAAAACAAAAACAAGTCCCCACTGCTGATGCTCCAGGTTTCCATGAGGTGGCAGCAAGAAAAAAAAAAAAGGTCCTGTGAACTACCTCTCTCCTCCACTAGAATTTAATCCCAGAGTATTTTCTGCCTGCATTAATATTTCACCCTTATTTATACCCTCATTTCAACAGCATCCAGGTGCCTCACAAGAAGACCCGAAGCCTTCCTCTTTCCCCACCTTCAGTGAATAGAGTAGAGTTAATTTATAATTTGGGAGAGAAAGAACAGACTAAATGCTTTTCATCCAATCAATAAAAAAGCCATCTCAGCCTCATTGGAGTTCTTCTTCTGGACTGTAACACTGCAGACTCTGTAATTGCAAAGATACTGTGCAAATTTTAGCTGTGAAATGGTGATAATTAAGAAATTACTGGTCAGAGCTATTAGAGATAATCAGCTATAAATAGGTAATAAAAGTATCTCCCATAAAAATTAAAAGAAATTATATAACCCATAATTAATCATTTCATTGCTGAGTGTCATCTCTGTTTCTGTTTTTCTGCTTATTTTCTACATGTTTCTCACTTAAGTTGAATAATTAATTACTCCTACTGAGTTAAAATAAAAACCCCAGTTTAAATATGTTATTCAAAGTTCATAGAGTTCTAACTGTACAAATAGATCACAAGAAAGCTTCATTTTTTTCTGACCTGAGCAGCAGAATTTTAATTCAACAACTCATAGATTAAACTTTCCAAGTACACATTCCATCACTACCCATTGCCTTGCAAGATATATGGCCTGGAAACTCATCCCTTAGGCTGGTGATGAAGAGCAAGGATATGAACAATTTCTAAAAGGGTTCTTTTTTAAAAATGTATTTATTATGGAAATTTTCCACTTCTTTCTTTTCTTCTTGCCAGTGCTGCTAATAACACTATATGTATTAAACTCATTCAGGCTACAGAAAGTACATTATAATGCTTGAGACAGAAATAAGCTTTGCTCAGGAGACTAAGAATAGATGCAGGATGAGGCAAAATCCCAGCATAACCCACGACAAAATAACTTTCATATTCCCAGAGTCTCCTATCACTCCTTTCTAGCCCTTCTAGCCATGGTGGTTGACGGCATCATGGACTTTTGGACCAGGGAGTTGGATTTCCCTCAAACCCAATGCATGGCTCAGTCCTGCCAAATTTTTACCCTCTTCCAACCAAAGGAGAAAGGAGGCATCTAGGGTACCTTTTCCTGTAATCTGCCAGTTTACATATCTAAACTAATGTCTAGAGTAATTTAATCAGTTTTTTCTTTCACCCTCCACTGAAATGTTTCACCTCTAGGGTGGAGCCCATCAACTTTTGACCAAGTCCTTGGACAAACCACGAACCCAAATATTTGATGGGCAAAATATTCAATTACTCAAACATCAGGTGCTATATTCTCACTTTTTTCCTAAAACAGTAGGGGATATCTAATGTTTTGTAGGGACCTTTATTTCTGACCCTTACATGGAGATGCACTCAATGTATCACCTCGCTGTGCCCATGTTTTGAAGGTGTAGTGCCATGGTTCTTGTAGGCAAAGCTCATCCTTCCCCTTGGTCCCTCAAATCCCTGCCTGCTCCCTGCCAGCCTCCTGCCAGCAGAGAAAGGGAACTGCCATGTACAGAGGAGACATCCCACAAAGGTGATGTGGATGTCTTGGGGGTAAAGAGGTAGAAACAGTAAGAATTTAGAAAAGAAATATTACAAGGATCAATGCTGCAAATATTACATTACAAAAATTAAAATTTGACCCACGTAGCTGTTTTCTGCAGTTTAAGCCTTCACCCCCCTTGGAGACACCACAAGTGCCTTCTAAACCCCACCCTCAGGGATCCGATCAAGATGAAAACTAAAATATTTTACACCAGAGGAAGAAAACAGGAGGTTTCTTGGTCTTTTTTCCCCCTTATTTATTTATTTGTTTGTTTGTTTATTTATTTTCTCAGCTATTCCTGCTGCTCATTCCTCCCTTCTGCCCTTGCCATCTCTCACCCTGGCAGATTCCTGACTCTTTGCAGCCTCAGCTCTGGTGCTGCTGGGAGTGAGTGAGTGCTTTACGAGCAAACTCCAACACAGTGAAACATGGGGCTGCACAAAGAGAGAACTCTGGTTAACTTTAATTAAGTTTGCATTACTTTTCCCAGTAGGACCTCAAATTTAATGGTATTACGTTTTAAACTGTTTGGCAAGTCTTGAGAAAACAGTTTAGTGCATTTCACTAATAAAAACAAAAGCTGTGTAATAAACCGAGCCTCTGTTGAACCAAAATAAGAAGACATTGATCCTTCTGAGCGTGCAGAAACTTCTTTTGAAAGATGACACTGTTGACTGTGTGCCGGGACTGAGGATTCTTTTCCAGTTTGCCCTTGTTTTCTCCTGACTCAAGCAAAATTGCCATCCTTAGAGATGAAAATAAGCATAGATTGTTGGGATGATCGTGAACCTGACTCGAGAAAGAGGGCAGGAATTTCAACAGCACCTCAGAGTCACAGTATTTTAATTTTATTTTTTTTTTCCAGACCCATAAAAATTATCCTCTGCTTGGGATCATGACAAGGAGGAGGGGAGTAAGGAAAGTTGCCCTTCTTGCAGCCTGCTCCCCTCCCTCCTGCCCTCTGAAGCACAGAGCCCTGGATATGCAGGAATGGGACAGAGGAGCTCATTTAGAGGTCAGAAACACCAAATGTAACCACTGGATGACACCCCAGCTATCACCACTTACCCTATACTGGGAACAGGAAATAACTGGAGGCTTCGGATGTCACTTCTGGTAAATGCTGACTTGTTAGTGGTGACTAAGAACCTGGTCCAAAGCCCACTGAAGTCAATAGAAAAGGTGTCCCCTGACTTCAGTGACCTTTGGATGAGTCTCTGACATGCTGGAGCTGTAATTCCAACAGCTCTGTTGGAAAAAGAAAGGAGACAGAGGCTCACTGGCAGGAACGTGCTGCATCTCTGGCAGTGGGTAAATGCAGATTTAGTGGCTTTGTTAACAGGTCAAAAATGGCCTCAGCTTTTGGAAAGGACAGCAAAAGAGACCTCAGAGCTTTATTTAACCACTGAAACCACTGCAGAGCAATGGCAAGGCATAAAGATGGTTTGGCTCTTGCTCCTGCCTGACTTGTCCATGCTGTGCAACCCCTTCGTGGTCCCTGGGATGTGGGACCTCAGATAGCATTGGGTTAAGGGAGAACATTTTCTCCTGCAGTGACCTTGGGTCCATCCTGTGAAAGGAGACACCCGAAGCTGCGCGGGGCCTGATCCAAAGCTCACTGAAATGAGCAGGAATGTTTCCATTGGCTTGCCTGGGCACTGGATCTCTAAATATTTGGTAACTCAAATCTAAAATGAAAGCTTTTTTTGAAGCTTTAATTAAATTCCTGTGCTAATTCAGAAAAAGGATCATTTCAAGGTCAAGGACACTGCAATTATTTCTTTAAAATCTTCTTATGACTCACTGTTTATGGTGTTGACTCTTATTTTTCTCCCTTTTTTTAAAGGTACTGCAAAGATCCTTATTTAAACTATAAATTGAATTAAACCCTCACATTTAATATTTAGTTATGATGTGGTTAAAAGCGTTCTGTGCCAGGCAGTTGCTCTTTTATTTGCTTACAATGTTGTCTTTAATGGATGCCAAAACCATGCAGCTCAAATGAGCAAGCAGGTGCCAAGTTATTAACAATTATTACCTTTTACAGTAATTTTTGGCAGCCTTTCACTTTTTTGGTGGTCTAATAATTTCAAAACAGGGAACTTTGAAATATTACACCGAGCCCAAACAGTGCCGTGGATTGGTCGACTTCCTCTTTTCTGACTTATTCCAACTTGTTTCCTATTGTGAAATATTTTTCCACCCAACATTTGCCCAGCATGGAGTGAGGTTTACCCCTGCAGTTAAAAGCCATCTTCCTGATGAAAAATAACAACTCCAGAGGTCTCCAGACCAGGTCCAACTATTGTGTGCAGCACACAGAAAGGACAGTCCAAAACACAGGGCGGGACTCAAAGGGAGTCCTGAGCTCACTCTTAAGGTAAATAAAGATGCATGGAATTAATGAATCCTCCCAAATCAGGATTAACACTGCTGTGTCAAGGACCACATTTGCAGCCCCAGGTGAGGCCCCTTTAGCTGCCAAAGCAAAGCAGAAATTTCACCAGGGTTGTTGCTGAAAACCTGTGGGCTCCTCAGAAGGCAGAGGTGGTTTAAGCTGGCTTGAGGCTCATCAGTGCTCGCAGCTTTGATGGTGCTGTGTCATCCACAGAGGCTCTGAGGAGCACTTTTCCATCCCAGGTCTTCTAGTGCTCTTTGCATGGCCTTTAGAGCCATTTCTAACAGTCCATTTGAGTTCTGGCTGGAAGCAGGCAGGGCTAAGCCATGCTGCACCCACGTGTGATCAATAGCTCATTTTATCTGTTATGAATTATTACATTGCTGGTAGTCCCCCACATGCTTCTCCATTCCTCACTAATGGCAATTTCTCCAGTTTTCTGGTCTTTTCAAGGGGTTTTCTTGATTTGTTTCTGGCTCTTGGATTTTGTTATGGAAGCAACCATGAGCAACCTTGACGTGTCTTCTGCTTACCCTCAGGTTTGCATCTTCCTAAAGTAAACCTTTCACTCTCCATTTCTCCTTGGCAAAAAAAAAAAAAAGAATTGCTTAACTGTATTTATGAAATTACAGGAAAACCCATTGGCAATGACATAATTTTATAAATAATATTGTTGATAGTGGTTAAAACCTATGAAAAACACGGAAAAACCCTGGAAGGCTGTGCTGGTGCCATGCTCACAGTGGGGAGGAACTCACACACGTGTATTTGCGTGGGCAGTGGTGTTTAACAGCCGGCTTTTCCTCCCTCCTTTCAATCCTAAATAGCAATTAACATCCCCTTGTCTTGGGAGCCATGCCCAGAAACCTTGCCTGTCAAACTGCAGCAGAATGGAAAACAAGATTGCGTTGAAAGTCACAAAAATAGTGGTGTTCACTCCTGAATTGCTGCAGAGCTTGTGCTTATTTCTGAAGAGCTTAAGAATTGTGGCCAAATTCAGGTTTGGTCTTAATGGGGCACCTCCTGCTTTTCTCAGGTTCAAATTTGACCTCCACTGTTTATAAACCCTGGTGTTAACACTGCTTTGGATCTGCCAATCATTTTTATTGCAACAATTATTCTTTTCAGTGCAGTGCCTTGGATTCCATAGGCTTCCATAGGTTGATTAGTTTTCCAGCTGCCTCTGGAGTCAGCACAAATGCCCCTTTCTCCATGGTGGAGACCCAAGGCTTTCCAGTACCACGGCCACCACTCTGAGCACTTGTAGCAGTCCCACAAGGCAGAAAGGGCTCAGCTAAAGTCTCAAAATTTAACACCATATTGGCACAATCAGCTGCTCAATTTTTGGTCTATAGTCACTAATTATTGAACTAATAGAAGGGCCAAAGAAGACCTCAGAAAAGCAGTTATTTGGTACTGAAGCTTTTTATTTCTCCTCACTTTCAGGTCCTGGGCACTGACATTTACTGGAAGTTTCTGGGTGGGAGTCTTGTATCACTGTTGAAACAACCTGACTCTTTCTTCTCCTTAATTCTTGTACTAGAAGATTTCAGGGCAAAACAACATTTCACTTTTTTTTTTTTTAGTTAGTTTGTCAGTGTCATAGATACTGGATTTTTAGGACAAAAACCAGATGCTGAATAAAATCAAAATGAAATACTGACCCTTATTATCAGCTATCAAAGCTGCTTGTCTCTCTTCTGTGTGGATCATATTTCATCCTGAAGAGAGGGTACATTTTATTTATTTATTACACTCTAAAGCAACTTGAGTGGATTAGATTCTGCTCCTCTAACCTAAACATTTGAAAGATGTTTCCTATGGCAAGATGATGTTGCATAACCTATGCAAGATTTAAAAACCCACTGGGGTAAAGTCTGTAAAATTTATGGTGTAATTTATTAAAGGGACACAGTCTGCTACTTTTTATAGCTCTGTATGTGCCATGTACAGGGGCAGCAGGACCCCAGTGAGAAGCTCCGGGTGGGGATTGAGAGGCAGCGAACCGTCAGCATTTACATGTGGTAGCAGTTTATTAGGAAAGCAGTTTATTAGGGAAAGAGATTCCAATTTTTAAAGTTCTACCAGGGGAAGGCTTGAACACCCTTTTCCCAGATTTAGAAGGGAATTATAGAGGCCAGCTCAGTTCCTGAGCTCTCCCATCCTGTCTGGACCAGGCACTTTCCACGCAAGCTCGTCCTTCCAACAAAAATCTTGTTGCCATCGGGACAAGCAGCCACTGCAGATTTGTTTTCTCCAGAACATGCTGTGACAAATGAAAACCTGTCAGTAAAATCCCGGGAGAGGTTTCTGCCCAGAGAAGTTGTAGCTGCCCCATCCCTGGAAGTGTCCAAGGCCAGGCTGGACGGGGCTTGGAGCAACCTGATCTAGTGGAAGGTGTCTCTGCCCATGGCACTGAGTGGAATGAATGAGCTTTAAGGTCCCTTCCAACCCAAACCCTTCTGTGATTTTCTAACTCTAAAAGAGGCAGAAATGGCAGCTGCTCTGTTCATGATGCATCTCTGGACATTTACTCTTATTTTTTGGAGCCTGTGACTGCTCAGGAGCCACACTGCCTGACTTCCCCAGAAACTCCCTCCAAGGTGAAGCTCTCCTACTTAATAATCCATAACTAATACTGTTATTTTTACTATTGTTATGCTCATCAATAATAATGCTCCCATATGTGATGCAATTAGTTCCTGTGCTACAGCAGCACCTACTTAATTCAGGATTAAGGCCCCGTTGTGCGAAAGGTTTCACGGACAAATAACAAAGAGTTCCCTTGTAATGATCCCTTTGAAAACAACATTTCCTGTTTCTAGGCTGAACAGAAATGAGACCACACAAGATTTACAATGAGGGAAGAATTGATTACAGAGCTTAGCAGCCATTTTCATTTTTAGGTTTATTTTTTATTGTTATTGTTATTGTTAGTTCTAGGCTAAATAATTCAGGAAGAGTGTCCTTCTCACTTGGACTTTTTGGCTCACAAAGAGCTTTTCATAGGACTGATAATTTGCAGAAGTTTAAGAACAAGCTTCACAGAGTAAAATACCTACCTTTCTTTCACATGTGGTGTTTGCACCCTACCCTGTACCCGCTGGAGACTTACAGGAGGTCAGATTTGGTTGGGTAAATTCCTTAGATTTTGTAACCACTTACAGCTCTGGAGGACACCAAGATTATAGCCCTGACAAGGCTAGAAAACATATTTTACATACTTTTATTGAAATTGCTCTCTCTGTAATTCCGAGCCCTGTATCCTTATGGAGTCATGAACTTCACTGGAAGCAAGAAAAAAATTACCACTGACTTCAACAAGGGCAGTGTTAAATCAAAGGGTCTTGGGGGTGTTGGCTCTCTTGGCAGGGTTAAAAGAGAAGTAGTTTCAATAGCTCTGCAACAACTCTTAAAACCCTCCCTAAAAATGTCCTGCTGTGCTCACTGAGGACACAGAATCCCACAGAATCACGTGTTAGTTTATGGTGCTGCGGGGGAGCTCCGTGTTTTCCACATCCCTCCACACCCCCTGGATGGTTTCAGCATCTTAACATACATTTCCAGCCTCATCCCAACTCCCTGGTATTGCTGTGTCCTTCCAAATACCCAATATCCATTCTCACCTGTAACAGCACGAGCTGTGCCTCTAAGGATAGATTTGAGATCCGTGTTCAGGGAAAAAAAATGATTTATGCTGTTGTCAGAATGTGAGGTTTTGTTTAAAATGAAATGAAATGAAATAAAATAAAATAAAATAAAATATTTTAAAGTTAGGTTTTCCTGAAAATAATTCTCTCTCCCCCTCTCATCCTTGGGATCATTGCAGAGAGAAGAGTCCATCAGGCAGCCTGAGCTCACCAAATTTTCCCAAAGAATTAAAATTTTGATTGTGCCTACTTAGAAAGAGACAGATTAAATTCCCTGCAGTGGTACAGGATGAAAGCAGAAGGATTTCTAGTGTTTCCCATAGGAGGTGAACAGCACAGGAAAATCACTACCAATTGCTTGTTTGTGTCCCTGTCAATTTTCAAAACCCTTCAGAAAAGGAACTGTTTGAGAAAGCCACTGTAAATGTCGGGATTTTTTGCAAAGGAGAGGTATACTTAGTGGAAATCCTCCTTCTCTGTCTTGTTCCCAGGTCTGGACAGGAACTTTTAATTGGATTTTCATTCTTAGACTGCACAGCCACGCTCCTCTCCCTTTTTTTCTTGTCCTGCTTCTTTATCTTTCATTCTCTTGCCTATTTTTGCCCCGTTTTCCATTGGGAGAGGATAGAAGAGAGAAAAGGCTTTTTTAGCCATCAAAATATGACACTTTCCTATATTTGCAGGTAGAAAGGGAGGTAAAAAGACCAATCCAACACTTTAATACAGCTGCTTGCAAGAGGCAGAGTGACCTTCCAGGCACATCCCACCATCTCCCTACAGCGCTGGGAGACTTGTGGAGGGAAGTTCCCTGTAAGATCCATCTCAGCAGCCAGGGAGAGAGTAGAGAAGTGACAGGGCAGCCCTTGGAGAGTCTGTGACGACAGATTTCTCCAGGACTGGGTGGTAAATATCTCATAATGCTGTATGAGGGTGGAAAATCGCTTGGGGGCCAGATGGAAGCATCCTACAGGTTGCACACAAAGCACGAGCTGCCGGATGGAAAAGGCTGCTCCAAAACACCAGTGCAGCTCAAATGGAATAAGGATTCCATATAAACAGTTATATCTGCAGAGTTTAGCCATGGAAATGGAGAGGAATAAGGTGTTCTGTGTAGAACACACAGATGTAGTGAGATTGTAAAGGCAGCTCTGGGTTGGCAGAGGTTGGGGAGGGAAGGAGGAGATGCTGCAATGGTGGGATGTGAACTGCACTGGGACTGGTGCTAACCAGGGGGATTAAAGGAATTCCTTTTTCCTTGTAAACTGGTCACAGCACACTAAGGGCTGCTTTTATAGTAGTATTTGCAAAAATTTGCACATCCATAACCAATGATATCGGCACCAAGCAACAGAGAGTCCAGAGCTTAAGGGTTGTACTAATCCTTTTGCATTGCAGATTCTGCCCTTAAAAGAAAAGTAATAAATAAATAAATAAATAAATAAAAATAGTGCCAGTTCATTTAGAAGTGAGAACTGAGAGCAAATACATTATTCAGGCACCCAAAATCTGTATGCAGCAGTCATATTTATAGTAATGCTTCCCTTTCTAAATGACTTATAAATGGCAAATAAATATTTAAGAGATTTTTACAAGAAAATTGCAAACATGACTAGGATGTGTCAAACATCAGCTAAAACACATCAATCCAAGGTTTTATAGCTGGTTATAAACTTGGGTTATAAGCAAGCTTCTGGTCACTGTAAAAATGATTTGCCATTTATTAAAGTGGCCATTTCATACAGATAAATAAACTTACCCTTTATTAACTGTTTATAAGTGCATCATTTATGGACAGTGTTATTATAACTATAGCAGGAATGTTGAATTTCTGACTTGTTTGCTGCCAACACTCATAAGCAGTAAAAAAATGCCAAGTGTATCCCCTTCCCTGAGAGCAGTCTGACATCTTCCCAGCACGCATCCAAATTGTCCAGCCCCAGGGGCTACAGACTTGAAATTGAGGGATGAACATCTTCTGCCTAGATAAGGTAAAAATAAAGTAATAAAAAAGGAATAAAAAGTTAGAACCACAGAATCATTTAGGCTGGAAATTGGTCATTGAGTCCAACTGTTTCTCCAGCACTGCCAAGGCCAACCATGTCCCCAAGTGCCACATCTACACAGCTTTTAAATCCCTCCAGGGATGAGGACTTCAATACTGCCCTGGCAAGCCTCTGCCAGTGGTTGATAACCCTTTCCATGGAGAACTGCTCCCTAATATCCAACCTAAACCTCGACCCACAGCGATCTGCCTGGGGGTAACCTGGCAATTTGGGGGTCAAGTTTTAGAACTCCAAAGTTTGCAGTGCAGGGGAATATAGATGTAGGGTATCTATGTCAGGTCAGACTAAAGCTAATTCCTGCTGCTAAGGATTTAGTCCCTCTGGGAACAGCGGCCAAACACCATCAGCTGCTTTTGGGTGGTTTTGAGCAGATCTTCAGTGTTTTTGCCAAATCTGCCCGGTGGTGCTTGTGGAGGCAGGGCTGTGGGCAGGAGCTCACCCCTGGATTTCAGGGCACATCTTCTGCCTCTCCCTCACCCCCTCGTGATCTGGAGAGCGGCCCCGAGGGCACATACCATTGTTCTGAAGTCAAGCTTTGTTATTTTTTTAAAGAACTGGCTACTTGAGACCTCGTTTTCTTTTGAACTAGGGAGACCCCATCTGCGAAGTAAAAAGATCCTATATATCACCCTGCTAATAAGTTTTCCTCAGCAGTTGCTAAAGTCAAGTGTTAGTCTTCAGCTGGAGTCTCATTAAAAAAAATAAAATAAATAAATAGATACCACTGGCCAGGAGATGAAAAGTATCCTTTCAGCCACTTTATAAACTTACCTCCCACCCTAAAAAGAATTAATATTTCAAGCCATGGAACAAAAGGATTTCAGGGCTGCAGAGAGGGTTTGTAGGGGGGATTTAGATCTTTTTAACCCTGAATAAAAATTCCTTTTATAGGTAATTCAATGCAGCAAAACAATGAACATTGTATTAATGTAATGGCTTTTCCTACAAATCTATCATGTGAAATACCAAGAGAAAACATTTTTATGATGAGCAGCAGCCTCCAGTTGAGGGGGAATAAGAAGGTCATGGAGACAATATTTTCTTGGAGATGTTGACACATTAATTTTTACAGGTTGGACACTGGTAGGAGGAAAAATCGAAGCCTTTTGCCTTGAGAGGCCCTTGGCACCATCTGATTTCTGATGTTAATGCAAACACAGTTTTGATCTCTTTGATATCTTTTTTCTCCCCTCCATTTTCTTTGAGGGAAGTCCAAGTTTTTAGTACTGGGCTGTGAATTAAGACTCTGTTGTTGTGTGAACTGCAGGGAAACCTATGGAAAGGCTTAGTGAAGTCTCCAGGGTCATAAATCCCCCCTCAAATCCCTCTTAAGGAGTCCTTATCTTAACATCTCCTGCTTCACGGGTTCCCAAGGAACAGTCTGAAGCCCCTGGAAGTAGAACACGCTTCCCCACACCCATCCAGCTCCCTCTGAGATGATGTGTCTGAGCTGCCCACCCTTCCCCACTTCCTTTCATTGATGTTTTGCAACTTAGAAGTGAGAATTTTCTTTCTTTTGATCATATATTCTCATTATCGAGCTGCAAAGAACTGAAATAATCTTGAAAAGGAGCTTGGAAAATTATGTATTTAAACACATCTGGACCTGGAACATGCCTGGAACACACCTGGAACACACCTGGAACATGCCCAGAACACACCTGGAACACACAGTTCTTCTGGCAGGCTCCTCTTGCTGTTGGCTGAACCCTGAGGTCCCTGTTTATAGGATCATTCTGTTTATTATCTCATCCAGATCATTATAAATAGATGCTGTTACAGATAAGGCCACATTAAATAAAGGCACCACATGAAACCCCAATATTTAACCAGCTGCTGTCAAGGTATTTCTTGTCAAGAGAAAAGAGTTCAACAGCCAACACTTTGCTGAGGTAAAACCATCCAAACCATCTTGGTGACAGATTCTTCAGAAAAATACTTTCATTTACACAAGAAATGGTTCCTTGCATGCCCTTTTTTATCTGGTTCAGTGGATGCATTGATTGCGAAGCCCTGACTGATCAAAAACTGGTCATTTTTAAACCCTGCAAAACCTTATAACAGAAAGTTTGTTCCTCAAACAGGAAAACTGAGACACAGGAGACATAAACAGGTCGTGCTGGCACCAGTTTTTTCAGTAGGCTGAACATTCAGATGCAGATTTATTAGTCTGGAGACAAATGTCTCCTTAGAGGAATGGAAACCAAATGTTGCTGGCATTTCATGTATCATATTCACTGCAGAAAATACAAACTTAGCAAAATATGGGAAATGTGCCCCCAAGAAACTTGCTATTCCATTTACCTCAAAAGTGCTAGACTTCATCAGACTCCCAACATCCCCACCCCCTCCTTCCCTTCTGGTTCCTCAATGAGTGGAAAACAAAAATTACTTGCAAATTGCCCCTTCCCCGTGATTTTATGGCACCCCCCTTGGAACAGTCATTGCCCTGGCTCAGCAGGAAGCTTGGTCCCACATCCCTTTGCTTGCCAAGGACAGGAACAGGATGGTTCAGCATCATGGGGAGGCCTTGGGGCTGAGACACGGGGAGGATTTATCCTGAGCTCTGTGATTCCCACTGCAGGGCTCACAGAGACAAGGCAATCATTCCAGAAAGGCTGGGGAGAGGGTAAGGGGGCAGAGAGGAGGGAAGGTTGACTCTTGCATCTCCTGAACCAGCTCTAGAAACCTCCTTTGGGATCAAAATAAGAGGAAAACCTACTTGTATTCAGAGTATTGATGTTTGGCTTGAGCAGTGCCAGGGGTACAGCCCGTGGTTGGCAGTGGGACATGTGCAACTCCTAAGAAAATGCTGGAGTCTGCACTCCTGGCCCAGGGGGTCTGTAGCTTTGGTGTGCACTGCATGGAGAAGGGAATGGATCAATACCTGTCTTAATGCCAAGAAATAATCCATGATAAAGGAGTAGAGCAAAGCCACCATGGAAAACAGCTCTGCTCGGTGAAGAGCTGGACACAGGTCAGACGTATCTCAAACTTTTATCCTTGCCAGGTGATTCCATATCAACATCTGCAGAGCCCTAAACTCCCAGCTCCCATTCTTTGAGCTGTCAAAGCAGCCCTCAGCACCAGGATGAAGTTCTAATTAGGCAGGATGAAGGATTTCACGGAGCAGAGCCTGGAGGAAGCCTGGCTCGGGCAGAAGCAGCAGGATGATAAGTCAACCAGGGCAAAAGGTCTGATTGCATTTCCCTTCCTGAGAATGGGAATAGTCATCTGGGCAGGGAGAAGCACTCATTGTCCTGAGTCAGCCAGCAGTTTTTCCCTGTGAAATACCTACCCCAACAAGAAGCAGCAGATGTTTCATGTAAATCTGCCATAGGACAGAAACATCCAGAAGGTCAGATGACCAGATGTACAGATAGGGATGGGGAGACAGAGGAAATCGCCTTTCCCCTGGAGAGTTGGCAGGAAGGAGTTTTCATTAGCACTTTGGATGCAGGAAATGCAAAGCCTGGGAGCTATTAATAGAAATGGCCTCTTACATGGATGCTGGAGAAGAGCAGGCAGCCAGGAATGAGGAAAAGACAAGTCATTATAGATCCATAGAGGTTTTTCACCCACGAGTGAAGCCAGAAGAAATTTCTGCCCACGTCCTTCCACCAGGAGTGACAGACCAGAATACTGGCATTCAGTTAATTTTGCAAACTTTCCCACTGGTTGATGTCCAGGAAAGAAGGAGAAGATGCAATCTGGCTGCTGAAATGCTGCTGAGGGCACACATCCAGAGCCTCTGAGGCTGATTAGTGTTAACACAGACAGGCTTTTCAAGGATGGTGGCTGTTTTTAGGGAGTGAAGACAGCGTCCATGAAGATGGGATATGAATTTGGGGAGAGTAAAGGATGATTTTTCAGGAGTTTCATCATGGTCTTGCTGACCCACATACTATCTATGGTGGTGGCTGAGGGGATGCTGACCATGAAAGGAATTTAATACAGGCTCTTGAAAACTGAATAAACCCCCCTGCTTTGTCATGAACAACCTTGTAATTGCTGGGGCTGTGGAAGAGGAGGGACACAAGCAGTGTGGCTGCAGCTGAGTAGTCCCTGTAATAAATTATCTTAGGCATTTATGTAACCCACACATTCTCTCATTGCCCTGGTGTCCCTTCATACAGAGATGCAAGAATAGGTACATTAACATACTGGGTTAGAATAAATGCAATAAACATGGGTAGGTCATCAAGTGCCCAGTTTTACAGAGTGTAGAGAACTCACCATGATGGACAGTAAAAATCCTGAAAGGGGTTGATATGAAAAAAAGTCAAGAAAGGATTTAACCTTAAAAATAAGGCAGTAGAGCACCCCTAGAACTTGTCGTGCAGGGAGTTCTTTGCCTCCTTCCAGCTGCACTGTAACACTAATATCCTTTATGATCCCAGAGATTTACCCTTCTCCTTACTTTCCTAGTCTGTGAAAAGGATTTAAGATTTTGCTACTGCACAGATTAATGTCAGGTTACTGCAGAGATGTAAAACACTCTGCTAGTCCTACGTAATTACATTATTATGGTCCTATAATAACACAGGCAAACCCATTTCGTTTAAGTGTTGGCAGGGGTAACTTCTCACTGTATGCAAAAGTTCATTCCACTTCTTTCCAGCCTGCTAAAATGGTAAAATAATTCTACCTATTCCCTGTGGCAGCAGCATTTAGAGTAGTTAAAAATAGCAAAGCAAAATTAGTTCAAAATAATGAAAGCAGAGCATTATATTGTGGTGCTCCCTACGCTGCTGTTGCTGAGTGTTGAGGAAGAGGGAAAGAAAAAAAAAAGCAACTAAAAATATAAATTGTTTGACATTGGCAATAGAATATAGATATTAAAGACCTTTTGTGGCAAAGTTTTGGTTTTCTGTTATTATATGTACAGCAGTTGTTTCAGACACTTCAACTCAACTGCTCAGAGAAAATGACAATTTTAGGTCATTCCCAGAAATGTCACCATTTCCATTTGTCTGTTGCCTTACTGAGTCCCCCCAAGCTAAAATCACATGGGTGTCTAAAGGAGGAGAACCATGATGAAGATAAAGATACTTGATCCCTGCCAGGGGTGGGTGGACACCAGTCTGCCCCACCACCATCCTGCCAACTCATCTTTGATTCATCCCAAGTCCCATCTGAGATGGAAAAACTGTGCAAAGGGGGAAAAATCTGGTTTGCTAAAGCTGATTAATAGAGGACATGGTCCCCCTGGATGGTGTGGTCACTTCACAAACCCTCTTTGTGTCCTGAGAAGAAAATGTTGACTCATGCAGAATAAACCAGATTTGTCCAACTCTCTGGAAGACACAAGAGCAGATGTTCCTTAAGGTATGAGAAGAATTCCTGCTAATTTTAGCAACTTCTTTGCTTTGAACAGTTTGTACTGATCATTAACTGCCCCAGTTGGACATACCAGTTTGGGATACCAATCAATCACATTGTTTCTTCCTGATGATTTTCCTTGTTGTAAAGGTGTCATTTAACATTATCCATGTGGGATAACCTGAAGAAGCCAAACGTTTATCTGCTGGGGCATAAATAATGTCTACAGTTATGACATATCATTTTGTTCTCTCCTTCAAAAAGCCACCTGTCCAGACAACAAGGAGAAATAGATCTTCTTCTCCCTGCTCTTTCTTTCTTGGATTGTATTTTCACCAAAAAACCTCACAAAACAAACAAACAAACAACAAAAATCCCAAACAAACCCCTCCAAAACCCCCAAACTTCACCTTTTTATTGTTTTTAAAAAAGAGTTTCTGCAAGAACTCAATATTTTCTTGTGAATTTTAGTAACACATCCAAACTTTCCAGATCAGGCTGGGGCACCAAGATACTGGTTACCCTACACAAGCATTTCCATAAGGGTTTGCAGCTCAGCAGATATGGATAAAAGGTAGTGCTGGGAAACAGAGAGAGGAGGGAATTGCCAAAAGCAGAACTACTGCTGGGTTTTCTCCATCATTTTTCCCCTTCAGGTATGACACACAGTGTATGTTCAGCCCATTAAGTTTTACAGGGGAGGTTGGTGTTTGAGTTTCTTATTGAATTGCAAATGTGCAAATAATCAACTTAAATTTTAGAAAACAAATATTTTCCTTTAAAATTTTCTCCTCCCTATTCCAGGTTGTGAATTACACTCTTTTGAGCCAGTGGTTTCTCCAAACATGTTCTTCTACATGTTTCTCTTATTAACCTGTGGCATCTTGTCATGGACCAAAATCTAAACATTTTCATGAGTTTTACACTATCAACTTTTGTAGAAGCTCATGTATAAGGTCCAATAAAAACCCCACTGGATCTTTCAGGTGAAAAATTGTTTCAGAAAACCTGGGGCTGTGATATCCATGGTGCCATCTGTGGAAATCCTTCCCAGGCCTCCGAGGGATGATGGATCCTTTCTCTAGAGGTGTTTGTCACTTAACATCTGATGTTCCTCAAGTTGAAACAAGATCCATTGGACTTTACTTCATGGAAGCCAATCCACTGAGGATCACTGTGGTTTCACCTGAAGGGGCTTGAACATCCCTGTAAAGTCTGAGCTGACACATTCATGTCATTTTGCTGACACATTCATGCCAGGGGGATAAAAGAAGAAATAAAAAAAAAAAAATAAAAAGAGGAGAGTGGAGAAATATGGTAGATTTTAGGAAAAATAGACTGAGTATTTTTCCATCTTGGCCGGGTCCTGTTCAGAATGTGTGATTTTACTGGCCTATGCCAAGGGCTCATTTTTTGGGTGGTTATTTTTGTTTATATAAAGGAATATATTTCACTGTCAATATTATAGCAGAGGAGAAAATCTTTTGGAAGAGATATATGTGTGCAGTCGCTGGGCATTACATCCTCTGCTTTTCCTTGCTTTCTCTTTCTCAGCCAGCTCTGTGCTCTCTCACTACGGGAAGTCACAACAGCTCTCATGCCAACAACCATCTTCCTTTTCCTCCTTCCTGAGGAGCTTTTAACTTTTCTCAGTGTCTTCAACTGCTCAGTGCCATCAGAGGGGAGAAAGGCCTTTAGCTGCCTCCTGCGTGGTGTGATTGAAGGGTGTTCCACTGGAAGAGGAATCGCCAATTATCCTTCACAGGGAGCTGATTGACAGGGGCATTGTGAGCTCCCAGCTGGATGGACAAGCACCTGAATTCACCTGCCATCGAGGAACAGGCATCACTTGACAGCCTGAGCCCCATTAGCAGAGGAAGGGTCATTAAAGAAGCAAACTGCTTGTTCTTGCCATGACCGTGTTCTGCACGGTCCAACTCAAACAAATGTCCGAATTGACATTCCAAGCATAATAAAGAGGTTTCCATATCCGTTGCACTTTCGTTGCACAACACCCTTCAATAGAAGTGTTCAGCTAATGGAAAACCGAAATGGCTTAGGGAAAAGAAAAAAAGAAGAAAAGGAAAAAAAAATTGTCCATTTTTTCAACATCTTTGCTTTCAGATGAGAAAGGAAAGGGGGGTGTAGAGAAGAATGTAAAGAGCAAACATTTTAAAATGCCAACAAGAGTCTTTTGGAAGCTGATTAAAACCATTTGTGTGTGGTCAACAAAAAAAAAAAAAAAAGGGAGTTTGCAGAAAGTGGAAGGGAGACAACCTCTGCTCTGTTCTGAGTCACAGAACCCATGCCAGCGTTTCTTCTGACTTTACAACTTTTTCTTGGCCTATCCGGGTGAAAGGCTGATTAAAAATGGGGGCTGAGAATGCCTGTTGAAAAACCTCCCAGATTGTGATCCCAGCACAAGGGCAAATGGAGCCTTGCAGTAAATCATTCCTGGCTGTCTGGATCACTTATCAAACACAGCAAAGACACCCAGTCACAGCCGTCGGAAATCGCACACCCAGTGACCTGCTCCTCACAAGGGGCTTTTTCCTTTCATTCAGTGGGAAACAGAGGAGAAAACAGACTTGGAATTACAGCTGAAAGGGGGCAAGAAAGAAAAGAAACCCCCAAGATTTTCTGTGACAAAAATCATAGACATGGATGGAAAGAGATTTATCTACTCCAAACCCATTTTTCCTTCAGTGGTGTCTTAGGTAAAATGAAAGAAACCAAGGGGATTGGATTTCACTGGGAGAACGACTGTGAGGTCTGCTGTGCAAGCCAGATTTTCCAACCATACATTTAAAAGTGGTTACTCGAGTTTGGGTAAAGAAAAAAAATCAAATCAAATCAAATCCACTCACCCAATTTCCGAGCAGTCTGTGAACTGGGAGCTTTGGAGATGCAGAGAAGCAGAGAACAGATTTCCCGCTTACACGGGGATCTCTCCAAAGGATGGTGGTGTCTGGGGTTTTTTTCATTGCCCTCTTGACCTCTCATGGGGGTTGTGTTTTATTTTTCACCATCAGGGGCTTCGGTGAACATAAAATTCCTTTCCCTATGAGTGCTCCCAAGAAAAATGGGCAGCCAGCACAAGCTGCCAGAGGTCTGGTAGGTGCAAGAGCCGTGAGCATTTTGAGTGACTGGAGTGCCAGTTAATCAAGGGCAGCTCCAACTGGAAATATTGTGCTCATGGTAAATTTAGCATCCATTATACCCATCAGTAAAACCAGAAAACACTGGAGAGGAAACTTAAACTGCAGAAATCAAGGAATCTCATCGAAGAAGAGTGTCCTTTATAAACGCCAGAGGGCTGAAATCTGGGAAGGGTAAAGCTGAGAGCTCACAGAGCATTGATTTACAGGCTGAGAGAGCCATTGAGAACTGGTAAAGGAAAATCCTTCTTGAGATGTTGATTTTTCCAGGATGAAAAGAGATAATTAATTTGCTAAAATTTCAACCAAAAGAAAAAGATGAGATGAGGCGGTTTGGCCTCCAGAGCTGGTGACAACAAAGTGGCTGGGAATTAGTTCTGGTCCAAGATTCAGACCTTATAAAATATTCATCAGATTCACTAAGTTTTTCATTAGTGGTTGCTGGTTGCAATGCAGTGACACTGACTCAATATTGAACCAAAATACAATTATTAAATCCTTGATGGGCATTTCAATCTATGATATCTTATTAACCTCCAAAACTTGGTTTTTATTTTGATCTGGTGTAACAATTCTCCTCATAGCACCTGTGTCTCTATATGGACTAGTCAAAAATTACATTCATTTTTCTGGCTGAATGTTTTTTTCCCAGTAAACCTGGTTTCTATATTTAACCTGACTTTCAGCAGCATCATAGATTTTGTTTTTACACTGGATGTTTGCAACTTTTTGGCACACCATAATCTCTTGGCACACCCTCATGCTCCTAAATGGTGCTAAAATAAATCACTCCTTAGCCTTCATAATGCAAAATGCTTTGTGGCTTGAGCTGAATTAATGCAGTTGCTCAAAAAATTAAATGGTGCTTTAATGGGACAAAGAAGAGAAAGAAACCCAAAATGTGAGGAGAGGACAATATTCTTCATCTCTTTTCCATAACTTTGTTGTTAATAAACATGAATTGAACAACAGGGAGAAGCAAACATATACAAAATGAGAATTGCCTTATTACAGAGACCAAGGAGGGACCCAGTTTAGCTTTTACTGATGGGTATGGGATGTCTGAGACTGTAGGTAGTTCTGTTTAGCCATAGTTTGGGAAAACCTTTCCTAAGTTACATAGGAATCTCATCCTGTAAGATCTGTCTTATGACCAAGCTCCTCTAATATCTTGCACTTGATTCCCCAACAGCTTTAAAAATAGTCATAATGTTTGAAATTTGTTTGCTGCCAGCAGAAATCCAGTAAGGAGAAATTACCAATTTAACAAAATCATTGCTAATACCTCCCCAATTGTAACAATCATTAAAACTAACCCCAAACGCCAGAGTGGTGAGGCAGTGGATGCTCACCAGGCATCCTTATTTAACTAATTAGCAATATTTATAAGTTTTTCTATTTCCCCCCCTTTTTCTTTTTTGTTTCTACCATGGTCACTCTGCAGCACAAGAACTTCATTTTTAAGCAGAGGTCTGGGCAGATCCTTCTATTTGTGGAAGGCTCCCCACTCCCTGGGTCGGACTCATGCCTGGAAATGCTTTTAGTGGGAGGAAGGGGAGGATGGTTCATCCCCTGTGCTCCACTGGCAGGTCCAACCCTGGCAACAACAAAGCTACTTCCAGCCCTCACCAGTGCAAACCATCACTGACACTAATTCGTGCCATCAAACAGGGGAGTTTGGCACCAATATATGGTACTGAAGGAGCAAGGAGGGGAGGTTTGCAAAATAACTACCCCTTGCACATTGCTGCTTTAAGGGAAAAAAGAAAACAGGGCTTTAGTTTGCTGAGCTTTCTCCATAATTTCCAGCTTTCTGGATTTTAACAAGGTCTTTATAAAATCTTGTGCTTCTGCACAACATAGCCGTGACGAACTTATGCTCTTGGAGGGTTACCTTAATTATTTCTGGGAGTTTTTGCCCGAGATCACCCTTAAATTAGTGCCAGGTACCTTCTCCAGGTTGAGCTGATAAGTAGCTCTCAGGAAGCAGGGAACAGCTCTACTCTCCTTTTCTTCCTTTCTGACAAAAAAAATCCCTGCTGTTTCCAAGCAAGCAGCTTAATTTTTGTGATCCTAATGAGGAAAAACTAAAACTTCAGAAACTTTGATTTTCAGATTTTATTTTTATGGAGATATTTTTTCTGTCTTTCAACAGCATTTCAACAATCCTGTAACAACCAACAACTTCTTCAAAAGGGATTTTTTTTTCCCAAGATTTTCTTTTTTGCAGCTGAGGGAACAAGGAAATAATTCAGCTGTATCTCTTTATCTTCACTGGAAGGAAAGTAATTAGACAGATATATTACAGCTCTTATCTTATACCCTGTGTCTCACACATATGTTACTGGAGGGAGATTTCAGTTCAGGGAACATGCTAAAAGTTAAAGGAGGATAAATGTGCTCAAGGGACAGAGATGAGGTGGAGTCTCTGCTGGGGAGGCTGCAGAGAGGTACAAGCCCAAGGCTGCAGCAGGATAATGTCAAGTTACTGCTCTCCCTGTGTGAAAAGGAAAGAAGGAGCTGCCACTTCCACTCTTTCACCTTTTCCAGTCAAAATTCAACTTGGTTTCTTTCTTCTTAACTTACCAAGAGTGCAAAGTGATGGTTCTCAAGAAATAAAAGTAGTGAAAACATCTATTTCCTCAGAAAGTCCACTGCAAGCCTCACCTTTTGTTGTGAACCCTTCAATATCAACATCCCGTTCCCTTATTTTTTAGTCCTTGGCTACAAAATTTGGCTTCTATTAAATGGACATGAACGATTGCAGTAATAGTAAAAAACAAGTTTTGTCCACTGTCATAATACCACACCATAAAATCCCCCCACAATTCTATATCTAAAATAAGCCTAATATTGAAAATATTGTCAGGCATTAAGATTATGTCAGAAACACCATAATCTACAGCAATCCCCTCCCAGACTGCAGAGTGTGTCCTATACACCAAGTTTGGTCTACTAAGAACAGATATCTTTGTTGCTGTCCTCTTAGAAGAGACAAAAATATTTTGCTAAGAGATATTAAAGTCAAGCCTCCAATGTTTTTTTGCTCACTTGCTGAGAATTCAAGAAACCTTATTACTGCTGAGGGGAGAGT
Organism: Neopelma chrysocephalum; assembly: GCF_003984885.1. Lineage (NCBI taxonomy): Eukaryota > Metazoa > Chordata > Aves > Passeriformes > Pipridae > Neopelma > Neopelma chrysocephalum. The sequence continues at coordinate 7,732,216 of NW_020897727.1, forward strand.
CACAGATTTAAACTGCAGAACTATGTAAGTCTTAAAATTACAGAGAAGGAGTTCCAAATTCACCTTCTTTTTAATCCTCTGGAGAGTGCTTCCTATCAAAAATCAAATATTTCAGATAAATTATTCTGGAGGTCAGAGAAAATGGGGTGAGGAAGTGGCAGAATTATTTTAGAAATTAAGACACCACCTTCACACCCCAAAATCTCTAATATATCTGTTTATGGGGGGAAATGCATTTCACCAGACTTCTCCTCTTTTATTGTGTTCTATGCCATAATGTAGAAACGTGATGGAAAATTTGGGAATTCTGTAATGCGGACAGGCAGTTTTCACAGCTGGGTTTTGATGCTGAAGGCTGAAGGGGACTCCTTTGCCTCCAGCCAAGGCACCCACAGGGCTGAGCGAGGTTTCAGGAGCACCAGGGGCAGGGTTACCTTCCCCTGACCTTGTTGTCTTATTAAAAGGGGGATCAATATTCAGCCCCCTGTGGACTCCTCCTGGTCTCAGCTTTCCCTCTCTGGCAGGAACTGGTACCAGTGCCAACTTTTGCTCTGACACAGATTGGAGCTGACACCGGCAGCGATACTTTTACAATAAATGTGACACCAGACACCAGAAATGTTTGCCACGAGGAGAGACTGTTCTCCAAGTGCTCCCCATCCTACGAACGCAGATCTCTAAGACTGTGTCAGCTTAACTCACTATAGCTTCTTTTGCTGTAAGAACACTTTCCTGCAAGGGGAAATCCAGTAAGTGAGATGTGATTGTGGAGCACTGTCAGCCTAGAATGGCGCTTGGGAGGATGTGGAAGCATCTCTGTGTTTATAACCCACCTGATGTCATGGTAATAGAATGCTGACATGACAGTCCACCTCTGGAACCTGCCAGCTGCTGGCTGCTCTATCCCTTTTTTGGTTCAGGAGTTTTAACAAGATGTTTCTGGTCTGTAATCAATGTAAACTTCCCATACAAAATCTGGTGGAATGTTCTGATTCCTGAATAAAGCACTCGGCGCTTCGTTTTCTTTCTAAGCGTAACGTTCCCTGCTTTAGCCACAGCTCTGGAAACGAGAGCAGTTTCCAATCTTTTTTTGTCATCTAACTTTTTTTAAAACAGGATGGAGCTGGCAGGTGAGACATCAAATAGAGACCAGCCAGCACAGCTGGAATATCTTGGAACCAAAATGCATCTCAGCCTTATCGCCGTCGGCAGCGTCTCAGACCGAGCTCTGGCGACACATATCCATAGCTTCGGGTTGGGTTATTCCAATGCCAGAAAGCTGTCAGCCTCAGCAGGACTGAGGCACAGGAGAAAGTTATTCCCATGCATAAATACTTGCAAATGAGCCCCTCAGTGTGTTCGCAGATGATGGTTTTTAGTATTGTCGTCCCTGTCAATAAGTGATCTATTAATTAAGCAATATTAGAAATATGTATTAGTCCTGCATTATATTTAGGCACAATTTATTGAGTCGTTTTATTGAGAGACATGCAAGATGTTTGATGGAGAGGGATATTTAATGGCATAGCCCAGCCTGACCTCTTGGTGTTCACAGGTGTGCAGGGGTGAGATGTGAGGAAGACACCCCTGAAAATAAAGATCAGGAATACCACATTATCCTAAACCACAAGGCTGTATTTGCATTTGCTTCTTGCAGGCTTTTGTGATGAGGATGAATGGTCAATAGCATGTGGTCAAAAGCCTCAGCTGCCCACAGTGTGGTACCCTGTGGCTTCCCATAGGAATTAGGGTTGTTCCCTGGGCCAGTGAAACCTCCAGGAAGGATCAAGTTGATGCTGTGCTCTACCTTAGTTTCATGTCATATTTGACAAAATCATGTCCTTTCAGGCAGATTTCTGGAATCAGGTTTGTGTTTGTGCCTCATCCAAGGGCTCAAAGGAGCAACTGCTCTCCCAGCTCAGAGGACAGAGGCATGGAAACCCTTGGAGGGCCACCAGGGTCCCCAGCAGTGATGCTTTCCCAGTGTGAGCTCTTGTAACACAAAGTTGACTTCTTTCTCCTGGGTCTCAAGCAAAGCAACCCCACATTGTGACATTGTCCCCCCGCTTGACTTGCCCCCAGGCCTCCCAGCTGCAAATTCAATAGAAAATACCTGCTTTCTCTTGAAAGCTGCTTAATTGGCTGCTGTTCCTGATCCTCCAGCTGAATTTGCATTAAAGAAAGACCTGCAATCTTTGGCATTCCCTGGCCAGCTCCATATTTAGTGCACGGACCTGGCAGTTCTCTGAACGCCCACATCTGTCTGAGCTCCCCACAGCTGATTTATGGTTAATATCTCAAAGGCATGTGGTGCCAGTCCCACGTTGAGCTCTGGATTGTGGTGGTCCGTCTGTATTTGTTGAAATTGGGCCCAAAGAAGCTGGCTTGGAGCAGAGACTGCGAGGAATGTGAGCCAGTGGCCGTCCAGACAGCTCTGTCAGCAAGCTCAGGAAACTGGCTGAAAAATACTGGGAAGAGGCCCAGATTTCAAACAACCTGTGGAGCTCTCATGAGAACACGCTGTTTTAAAACAGAAAGTTGAGTGATATCCTTAATTACAGATTTATTAAAAAAAAAGGGTTAATGATGTCCCTTGCCCTTGCAGAATGTGAGGCACGTTCCCCAGATTGCCACCATGGAACAAGTGACCTTCCTCCTCTTGTGTGGAGATCTCATTTCCATGCCCTGTGTTAAGCATTTTTAATTTCCAGGCAGAGATAAAGATCAGGACACTCTTGGAGTCCCAAAGCTGTGGGACCTGTAGATCTTTATACTGGCCATATAAAGAAATCTTTGGCTCGGGTTGGAATTCATGTCCATCACCATTTCCCATCAGTTCCCTTGGAGCCGATGGTGGGTTTGGCTTGTTAAGGCTCTCATGCCATAAAGCAGAAAGTCACCAGCCCAAGAGCTTCAAGTCCAAAGGGCAGTTTTATCTCCTGAACTAATTAGCTCCTTGATCTTATACCAGGGTCAGGATAACCTGAGCACAGACATGATTTAACTAAGCTCAGGCTTCAGGGCTCGATATTGGAGTATCTGGGTGAAATGCAAGTCTGGGGTGTTTGCTGGATGATCTAATGGTCCCTCTTGGTCTTAAATTTTATGAATTTGGGCTCTGGGTGGAATCTGGTGTATTGTGTCGGTCAGAGTTTAGCCTGGGAGAATGAATCACAGCTTTTAATCATGAAGAGGCACCTTGTACCCTGTCTGCAGTTAAAATAGTACTGAGATGCTTTCTCTTGAGAAATCCTCCTTGGGTTTTTAGCTTTTTATTTATTGGTCATGTGATTGGGTCTGGAGCATATCTGGAGCTTGGGAAATTGCACAGATTTAATATTGGACTGCAATTCATTATATCTGACCATTTAAGTCTATATATGTTAGGACAGTGTTTCATTGCTTTTTCAGGTCAGGAAGTGACTATCCTGTATCCTGACTTGCACAGAGCTTGCCAAAAAAAATCAGTTAAACCTCAGATTTTATTCATAGTTCACTTAATTTTATAAGATTTTTTTCTCAATTAAAAACTACTCAGAGGATGAGTTTTAAAACATTGAAAGGTGCTGCTGATAAAATGTAAACTGGGAAAAACCAAATGCAAACTTGGGAAGAGTAAACTGTTTTATTTAAATTGAAAATATTTCATATGAATGGAAAGAGATTTTTTCCTGTGTTTATAAGCTGATCTTGTCTTTATTATTCCACATGTCAGTGCTCTACAAACTTCTTTGAATGTCAGTGATGACATTAAGAAGGGGAGTAAACAGAGGAAAACACATTAAAAATTAGCCCTTGACAGTGACTCAGGGTTTAACAGCATAAAGCCGTCCTTGTAGTATTTGTTAGAGGCTAAAATTACGTGGCTCTGTAAAACTGTAACTATCACTAAGTTACACAAAAATTATCTGTTAAATACATGCCTCTTTTGGTCAGCAGCTTGGTGGCCATGAACCTGTGCCAACTGGCCTAGAAACTGTGAAAATCAGTTTATGGTTCTGTCCTGATTCTCTGGTAAAAGTGTCTGTTTGAAAAGTAGGGTTGGAAGGGAAGGAGAGGACTTGGGAAGTTTCGTGTGGAATGGAAACCCAGTGTACAGAGCACTGGCCTATTTAATACCTATATTTAGTGCCTCCTGATCCCTCAGGGCTGCTCTATGGACAGGTACTAAATGCTGGCCTTGATGGAGAATTCTGCACAGTTTAATAAGCTCTGGACAAAGCCTCAAATTACTGGTCCAGAAATAAGGAACTGTAAAGAACTTCTGGGGTCTGTTTCCTCTTTTTAATTACTTTGCTCCTTGCTCTGCTACTTCTGCAGGAAGTTTGTTCCAGAGCCTTTTGCTGCCAATGGAAATGACTTTGTCTAAAGAGACCACCAAATTCAGCAAATTAGACATTTTCAGATGGTTTATTTCCCCTCTAAACCCATAAATGCCTTTCTGGCCAGCATGTGCTGTGTATGTCAATACTACTCCTTATCCAGAGAGTTCTCCCTCCTTGCCAGTGTTTTTCCCTGGATGTAGTTTCAGGGGACAGTTGTGTCCCTGCTCCACCTCTGCTTAGCTGAGCTAAAGAGAGTCCCTATTCCATGGAACATTCCCATACCTTCCCATATGCACATCAGCTCTCTCTTTTCCTCTCTTTCCCCACCAAAAGTAATGGAATGGAATGGAATGGAATGGAATGCAATCCAATGCAATGCAATGCAATAAAGTAGGACTCTGACTTGCAGAAACCCTCACTCTCATCCCCTCAACTTGATACCTTGCAGTCTTAAATATAATGTCATACACTACTTGAGCCTTCAGGGTCCTCCAGTTCTTTCCAGATGCTACATTGAGCCTCTTTTGTAAGGATTTGGTCTCCAGGATACATTTGCTTCTCTGTCTAATCTAGTCTGAATTTAATTACTATAGTTCTTGAGAACACCACTTAAAATTGGTCTCCAGTTGGCTCTTTGGGAATTGCCTATAACCTCCTAACAATCCAAACTTTCCAGACAATGGGATCAATACCCCTTTAAGCATATTTCTTACTGGATTTCTTACTGAGTTACAGTTTGCAAGCTCCCACCTTCTTGACTTTAACAAGAGTCTTCCTCAGAAGCATGACATGTTTTTTAAAGTTCTTCTTAGAGAAAAAGATCAGGAAAAGACTTAATGCCAAAATTACCCCAGGTAACCTCACACCACATTTTGTTTCTTTCTTTACCTCCATGTCTGCAATGACCCTTATTCTCTCCTTTCTTTCCTAAACTTTTCAGGTGAGCAGGGACAGCTGCAGCATCTGTAGCTGCTCAGCTCATCCCAAGGGATACATTTATTTCTCTCCCGGCTCATGGAATGTTCCAGCTTTTCCACTCTTCTGGCTGATTTTCCCCCCTCTGTTCACTGATTTCAGCACAGAGAGTCCTCTGAGCTTTCTTTCCACCTCAGATGTGCAACTTCCATTCCCATTCACTCATGAGCCATCCAGCCTTTCCTCCGTGTTCCATACACTCTTCCTTGCTGGAAACACATTCAGTGCATTCATTTAATTTTGGGAATTAGACTCAGTTTCTATCAAACTCCACACCATCCTTCCTGCATAGCAAACCCACGTTTTCTTTTCTGGTTCTCTTTTTATTCTTCTGGTTAAGGAACTTCTGTTGTTTATTTTAATATCCTTTGCAAGGTCTAACTCAGCTTGACTTTTGGCAATTCTCACTTTACCCCTGTGCTTGCTGACCTCTAAAATGCAGCTTCCTTTGCAGATTCATCTCTTTTTCCACCCTTATCCCTAACAGACCCTATGAAATGAGCCAGTGAGCTCCAAACCCTTCAGGTTTTTCCTTTCTTATTTGCAATGTGAGTCCTACATCAGTTTTCCACTTGTGGGTGCAAAGAATTTTCAAACATCCTGCAAGTACAGGGCAGCAAAAGCTTAGCTGGAGCTGCTCACCCTAATCAGAGCATTTAATAATCACTCCTTGAAATAAAATCACTCTTTGAAATAAAAATAATCAAGAAAACAGCCCTCATAGCTACAAGTTTGGGGATTTTTTTTCCCCTCCTCCACTTTGTGTCAGTGACCACAGTGGCTGAAGTTTTTTTCCTGATTTTCAATCTCCTTTTTCAGAAGATAATCTCTAAGTCCCCCCCCCCAGAAAAAAAAAGGCTTAAAATGTATTTACTTTTTGTGATTTTATGGTCAAGGTATCTGCTGGTGATCACATCTCACTTGCTATTATTAGTAGTGTTCATCCTCTCGTGTGTCTCATGTTGAAACAATTCCTTGTGGTATTACATTGTCTGAAAACACCTCAGATCTTTATTCAAACCCTGAAATCTGAACAATTCTTTAAGAATTAGACATAGCATTGATCTGAGCTTTACATTGCTGTCATGATGATAGATAACATGATATTCCTTAAACAACAGAGACCAAGGAACTACAAGAGGCAAACTAGGTGAATAAATATATAGTATTTATATATACGATAACTTCCTTCCTTGAAAGAAACTTCTATGATATTGTCTAAGAGTTTAAGCCCTGCAAGGAAGTAAAGAAATGAAAGTTACTCATTTCTTGGGTTGCCTGAAAACATTTTTCCAAACCATTATTCAACCAAAAATTAAAGGCTTTAGTCCAGTGAGTTTTTCCAAAAGGTGCCTGTTTGATTGCTTTCATTTTTGATTAGGAGCTTGCAAGTTTTCTGCAACATTTCCATTGAAAACTGAGAGATGTGGGCTCTCTTAGTCATTTTGCAATGTTTTGCATAATTTTGCTTTGGTGGCAAATGTTTGTAAATGCATGAGTAATTTTTTAGGAAAAATTAACTTTTTTTTTACTTTTTTTTTCTTTTTTTTTTTTTCTATTTTCACAGACACATCCCTGGGATGAAATAAGCTGAGTTTTATTTTCCCAGTGCTTTCAGCTCCCACAGTGTGCAACAAAATCCAGAGGAACACTCAGCTCCTGTCCCACAGAAATGCCAAACTGCAAATGAAACGGAACAGCTGAAACTCCCATCGAGATACACCAGGGCTGAGGTTGCACAATCATGATTTAATCCTCTGGTACTATTTGTTTTATGCCTGCAAACTCTGAACAAATATCCAGAGACCATATTTATTCAGCGTCTCTGCCACAGAATACTGTGGGGTCAAAAAAATGTGTCCAGGAAATGATTAGGCCAATTAATGGTGGATAAATTCACTGGTGACTACCAAACCTGGGAGTCTGGTTGCAATATCTAGTTGGATGCAATATGCTGGGAGCTGGAAGGACAAACCAGGGAAAGGATCATTCTGTTCCTGTCCTTGTTTTTAACCTCTTTTCCTTAACCTTAGTCTGTTGCTAATAGAGAATGATGATGATAATGATTGTTATTATTATTACAAATGATCCGTGTTTAATTTAAAATTAGAAGTACTTGCATTCTGCTGCATCTTCAGAACGTCTATTTTCTCATGCCTCTTGAAGACCTGAAGTCTTCCAATCAAGACCAGCTTCTCCAATCAAACATCATTTCATCAGAAAAATAAATTATTTCCACAGCACACTAGACAGCCTCATCACCCCACCTGACTTCACAATATCTGGGACTGTGTGCTCATGAGAAATGAATCATTTTGATCATTACTGAACCATGGAAGCATTTGATGGAGACCCTTCCTGATTTTGATGTCATCTAATCATTCTTGGAAGTTACCAGTAAAGGACTCGATCCCACAGCTGTTAATTACCTCATTCCTTCTCTCTTACAACTCCTCCACTAATTTTTCTTCCAGTAAGAGCTGCTCTGAGGTGATTTTCTCATTGTCCAACTGGGACAGGCACGTTACCACACGTGAGTTTCAACCTTAATTGGTCTGAGCTAAACATTAGTATGTGGTGAAATTTGTTATGCTTATGAACAGTCTCTTATTTTTTATAAAGTTCTCCTTAAATTGGCTTTGAGATAAAGCTGGTGGCACACATGGCCTTGGTGTCTTGCTCTTCTTTGTAAATCAGAAGTGAGTGTTCAACAAGAATTAAGTTCATCAAGACCCAACTAGAATGTGGTTTGGGAGAAAATGATTCTTTTTAACAGGGGAAGTGAACCCTATAAATTAAACCACTGCAGAAATTCTGAGTGAAACATTTCTGAAGCACAGAACAACTTTTTAATTATTTGTGTTTTAAAACTACTTCTGTTCACATGGTTTTCCCCCTCCTAACTAGTTAGAAAGTGTAATGTTCTGTATTCTACTCTGTTGTAGCTCTGTCAACTAAACAGTAGAGTCATGATCCAAACCCACTGGAACTGAGCAGCATAAAAACCAACTCAGTGGTAGATACCAACTCACTTGGTAGTTTGGCTATTCAAACTGGATTAGAAAAGAAAACAAATGTCATTTTCAGCCAGCCCACATGATCCTACATTGCACCAGTTTCATTCTTCCTCACCAAACACATAAATATTTGCAGCATTTTACTCACATTATTAAACTGCTCTCAGAATGGATAATGAGTAAGTTGGTTTCTGGTTTACCAGACACAAACAGAGCAGAGAGAAACCTCTTTTAACTGACCAACATCCAATCAGGCAAAACTGGGTTGGTGGCCACAAAATACCATTAGAATCACATCTGATACAAACAAAGATTTTTTTATTTGCTATTACCACTGGTAATTTTATACCCACCACCAGATAAAAATTAACAACAAATATCCAATCCATTTTGAGATGTGTTTCTGTACTGGCTCATGGACTCTCTGTGAGCAAGTTGCAATACCCTTGAATATATTTGTTCTCCTTCTTTGATTGATGAAAATCTCTAAGGAGATTTTATTTCATCAGACCTTAAGTTTGTTCAGAAATGTTGGAATCAGAAGTTTGTTGCTCAGTTTTAATGGACCACATAGTATTTTTCACTGAAAGAGCATAGGAAGGAGATTTGAACCTGCAAATTCAAGGTCTAGTTTCTATAATACCTTGCAAATCACTTGCCAGCAAGTGAACTTCAATTCTTATAATCTCACATAAAGCAAAGTGCTTAAGGGTTTATTTAGATGCTGAAATGTGTTGATGAACAGAAGATGGGCTTAAAAACATGCTTAAAGTTAAGAGCATAAGTAAATACTTTGCTGAATAGCCCAAAGGGTTGCAAAGTGTGATTTCCCCCCCTAAAATTCAAATGAATACTCATAGAAATATTTAGCATTAATTTCCCATGTGGTGTTTGGACAAGCAAAGGGAGGCAGCACAATCTGCTGTAGCCACAAGTAAATACTGCAAAGAAGTTTTCATGCTCTGGATCCATCCTTTACAGGGGTCAGACATTTGGGGAACAGGGACTCCAGCAGGTTTTAGCATCAGGGAAAAGCAGCAGCCCCATGGGAGCTGCCTAATTACTAATTACCTGGCAGTGACCAGTTGAGGGACATCAGCTTAAGATATATGCAAAAATTTCTGTCTATATTAAACCTCAGATACTTCAGAAGACCCATTTAAAATAGTGTTCACTTGCATGAGCAAAAATTTACATTATTTAGATAACTTGCTTCTCTTGGGGTTAATTGTACAGCTAATTAAGACATTTTTAAGTGCAGTTATGATATAGTTTCCTGGACCATTGCTCAAGAGACATAAAACTGTGCCCTTCCTGAAAAAACAAACTGATGGTCACCAAACATGACAGCCATGGCTCACTAATGTCATCCTTACTCAGGTAAGCCTTCTGCTGGCTCCAGAGAGCATTTTGCCTTAGGAAAAGAATAATTAAGAATGCCAGGATGAGGCCCAGGGCTACTCCCAAAAAGCATGGGTCTTTTTGGGTCACTGTCCACTGTACTTTCCCAGCACCACGAGAATTTTGCAACCTCTCTATGGAAAGAGAGCAGAAGGCAGGATTTCTTTTAGAAAATTAAGGATTTCTCTGATCTTTTTGGGGTCTGTCATGCCCAAAGCACAGCAGGTCAGCGGCTCTTGTGCTCCTACAACTGGGCACTGGGCATTCGCTGCTTTCCTTCATTAAATTGGAGACCTTGGTGGGCTGCTGGAAAAAAAAAGAAATCTTAGGAAAGAGGTAGCAGGGAGGGGAGGGCGAGCGCGTGAGAGAACCACATGTTCACGTTGCCTGTGTATGAACAGCAAGATTTCTGGCTTGACATTTATTGAAAAAATACATCTTACACTGTATCCACCCAACACCTGTTGAGAAACACTGACCCCATTACAGAGGTTGGATTTACACTGGCTCTGTATAACACCCTATAAAGGAGGCCACTGGTGCAAAAGATTAAAGAATGCTGTTAAGTAAGTTGTTTTATTTCTTTTGAGACTGAAAGAAAGCTGCAAAGTGAGAGAAAGCTTTCCTCGGTTATTTACTCTTCATTACCGGGGATCTTGAAGGGCCTTGTATAAACTGCTCTAGTCGGGTCATGACAACACTTTATAAGGTGCAAATGTTGAGGTGGAGCCAGTGCTGCACTGCCGGGGAAGCAAATGGAAAGGTCCCTCCCGACTCAATGGAAAGTTAGTGCTAATAAAAGCTCATGACTTTGGCACAGCTTCCCAGGCACAGGGGGCCCATGAACACCAGTTTGCACCAGGGCTGCAGAGCCCCGAGCAAGTGCCCCAGCCCAGCACATGGTACAGGCTGCCCCCGGTGAAGTTTCTCCATGTGAACTTCGTAAAGTCCTTGTTGGAGCTAAAAATCGTATGTTTAAGGGTTGGGGGGGTGGAGAGGGAAGAAAAAAAAATCCCTTGTTTTTTACAAGCTGCTGTATAATGAATAGCCCGTTTCAAGGAATGTGTGAGTTCCTATTAGGGCTCAGTGAATGCTGCAAAACATTTTCAGTCAATGTGTGTCCCAGTTTTTCAGACAAATGGCTTTCTGTGCATTCGCTCCCTTCTGCTCTCTGCCTTCCCCAGTCATTTGGGGGATCTGGTTCTACCTGGCCAAAGGCTGGTGGACATGGCTCACCTGCCTTCACCAGATGTGCCTGCCTCTCCCCCTCTTTTCATTCAGTGAACTCTTGTGATGGGACCCTTCAGCTTTTTGGGGTCAAGCAGGCTGGAAGTTGAAGGAAGGGGTTATGGACATGGAGTAGTTACATCCAAGTAGGGCAATGGATTGTGACTGTGACTGACTGTGACCCAGCCACAGACTTTTGGGGCTTGAATATATTGCCTAGAGACATCCTCAAATGTCTGAGGCACCTACAGGGGGCTGACAGATTCAATACAGGACCTGTGGGAGACCCTTATCCTTGGGAGTAACTCTTAAGGTCAGAGAGACCCCTGAGGAGACCCCAAACAACATTAAACAGCCACATGTGGGTTGATAACTTTATCCCTTTAATCACCCTCTCCCTGAAGACTGGCTGGAAATGTGGAGACTCAGAAAATCACAGCTGAAGAAGACAAACAGAAAAGAGATCTGTCCACTGCTCAAAAGAGGAAAAAGCGAAGGAGACTGAGAGGCAGGAGGTGTTTGCTCTCATCAGCAAAGATGAGGACTCCTCAGAGGGGTGAGGGCCCCAGTCAGAGACTGCTCTGCTCAGTCATTGTTCAGCAGAAACTTGCAGCTCTTCTGCCTCAGAATAAGCCCCTTGCTTCAGAGTAGATGCAATGAAAAACCTGAATTTCTTCTTCTATTTTTACATCAGTCTGAAAAAAAATTGAAGCCCAGCTACAAAAAGCTCTGGAGAAGTGGGCAAGGCAGCTCAGGAGCCTCCAGAGGTTCTCTGCTGGCTTTGGGATGTCTCACATCACATCATAAGGGTTACTTTAGGCAAAGAGAGCCCTTGTCCCTCCCCCAGTTGCTCCTGTCCCCAAGCACTCCCTGGCTATGGGCAGGGATGGATGGACTCTGGGCAGCAGATGTCAGGGTGTGAGAAAGTCTCTCTTTTTTCAGCCAGCCTTTGAGGAAGCTTCTTTCTCATCCCACTCTTTCCACAGCTCTGTTTGAACACAAACACAATGTTTGTGTAGGAATAATTCCTTCATAGCCAGGAAACAGACTCTGAATGAGACCTTCTTTGTAAAAAAATATATATATTTTTTTCCTTTTAGTTTCTCCAGGCTGGGAATAGTCCCTGATTTCCCACGCAGGAGTGGAAGGCTGGCATGTGCTCTGCATTTGCAACAGGCAGAGCAGCTGCACAGAGCTCGAGGAGTTGGGCTCCTTCTGTCTTAGCAGAACTGAGCCCTGCAGGTTCAATTAATAGACTTTGGAAATGACCCAAGGCCTGACGATCCTCAGGCTTGTTTTAGGTGAAGGAAGGTGGCTGTTGGAGAAGAATTAGACCTGCCAGGGTCTGGCTGCAGCTGGGACACACAGCGAGAGCCTGAAAAGCCAAGAGTCTGGAACCTGTGCTCCGATGGCTGCAGAGCCAAGAAGTCCCATTGCTGGGACAATAAACAAACAGGAAAGGTCTGTGCAGATGAATCCTCATCTTTTGCTTCACATGGACTCTAAAATCCATATGCTCCCCAAGCCTCAGTATTTACCCCTGAGGTCTTTAATGAAAAGGATGAACAGAAAGCAGCTTCACAAAGTAGGAAAAGGGGGAGATTTATATTTAAAAAAAATATATATATCCAACAGCACTTTCTGAATTCTTAATGGCTCATTAAGCTAAAAAAAAAATCTTTCCATTACTAATTTCAGTTAATTACCATCCTAAACTAATAAAGACTTGGTTTCTAAGATCAAAGACTGGTGCTTCAAACTAAGGCAAATTCTCTTGAAGTCACAGATTTGGAAAAGCTCCCAAACACACAGTGGTGCAGAAGACCAGGGAAGGTGAGCAGCAGGAGAGCTGATGGGGAGCACAGACCCATCCCCACACCCCCCTTCACCTGGAACGTGGGCATGCTTCCTTCTTGTCTCCACCATCCAGATCCAGAAGGAATCACGGGGCTGGGTGTTACTGTTCCCATTCTCCTTGTCAAGCCTCTGCATTTTGGCTCTGGCAAAGCCCAAGATCAGAGTAAAACATCCTCAGTTGCTGATGATTGATGACTAATTTGCTGTGAAAAGTCCTGAATAAGGAGTTTTCCATCCAAGACCCTAAATTCTGCACTCTGGCACTACTTCTTTTAGAAGAAGTCCATTCAAAAACCAAGTTTCAGGATAAATCAACCAAGCAAGAGGAAGCTGGCATGCCAGGTGAATATTTAATTGTTGCATCTGTGCAGGCAGTAAAAGACTAGGAGGGGGCAGGCAAGGAGGGAGGAACAGAAATATTCTGAGATGGCTGGGAAACGCACAATTTTTTTATTTATCGACTCTGTTTACTTTAAAACACATCCAACTGGAACGGTAGGTGCAGACATAAAAATTAAAATAGAAAACATCCTGGGCCAGCCTCTTGGAGGATGCAAATTGGCATGGGAGTTCCCATGGCTTCCAGAGTCAGCTGCTCTCAGTGAAGTCAACTAAAGTCAACTCCACCACTGCTGCTGATTCTGTGAGGAGAGAGAATGAGGGAGAGAGAGATGAGGCCTCTGAGGTACCTTGTGCTAAACCATTCAGGGCACAGTGGGGTTAAATGAGACCAGCAAGGAAGGGGAAGCCAAGGCAGGTCAAGGAGCACAGGTGGGCTCCAGATCCGAGTTGTGCTGCTGTTCCTGGGTGGTCCAAAGGTGTAGCCCCACCGAGGGCTCGTTGCAGCAAACCAAGCCCTCACCTCCTCCTGGACTTGCCATGGGCTCGAGGGAAGCAAGTTAAAGTGGGGTCAGCAGGAATAATACGACTGTTGAGTGGTAACAATGCACACAAATTACCAACAGGTCGTGAAAGTCAGCTTCAGTCTGTTAAAACGCTGGAAATGTGGGGAAAAAAGTACAGTTAAACTTTGTCTGCACCAAAGGGGATGTTGAGGGCTTTCTTGAAGTCTGTGTGATACTCGTCGTGTGTTATTTATATGACACTGGTAGGAATGTTCCCATGTTTCCGTACTGCACGGATTAATCCCCTGTTGAAGCATCAGAAAAGCTGAACCAGGCTGTGATGGAGCTTTGTGGGACACCAAAAATGCCTACAAATCCAGGGCAGATTGGAGTGATTACAAATGGCCAGATCTGCAACAGAAAATATATTTTCCCTCTCCTCAATAGGCAGGGGGCTCCATGGAGATTAGATGTCCAGAAAGATCATTTTTTCTGCAGGATGCTGGACTGTAAATCATGGTTTAGTCCCATCTGGGCATTTTCCTCAATTTTTAAATAAGTTGCTCTTCTCCTATAAAAGCTGTTAGGCTTGGTGTGGGTGCTGAAGAGCTTTTTCACAGTGAACATGAGGACTTTTTGGGGTTATATACTACTCCATAGGTGCTACTGGCTGTGAAGAGCTGACACAGACACCCAAATATTCCTTTCCCAACTGAAGCCCCTCCAGGTTTTAGGCAGAGAAAGCAATGCAGAACCATTTAAAAATGGACAAAACATGTAGGAAATATAATATTTACTTTAAAAAACTCTCAAATGAATTTATGGCCAACACACATTTGGTCAGTTCTTCCTCTCTAACACACCTTTATTAGCTGAAGAGCCAGCGACTGCTCTTGCAATAATACTGTCACAGAAACATGCCCCAGTGAACTCTCTCTGAGATAACATCTTCAATAATCTTTCCACTGTTAAATAAACAGCCAGAAAGGAAAACAAGAATAGCTCCAAATATTCATTTCTCGCTAGCAGTTGTGTTTTTGGGAGTGGAATGGTTCTGGATGGAGGATCCTACATATGGCTTAGTTAATGGGTCGTGATAGGAGTGAAAACCTTCCTAAAGAGGAATTTAACGATGAGGGCTCAAAGAAGAGCCTTTCTTGTCGTAATTTATGGGCTGAATGCTTGCTTAAGGAATGCAAATAATCCCTAGCAGCCATGGCTGCTGTTGACATCCATGGGAGCAGGAACTGCACAAAGGGAGCTGGGCTTGGGCTGCCGAGAGAGATGAGAGAAATGTGGCAGCATCTGGTAGTGTCTTTAAAGAAACTACTAGCTGAGGAAGGGAGTCACATTTCTCTAATTTTATTAGTATTGGCCAAATCTGGGAGTTCTCACCTAGACCTTAATTGGCCAAAATGTCTCTTGAAGTCAGTTGGAATTTGCCTGGGTTATGGGCTCCGTAACAGCTGAGAAAAGTCTCCAGGACTAAACCCCACTGCCCTTTCTTGTACCAGATGCTCTTATTAAGTGTCAAGAAGCCCCCACAAGGCAGTTTATAGCCCAAAGTATATGGGCTTGAAGTTGTCCAACCACTGTGGCTGACAGTGAACAATATTTTCCCTCGCATCTGAAGACTATTAGAGAGAGAAAAGGAGACAGAACCACACTTAAAAATGTGAAGCACAAGCAAAAATTTACATGGATACATCCCTGGGTCTGCCAACACCATTAAGAGCACATGTTTTGCTGTTTCATCTCTATTTCTACCATTTTATAGAACCATGGAACAGTTTGGGTTGGAAGGGATCTCAAAGATCATCTAATTCCAACCTCCCTGCCATGGGCAGGGACATCTTCCACTAGACCAGGTTGCTCCAAGCCCGGTCCAAACCAGCCTTAAGCGCTTCCAGGGATGAGGCAGCCACAGCTTCTCCGGGCAACCTGTGCCAGGGCCTCACCACCCTCACAGGGAAGAGTTTCTTCCTCATTTTCCATAAAACAACATTTTAAGTTATTCTGGAGAACATTTTAAGTTATTCTACCACTTGAGGAGCAAGGATAGTAATGTTTTCATTGCTTTTTTTTAATGGGCTTTCCAATTTTTAGTTACTTGTCCAAACAACATCTTCAAAGAAGAAGAGTCAGGGGAACTAAGCTATTCCTATGCTCCTTGGGGTCCCAAAGGTAGCTTCCCTTGAGCAACAGATTGCTGATTTTTAGGCACATTTCTAGAAGAGGACAATGTGTGAGGTCCATGATATATTGAGTCCCCTCTGAGCTGGGTCTGTGTCAAGGTTTCATCCATTTATGATGGAGCCAAACTCTTGGCCATTTCTTGAAGCAAGATGCTGTTATATGTTTATAAATGAAGGCTCTAAAATCAAAGAATGAGTATAAACAGCAACTAAAAAGTAAAGAGAAAACATAAAGAAATATCTACCAAGGAGAAATCTTGACAAAATCAAGAGAAAAGACTGAGGATTATCAAGCTTTTCTTCTTTCCTCACTGGAAGCAGCTGTAGTTTGGTGTTCCTCTGGAAGACACTCACATCTGAGATTTGGGAGCTATGGAAAATGATCAATAATGAATCCAAAAGAATGAAATTTGGAAAGAAAGGCTATGGATACAATTGGGAATTGTGATGGAATTTTTAAAAGGCCTTTAGAATAATGATGAGTTCAGTTTCAGCTCCATTGAGCTACAGTACCGATACCACTTTTATCCTCGACCCAAACAGCTGGTTGATAGTTTATATTTCAGAATCTTCTATCCACTCTCCGTTTTTCTCACTTCCCTACATATTTTTGTTATAAAAACATCAGTGCACATGTTTTGATTTAAACAGCCAAAATGCTGGTGAACATTGGTTATTTTAAACGGTTGAGGGTTGTTTAACTACATAGAACTTTCCTATTCTATGGAAAATTGTAGGAAATTAATAAAATGTTCTTAATTTGGACTCTCTAAGCTTATGGATATTGAGATTTGGGTGGTGGTCATGTATGAGTGTGTAGGCAAACACATACAGATGCATGGATGTGTGTGTGAATAGAGAAGGAGAGCCTTGGACGTACTGGGAATTTCCCTGCAGCAGAAGTGATAGGCCATTTTTCTTAAGACTTTTATTGGGATATTTTTTGGGGCTAAGGTGTGAAAATTGGCAGCTCATTGCATTTTCTGACAGACTGCTGAGGATTGGCTAATTAGAAATCAAGTCTAATTCCAAGTCAAACAAGCTGAGGCCACTAAGTCTTCGTGGGATGTTTGTTTGAAACATTTCAGTGAGCGTTAACGTTGTCAGAAAGAACAATATTGTCAACCCATGTTCACAAGTCCAATATAGCACTTGCTCTAAAGCAAAAAAATGATATAAAATTTGCTTTATATGAGTGATCAGTCTTCACACTCCTTCCAGCCAGGAAACAGAGCCCAAACCATAGGATTTGTTTGTTATTTGTGTAAGTGATAACACTGATTTAAGGTGCAGATCTGGCTTTTTAGCAAGGGTTTGATGGTTTCTAGTTTCCCATCTGGGGTGATTAAAGTCAAAGGATTTCCCAAAGGTCTCAAAATTTGGTGATGCACCAGCCCCTGTAGAAGCCCCCCATCCTCCACCCCTTGTCATTCAACTGGCTCCTCTGTGCTCTAACAAGCACCACACCAGGGAAGCTGAGGACAGAATTTTGGCCCCGTTTCCTCAACCTTATTAATTTCAAAGCACTCTTCTACTAAATACACATTGTGGGCTCCATGAATCCACGTTCTGGCCTGAGAGACCTGGTAGACAGTGAAATACTTTTCCCCAAAGATGTGATGGAAGCTTCATAACTCAAATCACACAGAATTGGGTCTGACAAAGCACGGGCAAACACGTCGGTGTGAACAGAGTTACTTTGGCAGAAGGAGTCAGAACAGAGGATTTAACATGCAATGTGCTCTAGTGCATTACTCACCCTGTGGTCTGCAAACCACCGGTGGTCCATGAGGCATCAGAACACGGCCCAAGAGATGATAGAAATGTCTTTGTTGTGTTTTTGTTTCTAATAAAAATGTACATTCTTAAACAAAAACAAATGAAAGGGGAGAAAATGTAAGCCCAGAGCACTTAAAACTTACCCTCATCTTTATCTGGTTACAAAGGGAAGCTCTCACAGCAGCACCACCCAAGAGATCCCTTGGATTTTACGTCCTGCAAAAGTGAGGTTGTCTGTGGATTTAAGAATCATAGAATCACCGAATGGTTTGGGTTGGAAGGGACCTTAAAGATCATCTCGTTTCAACTCCCCTTTCATGGGCAGGAAGACCTTCCACTAGGCCAGGTGGCTGAAAAGAACTGAGGCAGCAAATGTAGACTGGAATGGGTGAAACCTTCTCCTTCTGAGAGTGATAGCAAGCTTTCCAAATGAATGGGTATTTCTGTGTCATATCAAGGTGTTGATTATAATCCTATGTCCACTTTGGGAGTCAAGAGCTCTGCTTTCTTCCCACCACACATGGTACTTGACTTGTCACTCTATGTGACTTCTTTTGCCTCTATTTTCTTATAGTAAAATCAGGATTGTTTTATGGAGAGTCACATCATTCTACTGTTTTAAGGACTGACTAAATCATGCAAACCATCTGCAAATGCCTGAGATGCTGCTGGAAGGTCTCTTCCAATCCTGCTGCTTGAATCTCCCATCCATCACTGCCCTTTAAAATAATGAGCAATGCTGGCTGAAAGGTTTGGGATGAAATTCTGGATTTGGCGGGCAAGGGATAGGTACTATGAATTTTGCATTTTCCTACAAACAGACAAAATCATAATTTCATCAATTGTGACATTACCTGGATTCACAATCTCATCACAAAGAGGATTATCCTGAAGTATTTTAAGAATTAGAGAAGGTTTTGGGAGAAAGCAAAGAGGGCAATTCTTTGTCTCTGAAATCAGCTATTTTTATTCATTCCATGTTGACACTGAACCTACACAGAAAGAAACATCCTTTTTTTCCCCTGTGATCAGTTAGACAGAATAATGCAGAAGAATGGGAGCATCACCCATTGTCTCACATCAGAACTGTTGGATTCCTGAGACTTTGTACATCAGCATGATGTTAAAACGATATTGAAGTGTCTGTGATTTCATGGCCACCACAGAGCCATGCTGAGGTGGCCTCAGAGACGATCTGCATTCCCAAGATGTGTGGTCTGTACCATGCAGGTTTAAGAATGCTCTTAATGGTCCAAAAGTTAGCCTTAAACCTGTTTTCTTTATCCTGACCATTTAAACCACTATCTCTTTTCAAACATGGCCATTTTTTATAGATTGTGGAGATCATTATTTGTACAGTTAACTGCTCTCACTTTCGCCTTTAACTGTTTTTCTTATATACATATGAAGTGCCTTGGATCCAGCAGAGTTCATAGAGTACAAAGACTTGTGCTGGAAAAAAATATTTGCATTTTGCTCGTATTCAAGAGAAAGGTCAATAAAATAAAGCAAGATGAGAAATCATGGGGTGAAATTCTGGCCCCACCATAGGCAATGGGAGTCTTGCCATTGGCTTTAACGGTGGCCAGAATTTCACCCGTGTTGCCTCAGACGTGGTGAATGAGTCCTTTTTGTCCACATATTTCAAGCCTTAGGAGGCAAATGGAACAGAAATAAATCAATATCCCACCAGAAATGCAGATTTCACCTTGTCCTCTATGTTTCTGAATCCATAAAACATAAAGTCTGGGCAAGCTTTGATCTCTGGGTTTGACCTGGATTTTTGTTATTCCTTCGGCTTTCAGGAAGGCTCGGTGTTGCAGAGCTTGTCTGGATGGGCTCTATAGGTGGAACAACCTGAAGGACAGAAATGCACAGCATTCTTACAAGATGAAAGCACCCCTCATATAGATCCAGGACTGGACAGGCTGTCTGCTCCACACAGTAACAAAGACTGAAACCAGATTGGCCTGGTGCCTGATACAACACTCAGTGCTTCCCTGTGGCTTTCTACTCCCAGGGAGAAAGAGCAAAGGAATCAGCGGGGAGACTAGTGGAAGTCATGGTTTGACAACATCAAAGAGCAGCTTGGACTTTATCCTTATAGAGAGAAAAAGGTTGCCAGGATCCCATGAGTTGGCTGACTAATAAGTGAAGTGCTGCCAATGCTGCAATTCAGGATGACTTGGGGTGACCCAGTGAGTGATGGCCATTGCCAGTAGAAGAAGTTAACAGAGAAAAGGAGGGAGATAAAGAAAAATAACCAAGCAAATACAGGAACTGGGAATGCATAGGAGCACAGGGGGAGTCGCCTCTTGAATCAGAACCGTCTGGCTTAGTAGGAAGGTCAACAGTGACTTTGGAGAAGGCATTTGCAGCCTTCATTACTGCTTCTGTCCTCTGACAGAGACACTGGTGTGTGGCCCTATTTGTCTTGTCCACACTGGTCAGGATAAGGGACAACACTGGAGGGGAAGGATGAAAATCCATCATTTATAAACCAGGATGGCCAGATGTACATCGGCACTGGGATCTCACATATTGCACGAGGGTCAGCCCCTGCTGGTTATTATAAATTACCTTGTGCTGCTTTATGAAGTCCCCAGTGAGGGCTGAGTGATTTGACTTGCATGTTTGTGTGAGAGAAAGCAAGGACAGCATGTGATAGTCCAAGGCTCCCTGCTACAGACAAGGGACAAGGGACAGGCAGCTGCCTTTGGGCAAGGAAATGTTTGGTGACTGTTTATTGGGTGAAGAACTGCTCAGAGGGAATAGAGTTGCTAGTTGTCCAAAGGTCAAAGAATACATAAAATGGATGGAAAGTGATCTTGAAGTTCATTTTCCAAAATGAGATCACAGAATCAACTAGGTTGGAAAAGACCTCTGAGATCATTGAGTCCAACATATGGCCCAACATCACCTTGATGTTCAGAAATATTCAGAGGGATATGATGAGCAGAGTGGCTCCCAGTCTGCTGTAAATCATTTCTCCTTTTGCTGTAGGCCAATATAGAGTCATAAAGGTTGAAAAACACCTTCAAGGTCATCAAGTCCAACCTTAGACCAATCACTACCTTACCAACTAAACCATAGCACTAAGTGACGTCTACTCTTTTTCTGAACACTTCCAGGGATGGTGACTCCACCACTTCCCTGGGGACCCTGTTCCATATGCTCTGTCGCTGCAGCTCCTGAATTTCAACTCACTCTGGACAACATTGCAAGACCTTGTTTTCTCCAAAGGCAGCACTAAAGTCAACATCCAAGAAAGAGGAATGATTTTGGCCATGGCTACACCTGCAGCAGCTGGGTCTTATCTTTAGCTGGACCATTGGATGACCAAAGCAATAGGGAAGGAGAGCTGCTCCCAGCTCCCTGTATTTCCATACCTCCAATGTTTTGCCTTAGCTGTTGACATTGTCAGCTCTTCAGAGGGTTTTGTCCAGCACCTCTTGCAACAGGACCCCAAGCTCTTCTAACGCTTCTGAACACCACTGGAATATAAGTAGTACTAAAGCATTTATCAAAACTTCCAATGAAAACTCTCTGTGCCTTGATTTAAAGCATGTAAAATGAGTCTTGGAAAACATTCCTCCAAAAGAACTGAGGATTAATTGACACCTACCCAGCCCAGTGTGACCACAGGCAGTGCTGGGAGCTCTCAGCACCCACTGACTTGCCACCAGGATTAGTTTTCATCAAGGCAGGATGCAGACAGGCCCTGGATCTCACAATGCATCACAGATACAATGACATCTCCTTCCTTTCACTGAGTTTGCTTTTCTGCACAAAGAACTCAAAGGAAAATAAAGGGGCACAAAATTATGACATGTTTGAAGAGAAGAGGAAGGAACAGTTCATCATCCTTGAGGCTTAGAGTGCTTATGGCTAAACTTCAATTCCTCCTGCATATTTGATTAAAAATCATCTTCAAGATTGAAATCAATGAGTCTCCTCTTGGATTGAGCGCTCAGCTCCAGCCCCCAATTTATGCACCCAGGCCCAGAGGGAGCCACACTGACCTGTGGGGTGATCAGGTGTCCTGACAGCTGCTGAGAGTCGAGTTTTCAAACCCCATTTGGTCCAAGTTCCTCTGTCTTCCTTGCTGGAAGCCTCAAAGTTATAGAATCATGGAATCACAGAATGGTTTGGCTTGGAAGGGACCTTAAAGCACATCTGCCATGGGCAGGGACACCTTCCACTAGACCAGGTTGCTCCAAGCCCTGTCCAACCTGGCCTTGGACACTTCCAGGGATGAGGCAGCCACAGCTTCTCTGGGCAACCTGTGCCAGGGCCTCACGACCCTCACAGGGAACAATTTCTTCCCAATATCCCATCTAAATCTACCCTCTTTCAGCTTAAAGCCAAGCTGGAGTTCATTGTCTCAGCTGGTTCAAATTGCAGAGCACAAGAAGGGAGAATGGTTTTCCAACTTTTAAGCCAGGATAATTTGCTAGCTTTATTTTTATTTTATTTTATTGTAAAAATGGTTTAAATCAATCAACTCACTCTTCGGAGTTATAGAGCTGCAATAAATCCTAATCTGTTTGGACTCAATTTCCGATTAATTTTTCTGCCAAGCACCTTAATAAAAATGGATTAATTTAAAGCTATGTGGAGAAAATATATATAGAATTTTACAGGAGCCATTTCTTTAGCTGGACCACGCTTTTCTTGTGTGCATGTTTGAATCATTAGAATAGCAATAAAAAGAACTGGTAATCACATTGCCTGTAAAAAGTCATTGGACAGGAATAGAAATATATAAAACTCCACAATTAATAGTAGATATGTCCATACACACACACACATACACAGATGTGCTTGAAAAAAACATTAGTATAAAGATGGGATAATATGGACAGGGAAGGACACTGGTCTGGGGTTTAAATGAGCTATCTTTTAATTTTTTGGGCTCTAACAGTCTTGAGGAGCCTCATACGTTCCTTAAAAATAAAATTCCTGCTGTACCACCCCCAAGCACATCCATCCACCAGATTCCTTGGCAAGGACGAATGTGGGGTGCATGGGATGGAAGAGGGGCAACCCACCCTGCAAAGCTTGCTGGGTGGGAATGCCCTCATTCACAGCAGATCCTAAAAGCTGGATAGAGGAATCAAAATGAGGAGGGGCTGTGCCATTTCTGTAGCCAGACAGAAAAACAACCTGCCCTAATTTCTCAAAAGAACTTTGTACAAAGTGATGAATACCAGGGCTTGACCTTTATTGTCCACAGTCCCATCACTGTCTCGAGTCAGGGACAGCAAATAAACACTCCTGGCTTGAGAGAATCACTTGTCTGCAGAGACCTGAGTGTTTCTCCCTGGGAGTATTTCTGAGCCCCAGTGTGAGAGCTGCTGCCCAGACAGGCAGAAGTCATCCTTGGGATAATCCAGGAGCAAACACAGCCTGAGAGAGGCTTTTTTAGCCCGAGGGATATGAAACACTGCTGAGCCCACAGGACTCCTTCATGGTTTTGTACAGTGATGCTGCAGTGGGATCTTGCTGAGCCTCCATTCCTGCCCTGCCAAGGGGTGTTGCTGGAATCCTGCACATGCAGATGATGGAAAACCACATTGAGGGGTTTCATTTGCAGTTAAGGGGCAGTGGGGCTGGAGCAGCCACCCCCTGCCACGGGACAGGAAGGTGGGAATTAAGCTACAGGTCTTGGGAAAGAAGAATCAGTGTCATCTCTGTTTAAACACTCAGCTTCCACCTCTCCAGAGGAACAGGCTCAGGAAAGATAGGGATATATATTTCAGGGAGTAAGATCATGGAAAGAGATGGGATCCTGTCACCTGGGAGCAAAGCAGGGAGACCTCCCGGTTACACCACACCAAGGTGGTCTGAACTGGCCTTAATGAGTGCATGGGAAACAAAAGGAAAAGGCCAGGGGAGAAAATCACCCCTCTTTCACTCAACCATCACAGTACAAAAGGATTATTCTTAAACTTGTGCTCTAAAAGCATTGTCAGTCCTCAAGGTCAGTTATTAAATTTTACAAGGAGCAGCAGCAGATGCTCAAGAGTTGAACAGGGGGATCATTTACATGCTCAATTCAAAGAAAATGTAACAAAAAAAAATCAAACTTCAAGAAAAATAATCTCAAACAAGCGAGATTTTCTTGCCAAATTCATTCAAAGGATGTTTTTTTCCCTCCTATCAGCTGCTCTTGTATCCAAGGACAATGTTCTTTTCCCCTTTTCAGAGAAGCTTTGGACTGGCATTTGTTTATAATATCTTATTAGAATTTACTAAAATATTTTCAACATAAGACCCGTGGCGTCAACTCATCTTTCCTCACTAAAGCAATAAGCTCAACACATTGTGCTTCCTGTTTACATCCCCAGATGGCAAATCAATGCAGGCTCATTCCTCCCGTGTATTAATCTCCCCCTTTCCCACATAATCTGTAAATGAAGACCAGATGGAAAGAATTAGCTTGAAATCTCTCCTTCCTCCTGCCCACCTCCCCAAAAAAATGTTGGGAGAGGGGTTTTGGTAGCACTGATTATGCTGCAAAACTGTTCAGTGATTCCTTAAGTTCTTAAGGATGTTGCAGTCTCCCAATAGAAATATAGGATTATACAGCTGGTATGATATAGCACATGATATATTATGGTTTCTACATTATTCCTCTGTTTACAAGACCAGGGATATTAAAAAGAAGCCACTGAAAATTTATAAAGCAAATAGCTAGAGACTAACAGACACTAATCCAAGTTTAGGGAATTCAGGGAAGAGACTTCCAAACAACAAACATGGGATTAAACCTCTCCAAGATTTACAAAACTCAGCTTGGTGTAGATTATAAGATCTTACATTGTTTATATGCTTTTGACAGCGGTCTTGCTAGATAGAAGACTATGCTCTATATTCCTTATTTTTCAAGGGAAAAACTTTCCATGAGATGCCTGTAATGCCTTTTGTAAGTAAAGACTCAAAGCTTGGGATGGCTGTTCCTTATGGTACCTTGGCCAGGTGACAGACCACCAAATCACCGTCATCAACTGTGTTTCAATCCCTCTGGCATTTCAGGGAATTTCTAGGACTAAAAGCACAGCTGGGTGATGGATGCCTTCCCCACACAATGTGGAAGTGGAGGAATTGCAACATGAGCTCATGCCCAAAGAAAACAGACTAGGAAGAGACTCATGTCCAGCCCCTTCTCCTCCACACCAAATTTCTTGTGCCTCTTAGGACACATCTGCCTTATTAACAATATCTGCCACTTTCCAGGCTTCAGAGGCATCCCCGGATCTCTTAGGACAAAGGGAAAATGGCCTTGAGTTGTGCCAACAGAGTTTCAGGTTGGATATTAAGAAAAATTTTGCCACTGAAAGAGTTAGGCATTGAAACAGGCTCCCCAGGGAAGTGTTGGAGTCACCATTCTTGGAAGCGTTCAAAAAATGAGCAGACGTGGCACTTGGCAATACAGTTTAGTGGGAATGGTGGTATTCCTTTGAAGGTTGGACTTGATGATCTTGGAGACCTTTTCCAACCTTAATGATTCTGTGATTTTATCATTCTTGATACTCTTTTTCACACCTGCTCCACTTGGTCATCTCCAGCCCCAGGGATGTTGTGTTGATCAAACCTTTAATGGTGGGGATATCTCACAGTATTAATTTTCTGTGACCATAATTATGTCATGGCCAATTCCTGATCATCCTGTTGGGAAAAGCTGAACCTCAAGTGAGTCTTTGCTTATACAAAGGCTTTCCAAACTGCCAATGGATCTTACCTGGCTGGTGCAAACCAGGGGAAAAATTCCTCGAAGGGAATTAATGAACTGGTCCAGCTACACCTTCATCCCATTCTAGTGAAAGCAAACCCACAGCTACATTATTTTAATCCTCAATTATTACATTGCTTAAAGGATTTGACTTCATTGGGGAGCTCTGAAACATTTTAGACATGATGCCAACAATTTCTTTGAAGCCCTGCGTGCTGCCACACGCACTGAACTGCTCCTGAACTCGGGATGGCTTCAGCCTTCCCAAAACTCGGCTCATGCAGCAGCAGCTCAGAGTTTGAATCCCAAGTGGAAGAAATCCATGTGCCAGGAGATGAGCTGAGAGGAATATAAGCCAAGAAGACACCTCTTTTTGGGTTTATACCACTGTATTCACACTTCCTGCAGAAGCTGGGAAATTCTATTGAGAAATGACTCTTTTTTTCAGTAGAAAATAAATAGGAAAAGCTGAAAGATCAGCATTAATTGTCATGAAAATTACACCATTTTTTAAAGTTCTTTGGAATTTTATTTTGTTTTGTGAGCATTGCAATAGTCAGAAAGGTTATTGTTCTGTTTGAATGCAAGTGTTTTATGACAAAACATTTTTTTACCTTGAAAAACACCCTCCTCAGTGAGGAAAGGGAGAAATCCATGTGGGTAATGAGGAAAATGGATCTAAACTGAAAACCAAAGGAAAAATAAGAATCAAAATGAAGAAATGAAAATTACTAAAAATATAGACAAAACCCCAACTTAACAATGATCAGTGACTTTTAATTTAATATTCAAAAAGGGGGGAAACATCTAGAAAATCAAAATGTTTACCAAAAAACTTGCAATAAAAATACTCATCTCTACCCCACTAAATATTGGGTAGGACCCAGTGGAGGGTTTGTTAACAGTTTCCCATCCACAAATGCTCGGGAAAGAAAAAAAAGACTAATAAAAAGAAGTTATGCAACTTTAGTCTGAGCAGTTAATTGCTCAAGGAAACAGAGTTTCCTCCAAGACTGATAAATACCACAGGCTATTTCAAACAACTGAGCAGTAAATCAAAGAGAAGTGCTGTTACATTATACAATGAAATCAAAGTGATTTGCAGAACCCTAAATGTTTCTTCATTACCCTTAATCCTATACCATTAAAGTAATGAGGAACTCTGATAAGGTTTTCAGACAGTGACAAGGAACCGGAAAATTATGGGCATTTTTATTTCAAGTATTTTCTCTTAGTGGTTTTGGTTTAAAATATAATGAAATATTGTAAATACTTTTATGAGGTTGTAATAAAAACCCCTGTAAATGAACCTGAAACTGTGAGTTTTGTCAAAAGCTGAGAGCAGGACTGAGCCATGCTGCAATCCTGGATTAAAAAAAAAAAAAAGGATATTTTATATCTTAGTATGATTTTTGCATTCAGAATATTTAAAAAAATAATAAGCCACTACTGTTCAGTACCTCAGGGAACATATTTAGAATGTACAGAACTAAAAACTGTTTTGTAACCAGTATAGAGAAGAAAAATGACTAATGAGATATTTCCTTAAATCACAGATGCCATTAGTACATTTGATAAAATATATAATAAAAAAATAGGGTACACTAGACCTCTATCATATATAGACATGCCCCAAATGACTTAGAATGTAGTGGATGTGCCAGGATAGAGATCTTTCCTATTGTTATATGATCTAATTTTGTATATGGATGTAGTGTAAATAAATAGATATTGTGTTCACTTTATCCCACAGAATTAATAACAAATGAACAAATATTTGTGTCTATATGGACTCACGGAATCACAAACTGCTTTGGATTGGAAGGGATCTTAATACTCATCCAATTCCACTCCTCTGCCATGGGCAAGGACACCTTCCACTAGCCCAGGTTGCTCCAAGCCCCGTCCAACCCGGCCTTGGACACTTCCAGGGATGGGGCAGCCACAGCTTCTCTGGGCAACTTGTGCCAGGGCCTCATCACCCTTACACAGAAGAATTTCTTCCTAATATCCAATCTAAACCTACTCTCTGTCAGTTTGAAGCCCTTCCTCCTTGTCCCATCACTCCAGGCCCTTGTGAGATGTCCCTCTCCAATCCATATTTATCTACTGACACACACAGAGGCGTGAAGAGAAATCCTTTTCTCATGAAGCTGCATGGCTTATTTTCTGGTTCATTTTGGGATTTGACAGCTCCTTGGAGATTTTCACAATAGTGGATGATTTTCTCCATCAAGTCCCAACGGGGCTGCATTGGAAGGGGTTGCCCAGTGAGGTGGTGGAGTCCCCATTCCTGGAAGTGCATGACTGGATGCAGCACTCAGTGCTCTGGTCTGGGTTACAAGGTGGGGATGGGTCACAGGTTGGCCTCGATGATCTTGGAGGTCTTTTCCAACCTTAATGATTCTGTGATTCCCTGGAGTAAGGTCTGAGCATCTCCTCCACCTGCAGCACGAGGGGGACCTCTGACAAACCCTTGTCACCGCTTACCAGCAGCAAAACTCTGCCTGGGCTGACCTTCATCTGGATAGTTTACAAAACCCCACACTTCCCATCGTGGGGAACAGTGCTTGAATTCTTCTGAACTGGATTAAAAGGAACATATCTAATGGAGGGGTGGCTGTTGGTGCAGCTGCTGGACACAACCCACAGCAGCGACAGCAAAGCCATAACTCACTGCTACCAGTGAGCCTTCTGCTATTTATTTATTGAGTTCAGCCAACAGACTTCTAAGTGATTTAGATGTTCCTCAAGATAAAAACAGTATAGTAGTTAGGGTTTTTTACAAATCTAGCATTGCATCAGCAATGGAGCAGGAGGGAGGGCAGAGAGGGGGAAATGGCTTGGGTGTAAATGGGCACAGTTTAGTCTTTCTGCTGATCAGAGTTAGCAAAGACCAGGAGGTTTTGCTGCTCCTCAAGCACATCTTTTATTTGGGTTTAGTACAGAAAAACAGGCAATATTTGTATGAAGGGATGGAGGAGCACATTAGTGGAATGGTGACAGTTCTCTGAGATGCCAAGCAAAAAGAAAAGTAATAAATGACACGAATCAAAACAATGGAGGCTCTGGGGAGAGGAAAAAAAAATCAATTACTAAAGGGAATAAAAAGGTCACTGTCAGAGGATGACAGGAATTCCTAATAGAAGGGATTTAGCAGTGAAGGACAGATTCCTTTTTTTCTTTTACTTAGAAGCAAAATATATGTTAACTCTGATGAGCATTTTTGAACTTTGAACTCTCTGACCTTTAAAGCCTCTAAAATAAATCCTGGCCAACTCTGAAAAAATGGGAACAGCAGAGTCTGTCCCTCAGGTGCCTTTGCATCCAGCACCACCGTGGTGGCAGCAGCTCCTGCAGACAGACAGACAGACAGACAGACAAACAGACAGTGACCAAACCCTGCTCCTACATCCCAGCATCCAAGCGGGGTCACCTGGCTGATTTTTCCAGGCAGTGGGTTAAAGAATTGAGCTGGGAAGGCAAAGTGTTTTATCCCTACTTTACAACAGATACCACAAAAGTCACATTTGGGCCCAATTTGCAATCTTTCTCTCTCCTCCAGTTTGCCTGAGCGAGGTTCCAACACTGCATCAACCATAGAATAACTTATGCCAAAGTATAAAACACTCAGAGCCATTTGACATTAGTGAAACCTTTAAATTCTGCCCAGCTGAAAATGAAGCTGCTCTCAGTCACTTCACAAGCAAATCTGGGCCTCAGAGGAATGAAGCAAGTTTCTGGGAGCAAAGGAGACCTTTTGAAGTGATATGAATATTTTCTGAGCAGTGTTAGCTTGAGATGCTTGATGTACATGGAGACATCTCTGCCTTAGCATCCCAAGAACCAAAAATGACAGAGATTGTCCTTAAACCTTAACCTTTGCCAAAGTACAAGGAAAAAGAAGAGTGAAAATCGCACAGAGCAAATCCCTCACCTCTTCTTCACTGATCTTGGTGGAGCATTTTTGAAGGAGAAAGGAAATCTGTGTTTACAGCATCTCCTGAGCTTTACTGCTCCCTCCCTACCTGTCCTGCGTCCTCATACAGTATAAAATAGTGCCATCTACTGACATCATATTTTAACAGCTCCTGTGTGCTCAGAAAGCTAATTTTACTGTTGAAAATGTACTGATTTTACCTTGAAAGCTGATTTTTCTATCCTTTCATCATTGTATTAACTCTCTAACCAGGGAATGCTAATCCAGTGGTACTAAAGCAGGAGTAGACTCATCCTGGAAGAAAATATACTCATGCTATTTGAACTGTTGCAAGGGATTGAACCTCCTGGTATCAGTGCAAAGTCTCGAATGAAAAGGCAAAGATATTGTGCAGGTCTGGATTTTCCCCCGTGAAACGCAGGAGAGTGTCCTGGGGAATGCAAAGGTGGTGAGTTGTTTTCAGTAAAATTCATGTTGTTGTGTGAGATGAACATGAAATCCCTTGTTACTGTATTTAAGACAAGAGGAAACACCTGAAAGGAAGGACCAGAGGCAAAGATGCAGCTTGAGGCAATAACGTTTGTGGGGCCACCTGTGTCTTATATGGGGCGGGGGGGAAGAAAAGCCTTTTGGGAGCTGCACACCTGTGGAGGGGAGGATGTGACATCTCCTGTCACCCACTGTCAGTTAAGGTGCTTTAGAGAAAGTTACTTCACATAGTTAACATTTCCCAGACGGGTTAAAAGCAGGGGGATAGGAAGCATGATTTCCCTGGTTTGGAACTGGTCAGTGTTTACATGAACATTATGTTCTGATAACACCAAAATCACAGGATAAAAATGAGATTGGCCCCAAAGGTAGAAACACTCAGCATAGTTTCTCTTTGCTCCCAACCACTCTACACCCAAATGCCAAACACAGGAGTAAAACAATGTGCCATGTGGAATTCCTTATACTGCCGAGGGGGGTGTATTTTACGATATATAACCCAGGTTTTCAAAGCACATACAATGCATAGAAAATGTGGACACTGGCCCCCAACAGAAGAAAGACATGCACTTGTTGGAGCAAGTCCAGATGAGAGTCACAAAGATGCTCCAAGGGCTGGAGCACCCCTGCTTTGGATACAGACTGGGAGAGCTGGGGGTGTTCAACCTGGAGAAAGGAAGGCTCCAGGTAGACCTTAAAGCCCCTTCCAGGGCCTAAAGGGGCTCCAAGAGAGCTGGAGAGGGACTTTGGAAAAGGGCCTGGAGGAACAGGACACAGGGAATGGCTTCCCACTGGAAATGGGGAGATTTGAGTGGAATATTAGGAAGAAATTCCTCCCTGTGAGGGTAGTGACGCCCTGGCACAGGTTCCCAGAGAAGCTGTGGCTGCCCCATCCCTGCAAGTGTCCAAGGCTGGGTTGGATGGGGTTTGGAGCAACCTGGTCTAGTGGAAGGTGTTCCTGCCCTTAGGACAGAGGGTTGGAACTGGATTAGTATTAAGATCCCTTCCAACCCAAAACTTTCTATGACTCTATAATTCAGAACAACCTTGATTTAGGAATAGCTTCAGCCCACAGCACCCAAGGGAGTAGGTCCCAGAGGGTGATGTCCCAGTTTCCAGCACATCCCTTATCTTTCCATGCTGGGTGAGGGCCACCCCATTCCTGGCGGCACACAGTCCCCCTGCAAGGCTCCACATCCCTGCTCCTCCATCCTCCCACCCACCTAATTGCAACAAGCTTTGGCTCTTTGTCCAGAAGCCCCCGAGTGACAAATGAATCCCTGTAACTTTCCATTCACCGGCCTCCTCGAAGAGGATGTGCGAGCGCTTGATTACAGCCCGTTATCAGATCCCAGCACCGGGATTTTCCCCTCTCCTGTTGTTTTTACGACGACGATAAGTTGTTACAATCTTTCTTTTACAAGACAGCGCTCGTTGCCCGGGGCCGGCTGAGCGGGGTCGCTGATTGCCGTGACTTCCCCGCAGGTATAAAAGCTGCTGATTTATGGCAGGGGAAATTCATATTAACCGTAAATATCTTAATAACAAGCCGTCTGGGAGAGAGGGAGGGCTCTGCATCCAGCAAGGACTAATTGCTGTTTAATGGGCAGCATCCACAGCACTCAGTAAAACAATGCTGCTGGCAGAGGGTGTTGCTGAGGTTACAGAAAGGGCTTTTAATCTGCAAGAGGAAATTTGCCCCAGCAGTGCTAACTGCTGCTCTCAGCTCAGTCCTCCTCACGTCCCACACGAGATGATTATCTTGTATTAAACACAGAGATGGAATCTCCCACCCTCAGCCAACAATCAGACCTGGAACACTCAGCCATCACCCGCTCCTCCCTCGCCGTGTCTGTGCCCACCCTCCTGCTCCCACGTGCCCAAAAGGGACCTCACATCTGCCAGCCTCGGCCTGAGGATTGTAAACTCCACTAAAGTCTCCCTAATTTTGTAATATTCTGGGTTTCCTTCACTCAGGAAGGCTCCCAGATGGATGCTAAGCTGGCAGAGCAGGTGGAAGGTGGCTGCTGGGATGTTGTGGGTTTCTACCCAACCTTCCTGCACAGAGATGGGAGGTCTGGTGACCACCCTGTGTGTCCCATGTCCAAAAAGAGCTGCTTCTTACCAACTCACCCTTTGCTTTTTTGTTCTCAGCCCAGGAGAGACTCTTTGGATCAGTGTCTTCCCCCAGATATCGACCTCCCACTCCTCTCTTAATTCAAACTTCAAAGTAACCAAATCTCAGCAGCACTTTCACTGCAGGGAGAGATAAATTACTCTGAGGATACTTCTCATTTTTTCACATAAACCCCGCAGTTTTTGGTTCACAGGGTCTCTTTCAACACGTAGGGAGGTTTCATCTGTATCACATCCTTCGCAGAGGTCTGAGCCAAAGGACCTCCTCAGTGTTTACACCCAGCTAAGGCAGTAATGAAAATAAAACCCGTGGTTCTGCCTAGATGTAGGATCATTTCCAGGTTTTTTGGGATCAGCTGAGGTCTGGCAGGAAGCTCTGCTCACGTGTGAAGTCTCCTGCCTTTCTCTTCAGGATCATTGTTATGAGAGATCCTGTGCAGAAGTGAGTGATGAGAAGCCACAAAAATAGTTCAAAGGTCTGGCTATTTCCCTATTTAACCATGATATTTGATGGAGTGTAGCTGAAAACATTATTTAAGAACTCGACTTTTAGCAGAACTCTTCAAAGTTCCCTAAACCAAAGGAAAATAGCTTTTCACTGATCTTCCCTTTCCTCACTTCTGATCAATTCAAAAGCAAGAGTGGTTATAAATGCTGGTTATAATTTTTTTGGGCTTCAAATTTATTCTAAAGTTTGGAAACAGATTACAAAAAATATTGTTTGGGTTACCTATGGCACATGAGCAGTAGACCCTGAAATAATTAAATAACAGGGAGAGAGGAAAATTCCCTATACAGGAAAAAAAAGAGAAAAAGAACCAGTGTAACCCTGGAGAGCAGAACATGCCCTTTGAGCATAAAAAAGGCATCAGGTTTCTTTAAGCTCATGGTTAAAACATGATCTCACCAAGGAGTAAGACAGTTGGTGAAACTCTCGCGGAAGGTGAGAAATGCCCCATCGTTTATTTATTTATCTTTATTTTGTGTGTGTATTATTTTTGGTTTGTGTTTCCTTTTGTATTTTTGTAGGTATTTTTTTATTTTGTATTTTATATTGATTATTTTGTATTTATTTGTTTATTTGTGGGTGTCACACACAGCTGGCCTGAGGCTCCTGGAGAGATCTCTTCAAACACACCAGAGCACTAAACATGGGCTGCAGGTGCTGTTTTATGGGTCACATGCCCAGCAAATCCCTTCTGATAAGTACAGAATGTGTGGGCTGTTCCTCCTCCTATTCCATGCCTCTTTTTTGGCTGCTTGTCACTCAGTTTTCACTGAGTCAACACTTCACTTTGAGCATCAGTATTGGCAGATCAGTGTGTTGGCTGCAGATAATTAGAAGTGTTTAGGTGTTTAAATCCTCTCATAGACTCCTCAGCAGCACCCAGAGGAGTTTAACCTGTCAGAACCTGATGGGAAAATTGCTGCATCCATCACAATGTGCAGAACCAGCCTCTTCCACAGCCACCTGGAAAAATAAAGCCCAGATCCAATCCATCCAATAAAAACCAGCCTTTCCTGAAGAGATATTAGTGCCTTGTGCTGCACTTTGCAGCTCTGGCACACAGGATGGCAGATCCTTCCACACCTCAGTGCTGGTTGTCATGGTCTAAAAAGCAGCTTTTCCAACTCTTCTGGAATCAGGATGCAATTCAGAACCTCATCAAGCTCTGATTTCTCCAAGTGAGGTGACTTGTCTATGCTGAAGAACATGAACAACCCTCCATTAAATGTCATTTTTTGGGAGTGAGGTCATTACAAGTCATTCACTGGAAGTGAACACATCACTTCTCTGCCTTCATTTAGATGGCCCAACTGGAAATTACTCCAGTGCACTTGAATATTTGCCTTCTGGAAGCAAAGCCAGTGTGAGAGCACCAAGAAGAGACCCAAATCACATGATGTGTGCAGATTAAACACGCTCCTGCACCATGAAAAGTGAAAATCCAATTTCTGAGTTGTCTTCAGCAGCACATTCCCCAATTCTTACCATGAGGGTCTGAGTACAGAGGATCCCACAAGGAAGGGACAGATCTAGACCATCATGTGCTGGCACAGGGACTTGAGCCTCTTCTTGTCCAAAAAGGAGGTGGAGGAGGGGGTAGGTTTTGTGGGGAGAAGAAATGGATTTCACAAGACCAAATGAGGAGAGATGAGGCTCCAGGTGTGCTGGCTGTGAACTCCACCTGGGAGATGGACCAGGTTCCACTATAGCTGACTTTGCTCCCCAGAAACACTGAATTTTCCCATCTCCATTATGGTTTTGCAGTGGGACAGATAATGTTTAACCCAGGGGGTTGTAAAACCAACAATGGCATCTTCCCTAGCCGAGATGAATACCGAGAGGTGGAGTTTTACCAAGCTGCTGTTGTTAGATGTCCTCCCAAATCCGTGTCTCAGATCTGGGGGCTGCTTTTCCCACACATTTCCAGGGCGCCTCAGCTCCCTTCACCAGCTTTTCCTCAGTCCTGCAATCCATGCACAGCAAATGCCCACACAGGGTGCCCAGTGCTGCTCATTAACCTCTGAAAAACTCACCACAATCTGAGCAATTTGTAGCCCACTCCTTGTTTTCCTCTTTGAGATAACTCTGACTTGAAGAATTGCTGTGATAAATGAACAAGTAGATTCACGGCATGGAGGGTAATCCCTGAGAGGAATGGAGAGGATACAGCTTGGCAGTAAAACTGGGCAGTGGGTACATAAATTTCTCTCAGGCATGAAGACAAGTGGCAGCAATGTCAGAGGCATTAACACCTCCCATCAGGTGGAATTATTTCAGTGTGTCTCCAGTCTTGGGGTCGATACGCATTTCAAAAACTCCTTGAGAAATCAAAGCCTGGGAGGTCTGTGTGAGCCATTCCAGGAGGCTGTAAATTTTATTTTAAAAGGAAGAATTTAGAATTGCATAAACAGTGAAGCTTTTCCTCACAAAGAGTGGAGTGTTTTACAGCATCAGCTTTAGCCAGTCATCAAATCGCCTTTTGTGTTAAAATAATTGTGCAAGTCAAAATTATATGCACATTTCAGGATAAAATACCCACAATAAGACTAAAATGCCAACAGAGGAAGCCTCAACAAAACTTCTCTTCCCACATAGATGCTTTTCCCTTGACAGACAGTGTGTGGATTTTGATAAAACCCATTTGTAGATGTTTTTTTCATGCAAATCGCTCCTATTCCCGAGAAATGTTATCCACACATGCAGCCATCTGAGCTATTCATGACCACCAGGGACTTCATGAGCAGGCAGCTCATCAAAAAGTCCAAATAGCAGCAAGGAAAATCATTTAACAACAAGAAAATCTCAGCTGATGGCTGCGGAGAGGATGATCTGCACTGGATACCCACACTGCTGGCAGGGCTTTGCACAAGTGTTTTACACCTGGAGATCACCTGCACTTACCTATCCCACAGCAAAGCCCAGGGCAGGTTTTAAAACCCCTCTGAGGTATTTTGGAGTTTAGGTAATGACCACTCAAAGCTGACACAGTTCCAGCAAACTACACCATGCTCACATCCCAAGGACTTCTGTGACTGTGATCTTGGAGGACTCGATGTCATAGAAAAGAGAGAAATGCCCTGGGGAGGTCCCAGTAACATCTCCCCTTCTCCTCATTTTGGTTTTACTGATATTTAAGATTTTTAAAGACTGGGGATATTTTCTGCCGGATTATAGTGAACCTTACAAGGGCATTCTGCCACTGCAGGGAAGAGGGACTAGGTGCTCATCAGGTTCAGAGAGCAATGGAAAACAACTTGTTTTATCCAGAAAAAATGGAAAATGGTGCTCAGAGACTATTTTTTTAGATAGAAGATAGTAAAAAAAAAAATCTATTTTTACTTTTTTTTTGTGATTTGCAAAAAACCCCACCCCGACACCTTTACTGTAAGACCCACTGCTTCTCTCTCTGCTCTAACAACAACCTCTCTGGGCACGCGAAGGAAAATCCATCAGTTCTCCAACACTCTTCCTGCACTTTCTCCTCCTGGAGTGAGGAATCACAGGAAGGAACAAGAGAATTTTTTGTCATTCTGCAGGACTTATCTCAGTTTCTCCACTTCACAGTATTCAGAGCCCCAGGGATGCCAATTCAAGGCTGCAGCACCACCAGTTACAAAAATCTGTATTTATTAGTCTTCACACAGCTTAATTTCTCAGTGCCAAACACAATTCTGCACAGTTCAGAGACCACTTACTCCAAATACCAGTTTCATTGCTTTTTTCTTTCTTCTCCCCAGCCCAGGACAGCAATCTGGCTGCACTTAAAACACTCTGCTTCCCATCTTTTATCCCTTGGAAGGGACTTGAGAGGTTTATTACACACTGTGATCTTATCACCAGCTACTCCAGCACAGTCCTTGGCAGTGACTGGGGTGTCCCATGGTGGCTGGGATTGCACCATGCAAGGGGTCCTTTTCCATCAGGATCTTCTGCAAAGTACAACTGCAGTTATATCTATATTATATGTATTTTTATATTTATCTTATTATTTTCAAGCAATGTTGGCAGTTTATTTCATCACCAAATTGTCACTGGAAGATTTTGATGGGATATTTATGAGGGTTTTAACCTATTTTGTCAAAGTGAGGGTGATGTTACACCACACACTGAAAGTATTTCAGCTTTAGGCTGTTGGGCACTCATGGTGTTTGTGGCAGCTACAGCAAAAAGAAATTAGTCTCCTTTTTTAGTTATCTGTGTCATTAATTGTCAGTGGGTTGTGTAGCCCTATGTATCAGTCACCCACGAAATAGGCTTAATGTCTGAGGAGCAATGCTGAGAAAGGAAATAAAGTGATATGAAAATCATCTTCTTTCAATGTGTTCAGCCCTACCAGGATCTGTTTAAATGAAAGAAGACATAATTTCATGTTTTCCAGTGTACAAATTCACCAAGATTAAACCTTGCCTGGAGGAAGCCAACTTGCTGTTGATTTACACCTGCCCAGGAGCTAATCCTCTGAATCCAGCCTTAAAGCTCTTTGAGAAAAATAAAACCAACAGCAGTGATTTGTTCTACTGAAAAAAAATAATAAAAGAAGAAGGTAAAATAGATGAAGTGATACATGGGAGGAGAAAGAGCTCCCCCATCCAAAATCAAAGCTCAGGGCAATGGCCAAAAAGAAACGGTATCATTTAGGGGCAGATGAAAGAACATGTAAGTTCAGCATGATGTCATGGCTGTTTGTGCAGTTAAATCTCCCTTTATCATCCACCAGACACATAATGACTTTCTAAGGCTCCCACTGGACGGATGGTCCGTCTCTGTAATAAATGTTGACAAGTTTTATATAAAACTGGAGATCATTTCCAATTCCCAGTGCAGCCATTTGAACCTGTGATTAATAACCTCGCAAATCTTATCTGTTTGAAAATAAGAGGAGCTGGGTTTGTTTCCTTCAGATTAGGGTTCAGGGCTTAACAACAGGAAAATAGCCTGCTGAGATCACTCTGGTTTGCATGGCACATAAAAGTGGAAACCAAGAAAATAGGATTTAAAAATATGCTCAACATTCCTATCACAAAGCAAATAAGATACTTCACGAGTCGTGATAACATTGATTCATGAAGTCTGTGACCAAGCAATTGTTTTATATCGGGCAGAATAACTGTGAACTGAGAGATAGGCACTTGTACATTTAAATTAAAACACTAATTGGGTGATAAGATGTACCACCAAAAATAAATATCCAGACTCAAACTTCTTGGTGGTTTGTCAAACTGAAATGAGAGAGCTTTAGGTAACGATAGAGAGCAAAATGGGGCAAGAGTTTGGGACTCCAGATCCACATTTGGCCTGGATACAGCCTCATTTTCCAATTCCAGATCCTGATATACAGGATTTCAACAAAAGGGAGAAGAAACAGGGGGAAAAAAGAGAATTAAAAAAACTGCTACCACATTGCTCCAGGCTTTCCCTCATGTCTGGAAAAGACCTTTTTTTGTGGCAATATGGTGGTTTACAGAGACCAAAAGGATAAGAATCAATTAAGAAGCAGTGTCAAAATTAGGCAGGTACAGGAGCTGAGTAGAGCTGAATTTTCCTCTAAAATCTACTTAAAAATCCACTTAAAATCTGCTTAGAGCACAGTATATAAAATGTTCCTAGCACAGTTTGGGAAAAGGAGAGCTCACTCTGAACCCCAACAGCCTTATCTCCCTCTTCTCAATTCCCCCATTACGTGTTTGCACCTACAACCAAAGCCACAAAGGGTGATTAAAAAAATACTGCTGGTCCTTTCCCCTGCAGAAAAAGGGCAGAAAAGAATTAAAAAGGAATTTTTTCCTCTGCAAAAATCAAAGTGTATTCAGCTGAGATATTATTTGGTTTTCAGCACTCCA
Organism: Neopelma chrysocephalum; assembly: GCF_003984885.1. Taxonomy (NCBI): domain Eukaryota; kingdom Metazoa; phylum Chordata; class Aves; order Passeriformes; family Pipridae; genus Neopelma; species Neopelma chrysocephalum. The sequence goes on from NW_020897727.1 coordinate 7,770,485, forward strand.
GCACATTGAAATTTTCCTATGAAATCAAGAGCTTCTTGCCAAGATTTTAATTTATTTTTGAAATGTAGCTTTCTGTCCAAAATTGTCAGTGGGTTTTCTCTTAAAATAGCTCAGAGTTATTGCAATATTAAAAAGAAGAATTACCTTGCCTCTGCCTTGCACCCAGTGGGCTGCTCAGGGGGCTGGAGATAAGCACTGAGGACTCTTTAATTATGTCTCCTTAATATAAAACTCTTTGTCTGCCTTTAATTTTACGGTGCTTTCATGCAAAGCCAGGGTAGAGAAGAAAACAGCCATTTCTCCTTGTGCTTTTTGTTAAGTGAAAACATCAAGGGTCACCAATAATTCACCGAAGTGAGGAAAGGATGGAATTGGCAAATGAGGCGGATCGTGGAAAAAATTGAATAATCTCTGTAGAAAAAGCAATTTATCCCTGCACTGGCAGATGGCTACAAACATAGGGATTGTGGGATAACACTCAGCTCATAGGACTCACCTCCCTGGGCCCAACGAGGTTAACACATTTCTCAGGGGGAAAAAAATTGAAGTTTTTCCATCAGTAAATAAAAATTCAATGGCTGATTTCTTGCTCGTTTAAGAAAGATGGTTTTCAAACACTGAATATCCCCTGCCAGCCTGATAAATGCTCAGGAAACCCCAGATTTCTGGCTGGTTGATGGAAATGTTCTGCTTTGGGACAAAATATGGCCAATAAAAAATGAGGGGGAAAAGAGTCCATAAAATTGGTAATGTTGAAATCTTGAAATGTTTTTCAGGTGAGAAAAAAATACCACATTTCAAATAATAATGGTCAACAATAAATACAAAGGAATGAAATTTAGTGTTGCTGTTTTAATTCTTCCTTCTGTAACATCTATATTGTCTGACAAATTAAAATGTTAAGAAAAAACAAACCCATTTTGGTTAAGAGCAATATGGCAATGATGTGAATTGGAATGATTTTCACTGCCATTCAGCACTTCAGAATACAAAGATCCCAAAATAAAAATGAATTAAAGAACAAGACAAAGTGGATAAATAATATTCAAGGTGTTATTTGCTTCATCATCACCATAGGACCAGAATCCATGTTTGCTTCACTACAGAATGTATAACAGTAATATAATATATGGTAATTATTAATAATAGTAATAATTGTAAATAAACACAACCTATCTCTAAAACAAACATGTAGCATGAAGGAAACAAATGTGTTTGTCCACGAGAGGTCTCTAGAGTCCTGATAATCACAGGATATTTCCATGTATTCCTGTTCTCCTGCTTTGAAATGAGACGGATGTTTGGATGTTCATGTCCCTTCAGCAACTCGCAGGAATCTCCATGTGTGCCCCCTCTGCATCCAGCGGATTTTGGCCTAGGAAGAGGATGGATGGAGCCTCTGCAGGAGGGCTGGGAAAATGTCTCCAAAGGGGAGAAAGCAGTGATTTGTGACAGGAAGGGATTGAATCTGTGCACTCCCTGAGCAGAAAAAATATACATTAGCCCATGGCAAAGAGCAACCTTAAGGATTCCACGATTCTGTGATTCTATTGCTTGCTTATCCCATAGGGAAAAGGAATTCTGCCTTGTGAAAACATCTTATCCAGTACCAAACAGTCAGTCAATGCTGACACTGCAGGCTGGGGGGGGAGGATGGAGAAGTGTCATGGCTTTTTTTCATGGTTTTAACTGAAGAGCTCTACTCTGTGTTGGATATTTGCAAAAGCTGCTCTCCCAGAAGCGAGAGGTTACTTTAGCAATTTCTCTGTTGAAACAGTGCAAATTCCCTATTGTTAACCTTCCCAGATTGCCAACATTTTAAGGGTTTGCACAACTTTACTGTTGAAACATTAATGTTGATTTTTTTACCTCCTTATAAAACACACGATTTTTTATGTTGGAAAATCTCTCTAAGACCATCGAGTCCAACTGCTCTCCAGCACTGCCAAGGCCACCACTGATCATGTCCCCAAGTGCCACATTCACACGGCTTTTAAACCCCTCCAGGGATGGGGACTCCACCACCGGGCAGCTGTGCCAGTGCTTGGCAATCCTTTTGCTGAAGAAATTTTCCCAATATCCAACCTAAACTTCCCCTGGTGCAGCTGGAGGCTGTTTCCTCTTGTCTTGTCACTTGTTACCTGGGAGAAGAGACCGACCCCCACCTGGCTCCACCCTCTTGTCTGGGAGTTGTAGAGTGATAAACTACTGCAGAATAGTTACAGAAAGTATATTTTGATTCAGAAATCAAACAAAATGACATTTTGGTGATATAATTAGCAACTATTTCTGCTTTAGTCAGTTACTGATCAGGAAGAAGAAGTGCCAAATATTTACAGAACAAACACTTCCATATGTAAATCCCATTCCAAGATGTCTTTGTAAAACAAAGATTGTCTGAAAGTATTTACAGGTGATAATGGACATATTTGGAGAAAGATCTGGAGAATCTGTTCTCACAATTTCACATGATTATGTTTCTTTTTGTTTGTCCAAACAATAAGTTGCAAATCATTGCCAATCCCATTGTTTATTTCTTGTGGAATATTGTTTCTTCGGTCTCAGTTACTGCTCTTCTGAGTCCAGGTAAGATTAAATCCAGACTCCATGTATCATTCCCACAAAATATATCTCCTTGCTGAAGAGCTGGAGCATTCTCAGCAGCTGGGGATTTCTCTTACCACCCTATGACCAAAGATTGAAGCAGAAGACACATTTAACAGCTCACTTAAAGACAGCAGACTTTATTTTTGGAGCTCTTCATTTCCCTGTGATGGTCACAGTGACTGGGAATCACAGAGGGTACTACTGGAGAACCTGAAGGGAAGGCAGAAGCTGGAACACGCTGGACTAATGCTGGTTTTACCGCTTTTGAAAATTCCAGCAATCACTTTTGGCTTGGTCAGCCCTGGTGGCTGTTAAGTCTCATCAAAGGATGTCTCGAGGAGAGCAGAATTCTGCTCTAGGAGATTTTTAAAGAGAAATAAAATAAGTCTTTACCTCTTTTAACACACATTTCACCAATCCCCACTGGCAGGGAATAAATCTCCATAGCTAATGCCTTGGCATAGTCATCCTTGGAAATCTTTCTGCTTGCTCCCCTTACCAAAAATGGGAACATATCCCTGAAAGATAAACAGTGTGTGCTGAGAGCAGGACCCCCACCCAGCCCTGGGTGAGTGGGGTCCCAGAGCGGGATCTCAGGACAGACTTCCTCAGATCACGGCCCTGTGGAGCCTCCATGAATCCGGCACTCCCAGGGATCTGGGCTTTGAACAATGAATGCCTTAAGTGTGGTTTTCAACTTTTTTTTTTTTCCTTCTGATTTGTGGACCATTAAAAATGTTCCAGCGGGGATACAGGATACCCTTTAAAATATGGAGATTTCTGTGTAGCACATGTGAACTCTTCTTCCTTACTCCCCTTTCATGGAGCCCCAGGGAGCTGCTGGAAATGCCGGCCCTGGGAGATCAAACAAACTCGGGGGCTGTGAATCAGACAGGGGAAACAAATTCAAGAGACAAGGCCCTCCCGGAAACACCCTCTGGAGTCATTCGAGAAGACAAATTGGAAGTGCAACTCCCAGCAGACTGAAAGGGGAGAGACAGCAAAACCATCCCGAACTCATGAAAGGAAAAGCAGCATCCTGGAGGCAGCAAAGAGATGGACAGGGCGATGCTTCCCTCTGGGATTGCATCCATTTATAGATGCAGAGGAGCTTTCCACCAGGACTGGCTGTGATGTATCAGCACAGCCCTGCTAATGTGGAAGGAACAAAACCCATCCAGGTGCTTTCCTGCTCCTGGGACCTGCACAAAATCACCCAGGGTCCTCACTCCTCAGCCAGTGTGAGCTAATAAAGTGCCATTAATCATATCTTTTCTGTGGAATATTGTAAATAATGCTAACACACAGCATTTAAATCGGATGTCTGGTGTGAGTGAGGAAGCATTTAAATAAAATAAATGCAGAAAAATATCTCCATCTAATGATTTGATATTTGCTTCTTGAGACAGAGGAGGTGAAGTCGTGTAAAACAGGATGCAGAATCACAGCTCACCAATAAACCTGAGGGAGAAAGAGATGGTCAGAAATGGGTCTTCATTATCCAGTTTATACCAGTTGCAGAAGAGCCTCGAGCATCTGCAGAGCTTCTCTGTGCTCCAGTATGTCCCAAATGTTACATGAGCCTTTGAAGGGCTTGGTGTTGACTGAAGTCACAAAATCCAGCTGAAACCAAACTCCATAATCCCTTCCCACAGCAGAAACATTTAGTATTCTGATTATATCAGGACTGGCTTGTCCGTGGGAAACCATCATGTTTTGGAAATCCTGTGAGAATGCAGATCCTGGGTCTTTTTGTGAGCATCACTCCATTCCTGCTTGTGTGTAGAGCTGGATTTCTAGTGGAAGGTGTCTCTGCTCATGTCAGGGGGTTGGAACAAGATGATCTTTAAGATCCCTTCCAATCCAAACCATTCCATAATTCTGTGGTTCTGTGATTCTTTTCCATGCTTTGCCACTCTGTTCCTTTCTCTCCAAGGCAAATGTAAAAACATGGAAATAATGTTTAAGGAACAATTCATCCACAGTTGATTAAGGTGAGGGATAACTGAGCTAATCATCACTCATTTCAGTTCTTTTCCATCATTTCCAGAATAGCAAATTATCCAGGAACAAGGTGCTCCAGCACTAAACATCCAGACAATGCCAAATGTGCTGCTTGAGCTGAACAGTCCTCACCAGAAAACCCTAAGTCTAGCAGTGAAAGGAAGGAAAACCCCTGGTATTATGGCACATTCATAATGTGTATTAAAACTGAGGATTCTTCATAGTACAACATGATGATTTCCAACATGCAAAACAATTTCCTCAAAAAACATTTCATCACTCTTTGCAGTCACCATTTAAACTATTTTACTGGGGGCAATTGCACAGCATTTACTCACTAGGTATCTACAGGTTTCATTTACAGGTTTGACCATATTTTGGGGTTTTCTTTGCCAGCTTTCCCCCCTTTTTCATCTTGCCTGCTCCACGCTCCACCCTGAAAAGCATAAAGGCTGCTGTAGGTCTGGGCAGAGCTCACAGGAGGCTGTGAGGAACATAAACTCTGGGGTTAACATTCAAAGAATGCTGCTATAGAATCGGCCAGACAATTTCTTCCCCAGAGTTTTCCCGTGGGTAAAAGACAGACCATAGCTCTTCCTTCCCATGAAAGGCACTTTGATCTCCCTTGATGAAATGCTTTATGTATTTTGGGAGTTTAGTGTAATTGGCTCTGATGGCTCAAGGCTCTTCCCCATCCCCAAAACTTCCCCCTGTCGGTGTTTGCTCTGAAAGCCCCACACAACACATGGCTCCTCCGAGTGCGCGACAGATCAGGAGGAGCGTATTTATGGCTTTGGGAAAATCTCAGTAGAAATCAGTTAAAATCCTCCCTCTTCATCATGAAAAGCATTTTGTGCGGCTGCTCTGCCTTACCGGGAGTCAAACCTCATGTCATCAGAAAGCTGCCTGACATGTACAATTATGAATTGCTCAACGGAGGGCTCAGTAATGTCTGATGGGATTTATTCTAAGATATCTGGGCTGAACATGATGTCACCCCTCCTGTCACTGCTGAGGTTTGCCAGCCCAGCAAAGCAGTGGTGTGATACCAGGGCTCCCACAAGGACAGTGTGTCAGGAGAGCAGAACATTTCTCATCACACAGAGATGCACAGATACATCAGCAGTTAGGCCAAGAGACTCTTATTTTCTCACCTCTCCACAAATTATGACATTTATTCACAACTATTGTTTTGGTGTGGAGAGTATGGTAAATAAAGCTATATCTGAAAAGTCACTTATTTTGTTAATCTAATAGAGGAAGGAAAACATTCCTGGCATTATGGTTTTATCAGCTTATAAACATGTGGTAGAAGCCTACAGGCCTTAGAATAACAGCAGAAACAAGACTGGGAAAGGAAACACTGAGATCTGGATGCTTTAGTAAAGACACCCAGCGGCACAGCACATTGTGTAACCTCGGAGCTTTTCCCACTCCTCATCTGTTCAAAACACTATTAAATATTCTTAAACTTTGTAATTAATTTTTTTTTCATTCTTTATCAACCAATTATCCAGCCCTTACTCGAAGGACATTTAGGGCTGACAGCAAAAGCAACAAACAGTGGAATTTCCTGTGCCTCATCCAAAAGGGAGGTTTAAAGGTTAAAGAAGGTTACTCAAAAGGTAGCAAGTGTGCATAATTGGGGTAACTTTTCAGAAAGAAAAGATTGTGATCCATCATCTGACGGATCTTCTTCTGCAAATCCATTTCTAACACCTACAGCAGCAAGAATCCCTCACCAGGCTTGTGACAAGGACCTGAGCCATGAACCATTCCCAGGTTTATTGAGCCCAGGGCCATTTCTAGGCTACTTTGACCAAAGCATTTGAGATCAGCACTTAAGACAAGCTACCAAGAACTGTAAGAGGACATTCCAGTTGATCATGGCACTCCTACTTTCCCCTCTCCATCCTTCCTGGAAAACATGATAAATACATGAACGAAGCTGCCAAGACATGTCAGATCTGCATTTCCACCCCCATGCTGTGGATTAAGAAAAAACCAGGTCATTGACCATTCAGCATACTTGGAAAGTCTCTTGTGCACGGAGCAGACACCTTCAGATGTCTCCATCAGTGACGTTGTTTATAAGTGGACCAAACAGCTTGTTGGGCTAATCGCTCCTGGAGGGATTTAACTCCACTGAGAAAGTTTGAGCAGGGCCCAACTGTTCCAGAGCATTAGCTGCCACTCCTCCCCTTGATTTACACCACTCGTAAAATTTTATGGCCAGATTAGAATGAACTTCACTTGCACTGTGGTTTTATTAAAGATTTTTTTTATGCAGAATAAAAGCAAAAATCAATGCTGTAACTAATTACAGCTTTGACAGGGAAAGGGAAGTACCTCGAAAGAGGGGGACCCAAAAAGCACCAAAGGGTCTCCTTTTGGAGACCCTGCTTCAGACACCTAGGCCTGCAGTCTGTTAGGAGAGCAACAATAAAAAAGCTACAGTTTAGGGAAGGGTAATTTTGGATGGAAATGTGACTTTTTATGGTAAACAAGAGTGAGCATGAGGGAGTCGGGGTTCCAGTAAATGGGAGAAGGGAGTGCTTGGTTATCAGTCACTTTGTCTGGAATGTCTTTGAGTTATTTGACTGCTGAGCACGTTCTTATGGAGGGAAAAGTCTACTTTTGAAATAATTAGTTCCTTTGTAGAGATAATTTGGCCATATAGTGCATTTTTTGATAAATTACAGAGCTCCCTGGGCTACACTTTGCCTCACCAACTGTAAAGCTACAAACATAAATCCAATAGAAAAAAGACTTTTTTCCTTCCTTTCTTTCTACCAGTGAAATATAATGTCACTGAAAATGGCCTTTATATCTATACTATGAACACATGAAAAATTGCAGAAAGGAAGGAGAATAAATAAGCGTAGTAAAATATTTACCGTTCTAGACATCAGTAGCCAAGGGCAGATTGATGGAAAATGCTTAGTTGGGGCTGACAGCCTTTAAATGACCTCTTTCCAAGGGCCTGAATCTTGAAATTTCACATGCATGGGAGCTCCAGTGGGACGTGCAGGGATTTTGCCGTGTCAGGCGCTGGCCCATTGACAGCAGCAGGAATTACAGGTGTTCAGTTCCTCCCAGACGTGCAAAACACAGATGCTGGAAAGCAGCTCATCCCAAGGAGGCTCCAGCTGCCTCCCTTCATGCTGGATGAGAGCAGATCACATGCTACATTTCACTTCTGGCCAGGACTTACCTCCATTTATTGCTTTTTTTATGCTCAAAATTAATGTTTTCGGGCTGCAGAAGCACTTCCCAAGATGGATTTTTCCACCGAGAAAGGAGCCACAAGAGAAGGACCACTTCATATGGTCAAAGCGTGGGGCTTGGTAGATTTATTTTAAATTAAATAAGTTATTCCATGTGTCCTGGACACAAGCTCTCTATAAAGTAATTTGAAATCCAGGGAGAAAACCCCCGACAGTCCATTTTTTCAGTCCTCTGAGCTGAAATACCGACCCAGTAGTTCATCACCTGGCAAATAAACCTGCCAGCTCCAAACTTTATTAATCATTTTCTGTACCCTGCTTGAACTTTTCCAAACTGAACTCAGGGGTGCTCTAATTCTCCATCCACTGGTACCAAAAGAAACAAGGAAAGAGGACAAGAGGAGGGCGATGAAGGCTACGTCATCCTCCTCTGCCTCCTCCACTGCAGGAACATGAACTTCAGAGCCCAAAATTTGGGGGAAAAACCCACCCTTTTTCCCCACAACATCCCCAGTTCATAGCCCAGTTTCTGCAAGTAGGAAACAGTCACACCAATACCTTTCTTGCTGGGATGCTTTTTTAATTTTTGGCCTGGACAGGGAACTTTTTTTACAGCAATTTCTCAAACTATCCTTCCAGAGTATTAACTAACATTTTTTCTTGTTATCTATATTCTCTGACACCTTCAAAGACTTTGCTTGATGATGTGCCTGTATTCCTCCTTTTAAATGTTAATGTTTTAGTCTTCAAGAAATAAAAGAAAGGGAAAGAGATGACAAGAACTCCACAGAAAAAAAGGAACAGATGTTCCTGAGATCATAGCAAAACAAGCCACATACTTAGTAGGACCAAACTGTGATGTATAACATAGTTATTTTTCTAACCTTTCTAAAATTACCTATTTGACTGATTTCTTATGTGTAAAAAGAGGCATAAGGCCTTCCCTCCTGTCAAAGTACCATTGTCTCAAGTAATTTAGAAGCTCCCTGTTTCGGCACATGGAGACCACGAGTGCACAGACAGATTTAAGACATCTTTGAGTTTGTGCAAGACTTGCAAGAATGTGGTTCTTAATACCACTGTAACTAGAGAAGTGTTTATAGAAGTCCAGTTAAAATCCAAAGCTCTCAATCAAGGACTACCCGAAAAGAAATGCAACTGTAAGTCAGCTTGGCACAGACAGAGATGGTTTGGGGTGGAAGGAGGGGCACAAGTGTTGTGGTCCAGCTCACAGGCAGAACAGAACAGAGACAAGGTTATAAATCAGGGAGTGGGAATCTCTCCATCCCACTGCACAACTGCTGGAGAGACTGATAAAATCAACGTGTTTAATCATATCAGGCTGTTTCTTGCATCATCTCACCTGTCCAGTGATGCATCCCAAGCTGGAACATGCAGTCTCTGCCGTGGTATATGCAGGTGGAATAATTTCATATTCATGCACTTATTCTGCATAAAATGCTGTTGTAGCAATAAGTGTAGGAACTATTAAAAAGTAAAAAGTCTTCTTTTAATTCTAATAAAATCTCCTCCAGTGTCAACCTAAACAGAGATTATATATATATATATCTGCACACAGATTTCATCATTTTCTTAAATGGAGTGGCATTATAACTTAAATGGCATTATAAGGCATCTTTCCTTAATTTCTCTTCTCCAGATCTTTCACCTAACTATTTTTTGACATGTTTTAAGTATGTTTAATTTTCAGTACTTAATGGCAAGATGCATCTGGGTAGGGAACACACTGCAGGCTACCTTGGGCCAGCAGCTCTCAGTGACTAACGTGGGTGCTGGGATTATTATGGCATCTACAATGAATGATGAGAAATTCAGATCCTTTCTAAATTGGACTCCCAGACCCTGGCTTCCCTTCAGACAAGAGGAAAACGTGTCTATACCACTTATTTCATTGACCATTAGTGCTATTCCTAGAGGACACCTCATTTAGATGTGCTTTCTGCTGCTTCTTCCACTTCATCCCTTATACAAGACTATCAAATCAATGGAGTTTCCTGCAGTAGCTTTTCCCCACATTTTAATGACTACAACAATGAGAGAATTCAGAAAGATACAGATTTTATTTCAAAAACAAACCTGAAAGAACAGAAGAGGTGCTAAGTTGGGTCAGAGATCCACACAGCCTGGGGTCCTGGGCTTTATGGTGGGGAGCAGCTGCAGTTTGGGAGCAGCTGCAGTTTAGGAACAACACCAAGGGACAGAGCGTGGGGTGATCCCTCCCAGAGCACTCCTCCTGCAATCAGCTGCTCAGAGCTCTCCTTTAAACTGCCTCCAGACCACCATGGTTAGCAACCATTAAGAACTGCTCTAATAAAAATATATCTCATTTCTCTCCAAATCCTTTTATACCCCCGACCTCCACGGCATCCGGTGACGAGTTCCGCACTCAAACCAGTGCGTTTTGCAGAGAATAATACTTTTTTGGAAAGCTGCTGCTTGCTAACATTGCTGGGACAAGCTTGTAGATGATCATGGGGGAGAGAGGCATCAGTGGCAGGGTGAGGTCCTTAAGTTTTGGGACCAAGCTGCAAATTCGGAACCAGCTGGGCGGCCTCGTCCCTGTAAGAAGAGCAGCGACGCTGAGTTGGCGTCTCGTGGCAAAGAGGAAGAACCAGACACCCACCCTTTCATTTCTAACATGGTTTTGATTTGGAAGCAGATATGAGATGGGAACTTTGTCAGCATTGCCAAATTAAACCTTCCTGGGGCGGATTCAGAAACATCCAGGACTGTCTGGGCTTGCAGAACGTGCCCTGTTTGGGTTTTATCAGAGACTTTCTGTGCTGGGTCATTTCCTCCCCCCGTGCAGGTTTGGACAGTGAGCAAAGGGAGGGGAGCAGGTACCTGGCAGCAACTTCACATTCTAGTTCAACCAGGGGGTGTTTGGCAGTTCAGTGGCCTGTTTTATGTGCTTTATGCATTTCTGGTTTTCAGAAGCAGTTGAGCTCTCGATCTGCTGAAAGCCATCTATGGCCTTTCCTCTGACAGCCAAGGATTTGTGTTTATTTTAAAAAGCAAAATAAATGTAAACAACAAAATTTGCCTTTTTTTTCATGAGAGAAAAGACTCCATAGAGAAAAAGACTCCAGTAAAAGACTGTGACAATCATGGGGCAGAATAACGCAGTGTCCAAAATGGATCATCCAACTCATAAACCTATATGGACACCTATATAAGATCCTACACAAACCTTTATAACAAACAACTGAACAAGTGCCCATGGTTTGGTTTCAAGTATGCAGTGCTTGCACAATCATTCCTTTTATAAAATATGGAGTGTTTGTCAATTTAATAAACATATTAAGCACTAAAGGAATGATATTTTGTCACATCAGGTAAAAAATCTGCGCATTTATGCTTCAAATATCTATGGAGCCACAGAGGTCGATATAGGAGAATGGGAGTTCTTTACCTCTTCTTGCTTGTCATTATTTTACCTGTAATAAAATTCAACCAAGCCCCAGCCTTGTGTTGACCCATCCAGTCGGAAATCTGCAATGCACTCATGGAAAACGCCACTTCCCACCAGGCCATTGAACACCACGGGGCAGGTCTGCTTATCCAGCACTGCAGAGACAGCAAAGTCCTTGCCACCTTGGATAAGAGCAAAAAGGGAAGAATGTCTTCAACCTTCAGCAGTATTTTACCTCCAAAAATCCCAATGTCTATTATTTTTGTGTGCTGTTTCTTTTTAAAGAGTAATTGTTCTTCTGCTGCTTTGTAAATTAAGTAAAACCTTTGATCAACCATATTTCCAGCTGAATCCACCTCATAACATTTGTTTTGACATCCAAAATTGAAAATCACATAACTGATGTGGACTAGCACATAAGTAACAGTCAGCACAAAGAATCTGTAACTCTCCCTCTGGTTCAGATGCCTGGGATCCTGATCCTGTAGTGGGCACACAGTTCTACCCATGACACACCACACTTATAACTTAACTTTAGCACAGGAATGCCCATGGTAGGAGATTGAAAGTGGATGATCTCTAAGGCCCCTTCCAACCCAAACCATTCCATGGGTTTATGATTCTACATAAATTTTTTAAGGTGCAAGACGATGCATTCAGCTCTTGAATTTGCCCCCAGGATCACATGGAATTTCACTGAATAGTCTTTCCTCCACTAAGTTAACTTCATCCCAAAAAGCTGAAGGCAGATGGACCACATTTAGCTTACCAGCAGTAAAACTGACTCCATACTCATCCTGGATAACACCATCCTCAGCCATCTCAGCCAGAGAGGCGTTGGACCACTCAATGCCAGCCTTCCTCCCATCAGGGAAAAACACATAACCTACAGTGAGGCTGAGGGGGAGAGAAATGGAGCAGATTTAAAGTTCAACAAAAACTCAAATGCACCAGCATGAAGGCTGAGAGAATTGGGATTGTTCAGCCTGGAGAACAGAAGGCTCTGGGGAGACCTTAAAGACCCTTACAGTGCCTAAAGGGGCTCCAAGAGAGCTGGAGAGGGACTTTGGACAAGGGCCTGGAGGAACAGGACAAGGGGGAATGGCTTCCCACTGCCAGAGTGGCAGATTTAGATGAGATATTGGGAAGAAATTCTGCCCTGTGAGGGTGGTGAGGCCCTGGCACAGGTTGCCCAGAGAAGCTGTGGCTGCCCCATCCCTGGAAGTGTTCAAGGCCAGGTTGGATGGGGTTTGGAGCAACCTTGGTCCCAAGGCAATGAACACTGGTCTTTAATCTTCTGGATGCACAGAGCACCAGTCAGCAAGGTGGGGCTCCCTGTGGAATGCCCCACTACAGTTGGACACACCCTCTTAAACACCTGGAAAGTGCTCAGCTGGTGCCTCTAAATTATCTTGACACTTATACAGGCAGCTGCATCAGCCCAACAGTAATTGAGTGGAAAGGAAGCAAGGGAAGGTAAAAGCTGTCCTTATGACTAACTGCAAATGAAAAACTGGGTGAAGGGAGTAGGGAGCAAGAGGGTATGGATGGAAATTGGGCTGTACAGGTTCAAAGCAAGGATGTGCCTAGAGATATCCTGCAGAGCAGCTTTGATCACCTTTAAGACATCTGTTTTTAGCAACATAAACTTCCTTGGCTACTTACTTAGTTGTGGTAGCTGGAATATTAATAACTGTTAAATGTGCTGCAGTCCCATCCTGCAAGAGAGAAACAAAGGAAAAGCAGTCAAATTTCTGCAGACTCGTTTCTGTGGGTTATTCACTGGTTTGACCAAGAAGACATTGGATATAACTCAGGTTCTGCAATGTGCTATGTCTTCATACTTTAACATCCTCTTCCTCTCAGTACATTTTCCATGAATGTCTGGCTGCAAATGAGAGCACAAGAACATAAACCAAAAACATTAAGGATAAATTGAGGACATTAAGGACAACAAAAAGTCCATAGCAAGTGGATATAAGAGGGGGGAAACAATACCTGCAAAGATGTACAAAACTGATGGGTCCCTCTTTGACCAGACACCTCTTCTAACCTATATTCTGTGCCCAAGAGCAGGGTACAGAAAAATGTTAAATAAGAAGGAGCTAGAATTTTGTGGTCTTATTAATTTCTTCTCTGCCTTTCAGTCTGAATCCCTTCATGCTCCACTTGGGCTGCTCTGAGGAAGATTTAAGCCTACTCTGTGATGCTATAAATGTACAGACACTTGGGGTATGAGGACTCCAAACTTCAAACAGCAGTAAACTTCTTAGCAAAGTCAGATGGCTTTTAATTAGGAGTAGAGCAGCCACAGTTATTTGAGTCCTGAATAGCTATGACAAAAAGGGAGAGGTTGCTACCTGATTATACACATTGTGGTACTGTAGCACAGGTTTATTAAAAGGTACACAGGCACATGTTAAATCACAACACCTGCACATAGGTGGGATTTTTCAAGCTGTGCTTTTGTGCCGGCCAGCACATATCCAGGAAAAGAACTTTTATTCTGAATTCAGTCTTAACTCCCGTAATGCTGGCTATAATGAGAGTTTAGAATTCTTTATGCCTGAGCTGGCAGAGGAAATGCCTTTTCAGGAGCATCTGGTGGGGTTGGCTGGCAGCTTGCAGGGCCAGCCCTCAGCAGTTCCCCGGGGCTGTGCTGTCCCAGCAGCCCTGACTCTCCTCCAGCCACAAGGGCAAAGAGAGAATTAGAGCTCAGCACAGGCCAAAATATTTCCTGAGTGCTGTCACGAAGGCTTAGGATTCTTCAAACACCTCAGGCTCCCAATTAGTGTGAATCATCACTGCAGTGACTCCACTGAGTGTGCTGGGTACTTGCAGCAGCTGAGAATCTCTCCTGTAAAGCTGCCCATTTAATTTTTCTTTAAAAAAAAAAAACAAAACAGTTACAAGTCACCAAAACAACTTTTGGTTCAACAGTGTTGTAAAATCTCAGCTTTTACACACACAGCTCTGCTTTTGAGAGCTGCTCCCAATACTGGTATGTGCTGATGATGGCACTGGTGAGCACTTCTGATTGCACACTGTGGATGCTCCCAACACCTTATTTCTGGATATTAAATATGCCTGACAAGCTCAGAAACAATTTCCTGGTTAAGTAGCACATTGTTAATATGTTAATACCTACTTCAAAGTGTGCCAAAATCATGACATAACGGTAAATCTCAGCCCAGTTCCTGATACCTGCAAAAAAAGAACAAAATCACCCAACCTCAAGTTCACCATTGCTGGAAAATGTGAACTAACAGTACTTGACTTGTCATTAACTTTGGATAAAGAAATAGCCGGTATTTGACAAGCTTGTAAGCATATGCATGTCCCCAAAATATTAATGGTATTTCCCCTGAAATATCTTAACTTCATGCCCAGCCATGGAAATGGTTATTTTTAAAGATAATCTTTAGTCCCAGTGCCCTGGCAGTACCAGCTATAGTGAAGGTATTCCCAAGAGTGGGAATTCTTTCTGGTGCTGTTACCATAAGAGTGGCTCCGAACCCCTTTGAGGGAAAGTTCAATTTTCTCACGATTTTCTATTTCAATTTCTCCCACGGACTGGCCCCACTGCTCGTGTCGGGAATGTTGTTCCCTTTGTCTGGAAGAAAGAAAAGACAGAACCAGCACGGGCAACATCATCAAGTCTCCTCAAGAAGCCTGAATATTAATCTGATGGATTTATATCCCACAATGAAGGAGATTTCAGAGCATCTGGACCATGGCCATGCCAGATTTAATAGATTATAAAAAATGCTGGGCTGCCAAAAGTTTGCTGCTTAGAAATCAGCAGGTATCACCAAAGACCACACACTACTGCTATACAGATCTTTTTCTTCTATTTAGACAACACACTCATATTTTCTTCTCATTTTTTTCAGTTTTCCAAAGCTTGTATAGTAATTAAAACACCCAATTCTGCTCTTCTTTCACATGATTATATTCGATCCTTTGCTTAATTTTACCTGGATCATTGGCTTTGGAAGCTGCCTAAATCAATGAAAAAAGACACAATAAGAAATATTCCTAAAGCTTAAGGTTTTATAGACCAAAAGTGTGGACAGGTCTGTTCATCCACATTTTAGGAAGACCCTGTCTCTGTGCAGGACCCTCCTTAGAACCTGCCAGGTCTGGTGTGGTACTGAAACCAGGAGACACCTGACAGGAGTCACGTCCTTCACTAGAGCACTTCAAATGAAACCCACCTTCTAAAATCAAATATAACACATGATAGAAACTGAGGAGATCTGTAGAAAAATTACTATTAACCCCAGAAGACATCAATCTTGCCTCTCACTTTTTGACCCTCTGGAAGAACTGGATGGTCCAGGGTTCCTGGGCGAAAGCTCGTGCAAATGTGCTGGGGTGACTGTCAACATTAAAGTTAAAAACTTCTGTGAAGTTCTCCCAACTAGGAAAAGAGAAGAAAAAGTAAAAGACATTATTAGCTTTCAGCTCATACCATGCCAAGTTGTGCACTTGTTACTCTGACAGTGGTAATCTTAATATTTTATTGGAAAATACTGATTTTTGCCATTTTAAAAGAACCATGAACCCATTGTACATCCCAAAGCAAAGGTGAAACACTTACTGCAAAGAGAATTTAACTGGTACAAGTTCACCTTCCTCTTCACTCCACTGCTGTCTGTAGGGTCCTTTCCTGTAAGGAAAAGCACCATAATTTTATATCACTCCTAAACAAACAACAAAATGTTTCTTACATGTTTGGAAATGGATGGAATAGGAGACAGTGCAGAAGAATTACATTATTGTGTGCTAAGGTAGAACCGTAATACTATATATTAGCAGATATATTTTCATTCCTTAAAAATCAATGTGTGTTAGTTACCAAATGGCTTTTGGTTCAAGTTGGTTAAATATAATTCCAGACAGTGCTGAAAAAGCCTCGGTCTCAAGTGTAGATAAATGGAACTAGAGAATGCTGCAATACCTGAGCAATCCATCAAAGCTTATTTTCCAGCACATTTGGGGCTCCAAGTATTCAATAGTGAGCCCTCCTCCACTCCAGATCTCTTCAGACTCATCAGGCACCATCATGTTGGGATGTTGTGGGTGCTAAAAAGAGGAAACATTTCAGGCAAACATTTGCTTAATTCAGTTGTGAGGCTGCACCGTGGGAGAATTCCTGCTCTGAGGGTCCTCTGTGGTTGAACTGGCCTTTCAGTTCTATTGCTGTCTGGTAATCAGGTTATTAGAGAGGGAAATTTGCACCTAAAACACCTGAGATATAACACGTTATTATTTCAGATAATACAAGTTGTGTGAAGGGAGGTCATGAGCTCATGCTCCTTACACTGTCAAGATTACAGCCAAGTCACGCAGAGCTTTGGGGCTAAATTTATTTTTAGTCTCAATTTGATGAAACTCTGAAGTGATTCAGTGCATGAAAGCTCCCCAAACTCTACATCTGCTCTTTGAAAAATATGCCTTGTTCCCTAAAGTTGCCACCTGTCTAAAAGACAGTTTATGCCTCTTTGCTGTAGAGAAGGATCTAAGAAGGTTCAGAACTTGTCTGGCAGTTCTGAGGAACAAGGCCGCAAAGGATCTTGTTATACTAAATATTACTAAAAAACCAAAATAATCAATCTTCTCTTTTATTTTTCTATATTCTGTAAATGGGATTTCTCCTGCCTTTTCTGGTCTTGGCTACTTAGCAAAACAAATTTGTGAACAGAGATAGTTGAGTGCAAAGGGATTTATGTCAGACCTTCTCTTCTTCACTGTGTAGTCACTATTAACAAAAAAAGCAAAGCCACAGGGAGTTTTCTTTTCAGCAAGAAAACTCCCTAAAAACATTCTCTTCTCTTTTAAAGAGCCAATTTCACAATGGTTTTTATAGCATTCACTCATCAAAAAAGGGGAAAAAAATCAACCATGGCCCTACAATGTAATTAATTAACCGTGTGCTGTGCCTTATGGGAAAGACTGGAGGCTCTAATTCTTCCTGGGAGAATTACCAAGCTATTTTTAAAGAAAATATGCCGGGTTTTGCACATTATGGGAAAAAGCGAATGAGTGTCAGATCCTACCAGGAAAACAAAACAAGACATAATCATAACTCTGGCCAGTTCTACCACTGCCTTCAGACACAGCACCGGTGTCTTACTGGTGGGATGTTAAGGGGGTGAAGACATAGAGAACATTCATTTTTGCTCGGGATCCTACCAGGGGTTCAAGGCAGGAGTTAAGCATCTCTCCTGGATGTCACCCCACAGCCACCACTTACTTCAAACTCCCCTATTCCCTCCACCCTCAGGAAGAGCCACATCTCACACATCCCCGCAGGACGTTTGGCAAGGCGAGCAATCACAAAGGTCTTGTTGGTCTCTGCAAAGCCAGTGAAGTACACGGAATCCAGAGCCTGGGGAAAGGGAAATGGATTTCAGTTCCTGCTGGAGGCAGGAAAGGGAGGGGAAAAGGTCAGTAATTCTTTTTTTTTTTCCCATAGACTTCTTAGGAATAAAATTTTACTTTCGCTTTTATATTTCATAGCAGGAACCCCAGCAAACAGACAGAGTTTTGCAAGCAGCAGTGAAACCTCAGTCATAAGACAGGACAGCTTAAAAATGACTCAGATCCACAACATTCAGACAATCTGGTGTGCAATGATCACATCATTCATTGCCACAAAAGCATTTTTCCTTTCTTTTTTGCCCATCTCATCAAAGCAAATATAGAAAGCAGAGAGGGAGCAGATGAGAAGCAGTTTTAGAGAGGGGACATAATTATTGCACGACAGCCATGGACGAGGTGAAATATTATCCTGAATTAAGATGATTATTTTGTAACAAGAAGCTCCTTTGAGCAAAATCCTTATAAAATGTGTCCTCGCAAAGGATGTTTGTCAGGATGAAATTCAGCCACGAAGACGCTGTTTCCCCATCTAGCTCCAAATTGTGTGTGGGACAACTTACATATAGGGGAAACAGAACTAAAAAGGAAAAAGGATAGGAAAGAAATGTAAGAAAGTAACTAGGAAATGTTGGACTTCAACATAATTAGAGGTTGGGCTGGTGCAGGGCAAATCTTAAAACTCCAGGAACAGAAGTCCACAAGTTCAAATTCTGATGTGTGTTTTCACATATTTGTAGAGAAGTCGCTCAAAGTAAAGTTCTAAAAGCTGGAATGTGGAAATTTAAATTTCTGTATGCATTTTGGGGTGTGGATTAAGTTCTCCTCCTAAAAAAGTAGCCATTGTAAAGTCCTCAAAAATACTAAAATCAGATTATTATGCATAGAGGTAAGGAGGGATTTGGAGGGCACAGAGTCCAGAAATACACACCGAGAAAGTCTCCAGTGCAAAAAATTCAGAGACACCATTCCTGGAAGCATTTTCCAGATCTGTTTTTAGGCCTCTCTTGGAAGTATTACTCCAGTGTTCCTGCTTGGAAGAGCACAGAGGAAAGCACAGACCCCTTGGCTCTATCTCAAACCACCCTGGATGTCAGTTTGATTTGGAAGATGGTATCACTCCTGCCCAATCAAATCTGAGAGACTGGCAAAACATTTCAAACGCTCCAAGCAGCAGTTTAATTAGCAGAAAGGAAAAGCTGGAGAAAACAGTTTCCTCTTTCTTAAAGGCCAAGCAGAAGCCTTAATGCACTCCAGGAAATGTTAGCCAGAAGTTGATTTTTCACAGAAATTACTCAGGATCCAAAATCTCAGCTGGCATTTGCAAGCTGAATCTTGACGAGGCAAAGAAAAGCGAGGGCAATCCTGTCTCATGAGCCTTTCTGCTTCCCCCTCTCACCAAATAACACAGCAAAGCCCACGTAAATCTCCCTTTTAGGCACTGGGAGTATTTTGGCAGGGTGCTCCATGGACACAGGCAAGGTACAGGTTGTAGATAGAGGGTTTTTTATTTATTAAGCAGACAAGTGCACCTGCAAAATTAGATTCAATTCACTGAATGTGCTAAATTAAAATGCTTCTGAGTCCCATAGTGCATCTGCTTTTTCCCATGGACACCAACTGGACTGACTAGAGGTGATCCCTCTTCCTGCAAGAGTCAGTTAAGGTGACATCCCCCACCCTCCCTTGGATGTGTTGACTGGGGGGGAAAGGATGTGGGTCCCGAGGCTTCAGGGGTTGGGTTGTGAGGGATGCCAGGAATGGGGATACCTGAGGGATGAGGGGTGTCAAGGGTGGGATGCAGGGGATGCAGAGGGGCGCAGATGGAGGTAGCCTGGGTCTAGGGAAGTATGGGTCCAAGTATGGGTGTTATGGGATAACGTGGGTTCCAGAGAATGGAAGTTCCAAGACACGGGGAACATGGGGATGCTGGGGATGGGGTGCCAGCAGAGGGGTGCCAGGGCTGCAAGGACATAAGGATGCTAGGAATGGGAGAGACAGAAGTGCCAGGGAGTGGGAATGGAGCGCCGCAGAAGGAGCTCCCGGGGAAGGGGGTCTCAGCATCGGGGGGTGCCAGGACACTCACATGCGGGTCGGGGCGCAGCGGGCGCGGCCGGCGCGGCTCGGCGGTGCCTCCTGCGGCCGCCCGCTGCCTCCAGGCGCCGTGGCAGAGCAGGAGGCAGCCCAGGGCCCAGCGCTTCAGCGGGGACCAGGCGCCGGGGGCGGTCGCTCGCCGGGCCCCGAGCAGCGCCAGCAGCGCCGCGGCCACGAGCGCCAGGACCGCCGGCAGCGCCGGCATCGCCGGGAGGCACCGCGGGCGCGGCGGCACCGGGAGCGGCGCGGGATGAGCAGCGGGCCGGGATGAGGAACGGTGCGGGACGAGCAGCGGTGCTGGCTCTGCCTCCGGCTCCGACCCCGGCTCCGGCCGCCCCCAAACCCCGCCTCAACCGGGGCCGCTCAACGCCGTGTCCCGGGATGGCTCATTTCCGCGAGGGGCTTGTCCCGACCGCTGAGCTCACCCCGGGAAGTTGCATTTGCTCCTTTTATTTATTTACTATGCACTCCAAGGGAAATTCAGGCAGAGACGCGGCCGAGTTTCTAGGAAACTCTCCGGGATAAGTGCTGGGGTGCAGATTCTGGGATCTCTTGCCCGAGGATGAAGGCTGTGGGTGTTCCCAACTCTTTTAAACTGAAGGAGAGTCAGTTTAAGATTAGATAGATGAAATAAGTTTTTTACACGGAGGGTGGTAAAACACTGGCACTGGCTGCCCCATCCCTGCAACATTCAAGGCTGGGTTGGATGCGGCTCTGAGCAACCTGGTCTAGTTGAAGATGCCTGTGGCAGAGGGGAGTTGGACTAGATAACCTTTAAAAGGACCATTCCAGCTCAAACTACTCTGATTCTGTGATTTCTGATCCTGTTTTATTAGGCTCTCAGTGTAAGTGGGTTCTTCACTCGCTCCCACTGGTGGCTCCTGCCAACAGGCAGGGAAAAGACTCAGCAGTCCATTTCATCTAAGGCACCAAAAAACCCCCCTACCCACAGCAGGCACTCCTTCAGTGACTCTTGTAGGTATCATTTCTAGAAGCTATATTTTGGCTGACTGCACAAGAGTTGTTTGTATTCCTTTTGCATCAACCAAGCATTTAGTCTCATTTCCCTATACTAAAACAAACCCAACCTCTCAGGAGAATTTGAAGTGCAGCTGATCTCACTTTAGAGAAAGCTGGCGCTCTCAGAACCCATGCTTTCTTTGTCTTCTGAGTGTTTTGTCTCCCTATTAGCTCTACAGACTTCTCAGCAGACTCCCTGTTACTTGAAAAAGCGTTTATTGTACATTTTTATGCTTTGTTTCAATTGTCCCTCAGTTTGGTTTTATAACAACCTCTGCTGTGGTTTGTGTTTAACGGATCAGTGCTTATGGTTCTTTCGATTTTCTTCTCTGAATGTAACTTGTTTTTAACAACTTCCTGAGCTCTGCTGCTCCTTTTTGCGCTTTTTCTAGTCTTTCCTGATACTGATGTGCACTTTGGCTGCCTTGGTGATCATGTTTACATTGTTTCTTCAAAAGCTTTTAGCATCTTAGGAGTTCCTTTTACCTTCTTAAAAGGTTTCCTCAGTTTTACACAGTTCCCCTTTTCTGAGACCAAGCACAACTGTTCTGTATTTCTTTATTGCTGCCCATGGACCACAGCAACTCAAAAGGAGAAGGGCAGAAGGAACCAGAGATTCAGACAATAAGATTCAGAAATTAATTTCTGTAAATCACCATTGCTTCAGTTAATATCAAAGGGGTACATCTTAAAGTTAACCACATAGGCAGAGAGCCAGAGAGAAAATAAGGTTATTTTCTTACTTCAGACTGTGTTGTGGAGGGATTGAAAATGGTCTAAAAATAGGAGATGTGTCACAATGTTATCACCCTGCACCTGCAGCCCTGCAGATGTGGTTCGGTTCAGAGAAAGGCTGCAATGGGAATGGATTATGAAAAACAGCTTTTCTTTTTAGCTAGAATTAGTTAGAATTTAAACACATTATTCACACAAAGCAGGATTCAATGGGGAAATATCTACACAAATGACAAACCTTTGGGACTTTACAAACATGCACATAATTAAACCCTCAGCATCTACAGTCTGCCTGAGATGGAAAGGGCTAAAACAAATGACAGATTCCTCTAAACTCATCCTTTTTTTCCCATTGCAGCCCCTGAGCAGCTTTGCTGCCTTTTGCCAAACTATTGGGAGTCCTTACACAAATCATTTGAATTTCAGTATTTGCATTTCTGAGGGGAGGATAAATGAGGCATGAATATTTCATATGTTCCTCTGATATGTGAAGCATTCCAAAACTCCCAGAGTCTATCCAACTCACGTGAAGGCATTGTGTGTGTCTCTATGGAA
Organism: Neopelma chrysocephalum; assembly: GCF_003984885.1. Lineage (NCBI taxonomy): Eukaryota > Metazoa > Chordata > Aves > Passeriformes > Pipridae > Neopelma > Neopelma chrysocephalum. The sequence goes on from NW_020897727.1 coordinate 7,792,544, forward strand.
TCTGGAACAGAGATAAGCTCCGTTCCTTCCTAAGAGGACAGGAAGCATGGAAACAATTTGTTTTGTGCAGCAGTTATGTTTCAACATTTGTTAGGTAATTTGTTTGAGGACCTGAAGTTATCTCTGGCAAACAATTTATCTTGGCAATATTGTTTGAGGTGGGAATGGGTTCCAAAACACCAGGACTTGCAGAAGAACCAAAGTCCTGACATGTTTGGGAATGTTTTTAGCATGGCAATACCAATGCTGTGTGTCTTAGAACAAGTCTAAGAGCTGCTGAACAGCTTAGCAAAAGCATGGGGAGGAAAATACTCAACTGGTTTGTTTGTTTTTGAGATCAGGAGGAAATGAGGAACCTATAACTGATGCACAGTACTAAAACACAAAGAAAAAGCAAACTGAATGCAAGAATTTCAGGTTAGCATAAATTTGCTGCCTTGCTCCTGAGCATCTGCAATATTGACCATCAAACTTCTCATTGCACAGTGAACACTTTAAACAGCACTGCCTCTTTTAAATCCAGCAGCCTGGCACAGGAAATGGGTATATTAGGACTATATTCCAGAAGAAAAAAACACCTTGTCACCCTCAGAAATCAAGGGCCTGCAAAATCAGATTAGCTCCAAGGTCCAAACTGATTCTCAAGGTCTTTGCAGTGCAGTGAGCACTGACTGTATTTGCTGTGCAAAGCTGTCACGTCTCTCAAGAAGTGTTTGAGCAGAAATTAGAGCCAAGAGAAAAAAAATGCATCATGGCCTGGATTTTCAGAACGACATCCAGAAATAACAGCTGGACTCACATCTGTAGCACAAGCCGCAGTTGTGCATGTACTTCAGGAAAGCTCAGGTCTGGGAGAGAATTTCCTTGTTTCAGTCTGTATCTAAGTTATATGTCATTATATTGATGTTTCTTTAAAAAATTGCCAAATAACCACCTTGTCTATACACCATATCTCCCTGCATTGGCACCTGGAGGTACTGTTTGCCAGTGTCACACGGGGAGGATGACAAACACTCCTTAGGCTGCCCCGGGGCTGCAGAAACAAGCGATGCACCACACAGTGGCCGAAGGCAGAACTTACATTGAGGAGAGGAGTTCTTAAACATCAGTTCCACCGAAACTGACTGCAAAACTTCCGCTGAATTAGCAGCTCTCACTGATGGAGCAGGTGTGGGAACTGCTGACAACAGGCACAGTCCTGCCATGGAGTCATAGAATTGTTTAGGTTGGAAAAGCCCTCTGAGATCATCAAGTCCAGCCGTTCTCCCAGCACTGCCAAGGCCACCACTAACCACGTCCCCCAATGCCACATCTACATGGCTTTTAAATCCCTCCACCACTGCCCCAGGCAGCCTGTGCCAGGGCTTGGCAACCCCTTCAGTGAAGAAATTTTCCCAATATCCAACCTAAAGCTTCCCTGGTGCAACTGGAGTCTGTTTCTTCTTTTCCTATCACTTGTTACTTATGAGAAAAGACCAATCCCCACCTGGCTCCCCCCTCCTGTCAGGGAACTGCAGAGAGTGAGAAGGTCCCCCCGAGCCTCCTTTTCTCCAGGCTGAGCCCCCCCAGCTCCCTCAGCTGCTCCTGGTGCTCCAGACCCTTCCCCAGCTCCATTCCCTTCCCTGGACACACTCCAGAACCTCAACAGTGTTGCTGACACTGCTAAAAAAAAAAAGACAGCACAGTACCTAACTTTTTTTGTAAATCCTGGGTAATTGTAGTATTTCAGCCACTATAATATAATATAATGTAATATAATGCAATATAGTGCAATGTAATGTGATATAATATAATATTCATTTTTATTCCTCGATAAATGACATATTAGTTACATTAAGGAAAACACAGAGAGAAAAGGAAGTTTTAGAAAAAGATCAGCTCTTATGATTTTGAGTCTATAGATGTTGAGATATGTTTGAATAGCAGAGACATTGGCATTGAGTGATTTTTGTTAGTATGTGAAACCCAGCTGCTGGGAAATAGAAGACTACACATAAACCCAAGCTTTTCTGAAGTCCTCGGTATTTCAGCACAGAAGCAGAGACAAACACAGGCACATGAGCAGCTGGATTTTGTTGCACTTACCAGCACACACCAGCCCTTATGCACTGGCTGCCCGTGTCCCACTAGGTGGTGGTCATGCTACAAGCAAAAAACCATGTAGAAATGTGCCTGAGTTGTCATCATTTCTGTTTGTCATCCCTCAGCTTTTTTATGTGTATAAAAATACCCTCAACTCACACACTGCAGGATTTGCTATTTTGCATCTAATTTTTAAAGCTACTGGGTATATATTTTTCCTAATATGCAGTGGAAGATTCTGAATCAGTGTCATGTAGTATTATTTCCATATAAAACTATTTAACTACTGATGGTGAAGCCTGGATTGACCAAAGTTAGTGAACAACTGCTGAATATGCTCTTGAATTAGGTACCAAATCACCTTCCTGAGACTCATTAAAGTAGAATTGTAGAATCACAGAATGGTTTTGTTTGGAAGGGACCTTAAAGCTCATCTCATTCCAAACCCCTGCCATGGGCAGGGACACCTTCCACTAGACCAGGTTGCTCCAAGCCCTGTCCAACCCGTCCAGGGACGAGGTTTCCATCCCTGTAATAAGGTAATGAGGGACTGTAATGAAATATGACTACGAAAATATGTGTAGACATAAAGCAAAAACCCTTCATAGAGGAACTGAAGTAAAACCCACTGCATCTGTGTTCAGTTATGGCAGGGGCAGGTAGAGGTGTTGTTGCTGGGGATGGAGATTCCAAAGGGATGCAGGCAGGGCTGTGACCAGCACCTCCTCCCACAGGGAAGCAGTAACACCATGAGGAATCACTCAGCAGCCTACAAATCCAATTTTATTCTCAAACTGTGAGTGTGCCCATGGGAATCTCATGTGGTTTAATAAGACCAAGTGCTGGTGCTGCACCAGGGTCGGGGAATCCCTGGGATCAATCCAGGCTGGGGATGAACAGATGGAGAGCAGCCCTGAGAGGAAGGACCTGGGGGGGCTGGTGGGTGAGAGGCTGGACATGACCTAGCCCAGAAACCCCAAATCCTGGGCTGATCCCACAGTGTGGGCAGCAGGGGAGGGGGGATTTTGCTCTGCTTGGGTGAGGCCCCACCTGCAGAGCTGCCTCCAGCCCTGGGGAATATCAGAAGGATGTGGAGCTGTTGGAACGAGTCCAGAGGAGGCACCAAGATGATCAGAAGTATGGAGCAGCTCTGCTATGAGGAAAGGTTGAGTGAATTGGGATTTTTCAACTGGGAAAAGAGAAGCTGTGGGGCGATCAACCTAATTGTGGCCTTCCAGCACCTGAAGGGAGATGGAGACAGGAGAGGGACTTTGGACAAGGGCATGGAGAGACAGGAGAACGGCTTCACACTGGCAGAGGGTAAGTTTAGATGAGATATTTAGGAGGAAGCTCTCCCCTGTGAGGGTGTTGATGCCCTGGCACAGGTTGCCCAGAGAAGCTGTGGTCGCCCCATCCCTGGAAGGCCATGTTGGACGGGGCTTGGGAGCAACTTGGTCTGATGGAAGGCGTCCCTGCCCATGGCAGGGGGTGAAACTAGATGAGCTCTAAGGTCTCCTCGGACCCAAGCCATTCTGTGACTCTGCGATTCACACGTGGAGCTGTGACGCTCCCAGGGCCGCCCCGCACCCGGCGCTACCCTCAGGGCGGACGCCACAAGGGCGCGCCCGCCCCTCCCCTCCTCTCCCCTTCCCTCCGCGCCTGCGCAGGGGCCGCGCGCGCCCCTTCCGCCTCCCGCGGAAGCGCCGCCTCTCCCCTCCCGCTTCCGGGCTCCGAGGGCTCCGCGGGCGCGGTGGCGGCGGGCGCGGGGCTCCAGCGGCGGGGGCGCGGCCCCAGCGCCCCTCCGCGCCCAGGGAGCGGGGCCAGCGCCGCGGCTCCTCATGCTGCTGTTGCTGCCGCTGCTGAGGTAAATCCGCTCCCCTCCGTTCCCCGCGGCAGGCAGCGCGGTGGCCCCGCGAAGGGCGAGCGCGGAAGGTTACTGGGGATGAGCCGCCTTACGCCGGGCTGAGGGCTGGGCGCCCGCCCCGCTTCCCCGCCCTGCTGCTGTTTTGCTGTTTAGTGTCAGTTAGTGGGGTGGTTTGGGGTGTCTTGCCGCTTTTTTTTTTATTTATTAAAATAATCTGTAACCAGCCCAGCGCCCGGACGTGTCCCTGAGCCCCAGCGCGGAGTCTCAGGGAAGCGGGAAGGGGAGGGAGCAGCTCCTCATTCCCCTCCCCACCTTCCCGGCCGTGCCCCGACTCTCGCTCCGGGGAGTTTCGCTGATTTACGCGGTGCTGGTTTTCCTGATTTCCAGGAGGGAAGGACGGCGCTTGCAGGAAGTGGGGATGCAAATAGCTCCTAAATGAGAGGGTAGGTTGGTGCAGCGCGGCGTGAGTGTGATCTGTGCCGTGAAAAAGAGAACATTGGCTGCTTTCTGTACTGAATTTCGATACTGAATATACACTTGTGTGGTGGTATCAGGATGCAGAATTGCAGTGATGTAACTGTTTGCTTTGCTGGAGACATAATTAGGTTGAAGTCGCCGTGACTGTTCACATTAACAGACTTAAATTAGACCTTTTGAAGTGGATGCTCTCCAACTTTGAACATTTACAGATAAAAAGGAGCTGCGCTGATTCATTAGGAGATGAAACTGATGTGAAATTTTAGCGGTTTGAGATTAGAGTTAAATAGCTGAAAGCTCTGTGGCTAAAAAGAATTGATAATACTTTTCGTCTGTCTGAAACTTCCTTGGTTTCTCTTTAACAGTATATTTTGTATCGTATGGATCTGATGGATTTCTTTTTTATGCCTTTTATGAGGACAGAGAACTCATAAGGGAAGTGAATTGATAGAATTCTGCAGCAGGTGAAAGGCTGAAGATGAGGAACATTGAGGAAATGTGAGACTTTATATGTGTTTGATATGAGAAATGACTGAAACAAAGGCTTTAACATTCCTTTAATCAATATTGAAAGTTGCTAGTGAAAAGAGCTCAACTTTGACCTCTAACATTATTTTTTGGAACCTGGAAGGAAGAATCGTGTGGATATAATAGCTGACATAAAAATGTGTTTGCCAGCTTGATATCCCAGTGCAGTGAGTATATGTGATACCTGAGCTGCCTTCAGTTGAGTGCGAGGGTGGAGCAGGTACAGGTGAAGGCAGAAATTGGAATTAAAAAATTATACTCGAAAGTAGAATGTGATTCATCCAATTGCTGTTGGCAAAGGAGTAAAACTTCCAGCTTTCACGTAACAATGCTGATATTGCTACAAGCATGTAGCTTTGTGGAGTCTAATCTGAATTTGAGCCCGTGGCCCTGTTCCAAAGGAGGTCGGATTCAAAGCCCAGCCATAGATTGTGTTCGTGTCCTTCTCAGGTGAAGGTTGTTCAATCCAGAAGTGTTCTGTCCTTGCTGTTGTACCTCAGTGAGCTCTTGGTGTATCAGATCGTGTCTTTCTTTGCCTGGCACCAAAGTCTTGTGAAAGATGTTTTCTTTGACTTTCACGCGGGGGGAAAAATGTGTTACTGAAAAAATGCCCTGCTGGACATTTCTGGTGTTACTTTGTGCTTATGGAAAAGTGACTTGATATCAAGAATCTATTGGTTTTATTTCTTATAGCAAAGCTGTCTAATACTTTGTATAAATATATGTTCTGAAGACATGCATAGGTTTTTTTTCTTTAATTGTTCATAACTTGCTTTACCCTGAATTCTCATTGCTGGTTTTTGAGGGTGATGCTGCTGGCATAAATCATAGATTGGTTTGGGTTGGAAGGGACCTTAAAGATCATCTCATTCCAACCCCTTTGTGGGAACATCTTCAACTAGATCAGGCTGCTCAGAGCTCCATCCAGCCTGGCCTTGGACACTTCCAGGCATGGGGCATCCACAACTTCTCTGAGCAATCTGTGCCAGGGCCTCCCCACCCTCACAGGGAAGAATTTATTATCTAAACTAAATTTCCTCTCTTTCAGTTTGAAAAAAGACATGAGTAATTAGATGACCAGCTTCCCAGTAAGACATTCATATTAATGTCTCAGTACTTCTATATACCCTTTTTCTGAGGTTATTTAGAAGCAGCACATCCCTTTCAAAGCTGAAAAGAAACAATTCCAGTGTTTCCCCATGGGCTGGCACTGGCTGTGTAATAAGAGACTGGCATAAGGAGAAACTTGACTGTACTTGCTGAAGATTCTGTTGAATGTGTTGCATGTAAACAGCATCACATTAATTCCATGTTCCCACTGTAAAGTGTCCCTGTATGCCTGCAGTAGAGCGGATATGGACCAGTACAAGGAAAGGACTACAAGGCATAAATGGGAAATTGAACAGATAAATACAGTACAAAATATATTAAATTAGAGCAAAAGCAACAAGGATTTAGAGAGATGATAAGCTGTGCCACTGAGGGTATGGGATAGATTTCATAGAATCAACCAGGTTGGAAAAAACCTCCGAGATCATCAAGTCCAACCCTTGATCCAACCCCGCCGTGGTTCCCAAACCATGGTGCTGATGCCACATCCAGTCTCCCCTTAAACACCTCCAGGGACAGTAAATCCAACACTTCCCTGGGCAGCCCATTCCAATGGCTGATTACTCTCTCTGTAAAAAATTTCTTCCTAATATCCAACCTAAACCTCCCCTGGCAGAGCTTTGGGAATAAACTGATAATAACACTGGAGTTGTATCATGGGTCTCCATCACAAGCTGTTTCAGCTTTTCCAAAGTCCCAGGTCCCTGAAACTGGGCACATACCTTAGTAATTACAGCTAGCAGGAGTTGAGTCTGTCAGGCCTGAACTGGGATTGTTGGTGGTGGACTGGTTCATCTGAATACCCACTCTTCCAGCTGCTCCTCCACAGCTTGGGTGCTGAGGAAGGTGGACCTGGGCACCGGAGGAGGGGGTCCTGGTCCAGGGGAGGCTGTTGCTGGGCTGAGCTAAAGGGCTTCCAGTGCATTTGCTGGGTGATGGAGCTATTGGAGTAGTTTATTTGTTTGCTGGGAGGTGTCTGCTGCACCAGTCACTGGGAAAGAATTGAAACAAGCCACAGTTTACTTGTTAAATGGCTTTGCAGCTTGGCTTGCCTGGATCTGTAGTAAAAAGGAGGTTATTCATCTAAATTAGGCGTGACTGTGTACAGTCATTATCTGATGGATATTTATCTGTCAGCAGTGAATGGTCCAAATTGCCCATGGAATTGGATGCAGTAGAAGATTTGCCTATTTGGTTTACTTAGAATTATTTCTGCAGTTACTGAAGTTAATGTTTGTGCTGTAACCTTATAGTGAGTTCTGTAATTTTGATTTTTACCTGTGGTTTTTAGGTAGGATTTATGTATGTAACTGGGATTATTAGTCTACTGTGCAATCAATATGTGTTAGTGTCCCTACAACTATTGACTTACTGACATAAAATCAGAAATGTTGAAATAAAGGCATTTTCACTGAAATATGGGGAATCTTAGGAACTGTCTGTTGTGTAGCTTGAAGGAAAAGGCGACCAAAAAAGATTCAGGCTTTGGCAGCTGATGGATTTTAGCCTGTGTATGAATTCTTTTCTTTGTATCTGTTGAAAAAAATACAGATAAATTAGGGGTTTTTTTATGCAACAGTGCTTTTCCTTTCTTCCTCAGAAAATAGCAGGGAAAAGGACTGTGCTTAACCCTGAAGTGGCTTTTTAAAAATTTAATTATCAGCACAGAAGCCTCATGATACAAATAGTTATGTTGTGCCATTTGTCTTCCTAATGCCCTTGGTAAGCTTTGAGCAAACAAATTCTAGGCACAATCATTTACCATGTTCCCAGTGATCATGAGTTTATAATGCCACTTCTTCAAAAGTGTTTTTTTTCCAGTAATGTGTCTGCATTTCAGGCTTATGTTTCATTTACAGTGAGGTGTGGGTCAGATGAGACGTTCTCAACCTGAGAATTTTGGGAAACCCTTGAGAGTGGAACTGGATGGGATCAGGTTTAATATAACCATCTGTGCAAACAGATGACATTGTGCATGAGGCATTGAATAATTTAGTGTTATCTTCAAGTGCTAGATAAAGATTTTTAAAAGGTCCAATTAAAAGCTATTGCTTGGAGTATTAGGTTGAAGAGTAATGCTTTGTCCTTTTGTACTGTAAGTACACACCAAAGGCTCGGTGTAAATTTGGTTAGGACAGGCATTGAAGCAAATAAATAACAAAATAGCAAATAAATTAACAGTGGAAGAGAGCTGGGAGCATCTCAGTGGGGATGCTGAGCTCTTGGTCAAGTCTGAGTGCTTTCCAACATTGATCCTCCACCCTTGGAGGGACCAAGGTGGGGGGTTCTAGGCAGCTGGGGAGGAGAAGGAGAGGGGAAAATCACATGAGAATGACTAAATCTATTATTCTTGCAAAAGCTGAACTGGGGTAGCACTTCCACATAAGCGGGAAGTGGCGAGGCTGTGATAAACCCAGCTCTTGCACAGGATTGCAGTTGGGATTAGGGAACTGACTGAACAAATCACGTCCCGTTCTTGTCAATAAATTCTCTGTTTGCAATTCCAGCTGCTCACGGTGACTGGAATTTTTCACCTGCAGAGGCTGAGCAGTGGCATCTTCTATTGCCTGTCATCTCCAGCTCAGAAGGGGTGGGTGACACTGCAAATTAACGTGATACGCTCACCCCGGCTGCTGCTGCTGTGGTTCTGCTCAGCTGCCACAAAATGCCATGTCACTGACAACTTAATGGTTGAGCATTTCACAATATTATGAAGTTTAACAAAGGTATAAAAGCTTCCTTGTAAAGCAAACCAGAAAGCAATCAGTAGCTTCATGCAGTTCTATATAATATAGGTATTTTTAAACTAAAAGAGGGTCAGTTTAGAGTAGATATAAGGAAGAAGCTTTTTTTTAATGAGAGTGGTGAGGCCCTGGGACAGGTTGCCCAGAGAGGCTGTGGATGCCCCATCCCTGGAAATGTTCAAGACCAGCTTTCAATGGGGCTTGGAGCGACCTGTTCTAGTGGAAGCAGGATGTCCCTGCTCATTGCAGGGGGGTTGGACTAGATGGCATTTAAAGGTCCCTTTCAACCCAAACTATTCTATAATTCTGATATATGCATAAGAAGCACCTGCATTACCTTTTAGTTTTGGAATGGAATACATGAGTTTGTTTAAATAAGGCAAGAGGCTTCTCCTTTTCAGGGGAAATTTGCATTTGTGTAATTCCCCTTGAATTGGGAAAATTTGAAAATGAATATCGAGGAACTCCATCAGGAATGTTGTATTTGGAGAATGTTTTTCAAACAAGCTGGTTTCAGAAGCTTTACTTTGCAAAAAGTGACTTTGTATTTTCCATAGTTCTTAAATGTCAGAATCCTTATGTTACCCTCAAAATATATTAATTTAGATTAACCTTCCAGCTGAGAGTGATTTCCATGTCACAAAAATTTACTTTAAATACTGGAAAATAAAATAACTGAGGAAACAAACCTGAGTACTTCTTTAGCCAGCTTTAGTCAGACAGAAATTCAGGCCCACACCTCTTCTGTTCTCTTCCCCAAATAGAAATGTAACACAAGGTTTTGTGCTGCAGTCCTGCTCCAAATGCCATGTGGTGATATCCAAAAGTTAACAGCTAAAAATTTCAAGCTTTCAAGTGCCTGGTTTTTTAAATAAAATACAAACTTTTTCATTGGAAGTACATGCAGAGTATTTTAAAGTCCTGCTATTGATGTCTCTTATTTGTATTTAACACTGTTTTCCTGAGGAAGCTTTACTGATCAGTTTGGTGTGATGTCTTTTCAGATTACGTCAGATATGACTGCATATATGAATAGCCTGGGATAGCCCAAAGGAGGGACAGGATGTCACAATAACATACAAAACATTTGGGAGGTATGTGGGGTCTGCTTTCTGTTGTGCTAAAAAATTTCTTGGTTAAACAAAATGAATACAGTTATTTTGTGCCATTCCATTCTTAAAACATTTCTCAAAAGTTGTGTAAACCCATTTTTGATGAAATAATAACTGATGTGCCTCATTGTCTTCATATCCAGGTGCCAATTATGTAGGGTTGTGAAACTTGGATTTTTTTTTGACCACAAAGGGTGGTGGATATCCCAAAGTGCTATTGAACTTAATTGGCATAGATTGTAATTTTGAACTGCAAACACTTAAAAAGATTAGGATAATTTGAAGTGGCTGAAAAGAGGACCTTATCTAGGTTAAGTCAAGCTTGACTTGCTTTCAAGTGAAGTGAAGTTTGTTAGTTTTTAAGGTATTTTTCTAGTATGTGACTACCTTCATCCATGGCTTAGTAGCTGCACTGTGGCAAGAAGGGGGATTTTTGTCCATGAAAAACCCAGTGTGTGGACAGAAAACACAGTTTAACTATAGAAATTGTACTGGATCCAAGCACCAGAGCTGTGCTTCAGTTGTGCTGTTTCACAACGAGGGAATGTGTCCTTCAGACACGTCACTGTGTCCCAGGAATTTCCCAGCTATTTTAGCAGTTGCTCTCAGATCTGTGCTGCAACCTGCAGATACTTATTTTCATTTCTAGTTTCTTGGATTGTTCCTGCCTAATTCTAGCATTAAGGTGTAAGGATCAGAAGGATTTCCTGGGCAGAATATGTTTCTCTGATTCTTGATACAGCTTTTTAAAGGTTGTAGACAGACACACCTTCATCAAAAACGACCTCAGTGTGAGTCTCTTTACCTGGTAATGGTCTCTCGGACCATTCTGGAGGAACAAAGTGATCCCATATTCAAGGTCTTGGGATGGAAATTGAAGTGCCATAATTCCTACCAGTCGTATAATAGGCTGCCATTAATAAGGGAGAAGAACAGAGAGCTCTGCATGGCTGTCATAAATCAATATAAATGCTCTCAGGTTTCTCTCAGACATGGCCTTTAATAGCATGAATCAATATGATTTTTAGAACACAGTATACTTTTAAAGCAGCAGGGTATTCTTGAGGCATAATGTTTAAGCTTTAATTTGTCTCCTGTTTGTTGGTAGCACTTCAGTTCTGCCATTCTGTATCTTTGCTTCTCTGGAACATAATTCTGTTTTCATGAGAACTCTTAAGGTTTCAAGTCTTGTTTTTGTTCCACGTTGGAACGACAACAAAGCCCTAAAAGAGTTTTCACAGAATTAAATTAATTAATGTGTTCTTTGAAAATCTGATTGATGTAATCCACTGCCATGCTAATTTAACCACTACCATTTGTTTCCCTTAAGTTTGGTCTGATCTGAGACCGTTTTGTGAGTTATCCAATATATCTTTGTAACAGGCTTGTGGTTTTTCCAAAACAATAGCACTTTTGTCAACAAATTTAGCTGCTTTCTAACTTGCTGTGTTGTTTGTTGTGAGCAATGTATTAAAACAGCTTTATTTCCATTCTGTTTTTCCTTTCTGCTCTTCCCTCAGTTGCTGGAGCAGAATGAAAAGTGAACAGCCTGGTGCCATAATTTGCTGTTTTCAGGGAGACATGAGCTGTAATTTAATGAACACTTTGCCATTTTAGTTCGAGATAGAAGGGAGTGGTTGTGCTTTTTAACAGAAGAGGAAGAAGGGTTTATGGGCACAGCAAGATGGAAATGAAACCATTCTAAAATCCTTTTTTCAGGCACTAAAGTTCTGTGTTAGTGGTGGGGTGACCCTGTCTGGACTCCCCCACAAAGCTGGTCTGTGGCTCCTCTCCTCTGATGGACAGGGGAGAGAAAATATAACAGAAGGCTTGTGGGTCAAGATAAGGGCAGGGGGAGAGAAAATACAACAAAAGAGTCATGGATCAAGATAAGGGCAGGGAGAGCTCACTCAGCAGTGACCATCACAGGCAAAACAGGCTTGACCTGGGGAAATCAGCTTAAATTATTGCCAATGAAATCAGAGTAGAATAATGAGAAATAAAAACTAAATCTTAAAAACTAAAACCTAAAAACCTGAAAACTAAATCCCTTCTTTCATATTTCATCCTTATGTAGCCATAGGGTTGTTCAGGTTTGGATCCAGAAAACATCCCAGTAATCTGTTTCGAACTTGGATATTTTTTATCTTCCAGAAACAACGGACAAGAGCCACCTGGATTTCAAAAATGATGATGATGATAATAATAACGATGGTCTGTTTGGTTCCTGCAGGGCAAGGCCAGCAAACCATGCAGTCATCAGGGCACAGGTTCCGGGATGTCGAGCACCACCCTCTTCTCGCCGACAATGAGAGCTACGACTCCTCGTCCTCGGAGGCCGACATGGCAGAGAGGGTCTGGTTCATCAGGGATGGCTGTGGGATGGTCTGTGCCATCATGACCTGGCTCCTGGTTGTCTATGCAGACTTTGTAGTGACTTTTGTCATGTTGCTGCCTTCCAAAGACTTTTGGTACTCAGTGATCAACGGGGTTCTCTTCAACTGCTTGGCAGTGCTCGCATTGTCGTCACATCTGAGGACTATGCTGACGGATCCAGTAAGTATCCAAGAGCTCCTTGGGATTGGATTGTTCCACTTCTTTGTGAGGGGAACAAAGGGGCAGGCAGTAATCTCTTCTCTGTGGGGACCAGTGACAGGACCCAAAGGAATGGCCTGAAGTTGTCAGGGGAGGTTTAGGTTGGATATTAGAAAACGTTCTTCCCCCAGAGGGTGGTTGGGCGCTGACCAGGCTCCCCAGGGCAGTGGGCACAGCACCAAGGCTGACAGAGTTCAAGGAGCGTTTGGATGATACTCTCACTCATGGTGTGACTCTTGGGGATGGTCCTGTGCAAGGCCAGGAGTTGGACTCCATGATCCTTGTGGGTCCCTTCCAACTCAGCACATTCTGTGACTCTGTGATTTGCAGAAATGTTTGGAGAAGTCAGATCAGTCTTCTCCTGCTGGGAAAAGGAGTGTCAGACTCAAACCCCTCAAGGTTGAAGGCATGATATCTGTACCTGTCCTGTTGTTCTATTAATGAAACCATAAAGGATGAGTCAATTTAAAATTAATTTATGAGTATTAGACTCATGAAAAATACAGCTTATTTGTAAAATATTAACCCAGGCCCTGAAAAAGCTAATAAAGCTTTAGTCTTCTCTGTCCTATTCTTTTCTAGTATTTTTCCATCAGATATATTTTCAAAACTTGTATACCTTCATCCTGTTGTGCCATTTGAAATGTTTCTTCCATTTAAGGCACATGAAAGAGCTTTTAGAGGTAGACAAGCTGCAAAACCCCAGTCACACACTGGCATAAAGAACCACTGTCCTACATGATTCCTGCATTATTGTTTTTAGGTGTTTGGAGTCAGAGGGAAGGGAGATTTAAGCTGAACACACATTGAAACAGTGTAGGTGTAAGAGCTCTTGGAAGTGCTTAATAAGACTTTTACTCTCCAAGACATTAACTAGTTCATTTTGTACTAAAATCTATTATTTTTTTTTTTTAGGGAATAAATCCAGGGAAAGTGAGCTGAGGGGAAACCCATCTATTTTCTTCATATTTTTAAGACAATAACAGTGTAGAGAGAAGTTATGGGAGTGTTCAAAAAACCAGCAGGGCGTTGTAGTTAATGATTTTCTAGGTCTCTGATTTACTCTGAGCCCACACCCAGTGATGAAGTATTACAACTTCTACAAACTGTCACAGTAAGAAAGTTAATGGTTTAAGGATAGATTGCTTAAAAATATGTCCTGGTAAAACTGGGTGTCTTTCTAGACCTATGTTGTTCTCTATGGATAAAACACGATAAAAATTGAGATGAGTCACTGCTTTTTGCCTCTGTTCCTTTTCTGCTGACTCCTAGAATGGAAAACACAACTGTGTGATAGAAACTAAGATTGAAGGAAGAAAAGAATAAACTGCCTCAAAACATATGTGAATTAAATTTATTCTTATAAGTACAAAAATGGATTTTTCATGGAAAGGAATTGGCAACTGACTGAGACTGTGAAAGATGTTTTTGAAATAGAGCATATTTTTGTCAGCAAAATGCTAAGTTATCACCCTTAGTGACAGGCGAATAGGGCAATGTGAGACATTTTATAAGCCTAAATTTACCTGGAGCAAGATAAATCTGTGCTTTGGGAGTTCTCTCTGAGATAATTCACCACGTTTACACCAAAGTATTCACCTCCATGGGAACATTCATATTGCAAAATACACTTCAGGAGTTCACCATGAGTATTTAAGGAACTCTCTCAGTTTGTAGCCCTTCGAGGGCCAACTGGCTCAAGCTGGAAGCAGCACTTGGCCAAAGAGTTCATCTGGGGAAGGGCTTGGGCCATGCCTCAGATAATACAAACAGAAGTTTGTTATTCTAGGCCATAGGCAACAAAAAATTCCTGCCTAAGCAGAGAGGTGTTTTGGAATGGGATCTGAATGCCTGCTGGCTTCTTAATTCTGTCCCAGAACTTCCTTCAGGTGTGTGTATGGAGTGAGGATGTTCCCAGTGGGCTTTTTTTGAATGAGAACGAACTGCAGAACGTTGCAGAGGATTTAAGCCGACCCAGAGAAGGCTCTCCCTGAGGGAAGGAAGTGCTGACCTGGAGGGGTTGGTACAGAGAGGCCACTGCACTTTGTCACATCCCAGTTTATTTCACAATCACTTCCTCTCCCTGATAAGCCTTAAACTCCATAAATGAGCAAGGGGACAATGGTGCTGTCCTTTCTCTTTTTACTAATCCAAAGTTAGATTTTGAACTCAGGAGGCTCTGGGTTAATATTGTTCCCGGAAGAAGCAATTCCTGACCATCCTCTTCCTCGTTGTGTTCAAACAGCAGCTCTGTGATGAACAGCTCAGAACTAATCACTAAAAATTAATTTGTTTTCCTGATGGATTATTTTTCTTCTGAATCAGTTCCTTCCCCTCTTCACCATGAAGCTACACAAACTTTACAGCAGCAGAAGGTAGCAGAGATGTAGAATAAAGAAGCCAGTGGTGGTTCTTGCCAACAGCGTCCAAGCTAAAAGTTTAAGGAAAAAGGGATGACAGTTGGTTCTAAAACACTTGTGTACATGGGGCAGGTGGCTAAACCCTGGTTCAGAGACTTGAAATAACATCTTTCAAGTAGTTGCTGATTTAACTTTTGTGGATGGCTTGGCCCAATAATCAAATGTCACAACAAACATTCAGAGTAACTTAGCAAATAATGTACCTGGAGGTCAAGATGTGTCTCCTTCATTTCTGTGAGCTGGTGACAGTATGTTCTGTGAGAATTATGCTAATACTTGGCCATAGATGAGTCTTGCTGAAATGAAGCTGAATTTGAGGTCAAGCAGAGGTAATTTATTCATTTGGAATTGATTGAGGCTTATAGCAGACTGGCTTTGAATAAATGAACTTATTTCAGCAATTATCCTGAGGTTGCTGGGATGAAGTCTATGAAAGGTATTTTTAAATGCTCTCATGCCATTTAAGAAGCTTTCTCTCCTCTAATTGAAATGATTTCAGGGGGCTGTGCCCAAAGGAAATGCCACTAAAGAATACATGGATAATTTGCAACTGAAACCAGGAGAAGTGATCTACAAATGTCCCAAGTGCTGTAGTATCAAACCTGAGCGTGCACATCATTGCAGGTAGGCCAGGGGGGGCTTTAAACAGGTCTGCATATTGAAATGTGGAATAACAACTGATATTTATGTTAGTTTTTTCCCCCCACAAATTTCTTTTGGTATCCAATAAACTTTCAAATTTGTACATTGCAGAGTATTTTATAAACATAACATACTATGGCTAAAAATGAATGTGAACGAGGGGAAAGGAGCAAGAGACTCAAAGAGTTTTAACAATAATTGTGCTCTGGTGTTTTAAATACTTTTTGATCTGTGAATATACTTTTTGATCTGTGAATATTTTTTCCTGTGCATCCTTTCAATTACTGTACTGTATTCTGGGTAATGCAGGGCAGAGAGAGGAATCTCAATTTTCTGAGAGAAGCTGATTGAAGAAATGACTCCTGCAATCTTAAATTAACAAAATACAGAGTAATTTTAAACAATCACTTTAATTTGTGTCATTTCTTCATATGCATTTGAGGTTATATGTGAATTGGCAGATTATCTTCCCAAGGTTGTATAAATAATTGGTTAAATTGAAAATTCATTTTAGTAAGGACAGAAGTGATGATAATTTGAACTAAACATGCTATGGAAGAGATAGTAAATGCATCCATTTTTAATTAATCCTCAAATCTTTTGAGTTTTCAGGCACTGTGGATTTGCTTTTGTAGTGTTTATTGTGTAAGAGCTGAAAATAGAAGTGGCTGCATAATCAGGACTTACATAAATATGTAAATGTTTCTGGTGGCTCTCTCTAGGTGTGGGGAGTGCTGTGGATTGAATTATGAGGAGCATTAAATTTTAGTGCCTGTCAAAAGGACAGAGTGAAGTCTTGTCAGGGCTCTCAGATTGTTCTGCAGGTTTGTGGTTTGTGAATGCAGAGTCTGGGTGGGTGTCACTAATCCGTGTGAACGTCACGCCCGAGGAGCTCTTTCCATTAGAAACACTCAGCCTTGGCACTGGGAGCTTGTTCTTCTCTCAGCTGTGAGTGGGTTTTTGTATCTGGAGTGTGAAGAGAGAACTTACATGGATAAATAGTCAAGTATGGAATTACCTTCAGTAGGTTTCTCAGGGATGCAGTGACACTCCTCTGCAGTGAGTCTGGTTCTTTGGCTTTATTAGCTCTGGAGTGTTCCCTGAGCACAGCTGTGCTCAGGGCTCGGGGGTGGAAGCAGCACAGCTGCTTTCTTGGGGCAGAATAGAAGCTGTAAATCCCTGAGGATCCAAAATAGCTGTGTGCAATCTGCTCAGATGGCCTGGCATCGTGTCCAGGGGATGTGCCAAAGGGACACCTGAGAGCTCAGCTGAGCGTGGGTTGGATCTGGGATCTTGCTGATTTTCTCATCTCATGTTTAGGTAAGTTCCCACAGAGACTTTGCAGGTAGCTGTGTAAAGTGTTTCTCACATCTTCAGTCCTGGTAGGATTTACTAATTTGGAAGGAGCCCTAAATGAAGACATCATATGTTAAACTCTCAATATGGGAGGAAAAAAAAGCTGGAGTGTCAGAGAGCCTGGGGCTCAAATACATTGTTTATAGCGACTATTTGAGCAACAGTTATTGTTAAAGCAGAGCAAGAACAGAGAGTGTCTACAATGAAGGAAATCTCTGATACTTTCAAAGGGTTTGTTTTCCTTAAGCACCTGTTTAGGGACCCAGCTTTGTGTGTCTTATGTATGAATTGTTCTGTTTTAATCCCTGGTAAAATATTCCATAAGATGTTCCATGGGCAAAGGATGCATTTTGGTGCTTGCTCAGGGCAAACCTGGCTGCACAGAACATGTGAAAGGGAAAGCCAGAGGCTCACGGTGTATGTGGTATCCTTTTGAAAGGCTGCTCTCATGTTTCTCTCAGCAGTTGGATTTCTGGTTTAGTTGTCTTTGTTTCTGTTAATGTGATTCTCTGCCCTAGATTTATCACTGCAGAAGTTATCAAATAGAAAAAAGGTTTCTTTGATTATGCTGCCAATTTTTTATTGGTTTACAAACCCATTCCAAGGACATTAAAAGGATGGTCTAGTCCCAAGTATTTAAAGTGGCAATTTGCTGATAGAAGAGACTTGAAAATGGAAATTGAAGTTGGTTCCTGTTGGGAAATACTTACACTCAAAGCCACAGTGCATGTTTTGAGTAGTAAATTATTAACAGAAGAGACTCTTATGATGTAGTTATGAAAATTGTTGTGCAACACTGCAACAGTTCTTTTAAGGAAGAAAAATAGTTTCATAATACACATTAGTGATGGGAAAAAGGACGACACTTCTATTTACAGCTAAGTATCTATGAAATGCATTAAACTGAGATTTTACTGAGCAGTTAACATTCTCACCATAAGGAAGAGTCTTGTCCTGAGTTAATGGGGTTGGGATTTCACTGAAGGAGCACAGCTGTCAATATTCCTGCCTGTTCTGAGCACCTGCATTTGTGTGTGGGGAATTGTCACTGAGAGTCAAGTCACTGAGATGTTTCCATCAGTCTTCCTGTGGATATCTGTTATCCAGACCAATTTTTAGCTGTGTTTTCTTGAATGTTACCTTTGGCATTCAGAAGTGCAGTTGCACCTGCCTGAGTTCCTGCAGCAGCAGTGCCCAGCTGGAGAAAACCTTCCTTCACCCACAGCTCCTTGTTCTCACCACCAGTTCTGCTCCTGCCTCTTGTGTAGGGTGGAAGTGAAATGACCCAGATTTCCCCAAACTCCCGCTGCATAAACATCTGTACTTGCACTATGGAAGGAATAAAATACAAGTGATGGGGTAGGAAGAAGGCAAAACCACTGTTTTAAGCCATGCTGTGAGATTGGGAATGAAGGCGGGGTTCCAGACATCTGATGTCTTGGAGAGCTTTGTGTGGGCTTGTGAGAAATTCTGAATGAGCAGCAGTGAGTCCTGCCCACCTCACATCCTCCAGTGCTTGGCTTGATTGAGTCTGGATATGATTTTACTCAGCACTTCACATTAATATTGTTTTTAGAGTGACAGCACAGATTCTGTGTTGCATCAAGAGTCTTGCATGGTTGTGGTACCTGGAGTTAACTCACCTTCCCCCAGAGCTCAGGAAAATGAGAGGCTGAACTTGCAGCAGCAGGTGGTGAAATGAAAATCTTTTGAAGAGCCTTCTGAATGTCTTCCCTTGGGTGATACTTGTTTTTCTGTGTCAGAAAGTTGTTGCAGTGTTTAGTTCTGGTATTGGCATTTCAGATGTTACAGGCACTGATTAAAAAGTCATTTGCACCAGAGGATGGATCGTCTTTAATGTGCATAAAACAAGAGGCAGTGGGAATGTGGGGTTTGCTCATTCAGTGCCACAAGTGTCTGAATTGCCTGGATTTGCTTGATTGTGTATTTGGTTATGGAATGATTCTCATATTAATACTGGGGGAGGGTTTGGGAAGAATATCTTATAGTTAGTTTTGTAGCAACCTAAAGCCGAGTTGTGAGCAAGCAAACAGTTTCTATAAAGAAATGCAAATAAAATCACTGTTTTACAGTTCGTCAAATATTTCAGCACGTCATCATATGACCACTGGATACCCTTGTTTCTGCTTTAAAATGTGAGGTGTAATTTCCCAACAGAAGCCTTTGTTTCCTTTCTTCCAGTATTTGCAAGCGCTGCATCCGAAAGATGGATCATCACTGCCCCTGGGTGAACAACTGTGTTGGGGAGAAAAACCAGAGGTTTTTTGTTCTGTTTACGGTGGGTGAAAATCAACATTCAGTCTGAATCTACCTTAATTATAACAATTTTGGTTGTGCTTAGTACCAACTAACGGCTTTAGGGCACAATTGTGGTGTTGTTTTGGTTGGGTTTTTTTTTTCTTTCTATGCCAGCTATTCTCCAAACAGGAAGATATTTCTCCTCGTACTCATTTAAATCTTGTATAATGCTGTTATTTTAAGCAGTCTTTATTTTGCTGTGTTCTCTGCAGTAACAGTCAGTGAAATGGTGCTGTCTCTTGTTTCCAGATGTACATAGCCCTAATTTCAGCTCATGCTCTCGTGCTCTGTGGGTTCCAGTTCTTCTCCTGTGTCCGAGGGCAATGGACTGGTAAGCAAATCTTTAACTTTCATTATCATAATCTAGCAGATATTAAGGAAAAGCCATAGCATTCCACCTATTTCAGTCCCTCATAGGAAATATTGCAGGAGTTACATCTTTAAGTGAAGTCCTAAACATATTTTACATCTTTCTCCCGTTTTTCTTTTGTTGTTTTTTCCCCTCGTTCCTTTAGACATTCACTGTAAGAGCTGTGGCTGTCAAGGGCATTCTCACACTCTTTACACATAGTAATGATTTACTACCTCTGTAATAGGAAGGAAACAGAGCTGGTCCTCAGCCACCTTAGCACTGTATCACCTAAAGCTGCCAGCTGGGCTTTGCATGTTTCACCACAATTCTGGGAATTACATCTGAAATTTAGACAAATTTCTCCCTCGTTCTGTTGTCTGGAGCCAACTGTGGGGCTCTTGTAGAAAAGAAATTTCCTAAACTGTCCCAGATTTTTTGTTTAGGCCTCTGATTTGCATTTCCTAATGTTCCAATGTGCTCGTTCTGGTTGTGTGCCTTTGACAGAAGGTGGTTGATTAAATGTTCTTCCTGGAATCTGAAGCAACAGGGAAATCTGTGTGACACTTTTTTTGCTGAACATTTCATTAAATGGGTGGAATCTTAGTCCATTTTTTACTTGAAACATTCAGCCTCCTGTATATATCCCATCTCTTCCTTGTTTAAATATAATTGAGTTAATCAGTTGATCAAAGGATCTCCAGAGATGTCACTGTCAAGTGTAAGGCAGAACCTGATTACTTTGTGTGGTGAATTAAAAAAGAGAATAAAGCAATCACAGCCAAATGGAACATCTGTATTAACTGGCAAGTCAGAGCTGACAGTGGGGATGGTTTTTACAGCAGCTGTCATGCCTAGAACTCCAAGCTGCTCTCACATGTGCAGTTCTGAGCACTTAAATCACTTCATGTGCAAACATCTATTTGATATCCTTGAAATACCACAAATGGTATCTCGTGCCTTACAGGAAGCCAGAAGTGTTACTTCCATGAAATTCTTTATTTCCTTGCTCAGCAAATAGAGCTGCTGCAGTGCCAGAAATTAGAAGTTTGTTTTAATTGTGAAATATTGTTTCAAGTGTCAGGTATTTATAACATGCTCTGTAGATTTTTTTTGTTGTGTTATTTATAACTACATGTATCATTTTCACAGAATGCAGTGACTTCTCCCCACCTGTAACTGTGATCCTGATGATCTTCTTGTGCCTTGAGGGTTTTCTGTTTCTCACTTTCACTGCAGTCATGTTTGGCACCCAAATCCACTCAATATGCAACGATGAAACGGTAAAAAACCTCTGCTTTTTTGTATCCTATAACAGTAACTCTGGGGAGATGTGATTAGATATTGGTTTATTGCATGAGGAGGAAACTGCAAACCTGAAATAGCTCATTTTTATTTTCTGCAGTTGCAAGGATGAAATCCTTCCTTGGGGGTTGCTTTCTAACAGAAGTTACTGCGCTGTTTGCTTTTCTGACACACGTTTTGTAATTAGGTTTCAATGACAAAGATTGCACAGCTTCTGACTTCAGTTTTGACTTTCACTTCTTAACTCTCACAAACTCCTGGGATGTGTCATAGGAAGTGTCTGATTTTTCTCAGGTTTACACTTAAAGTAGCTGTTCTGTCTCAGCCCTTCACACTACACTTTCATACACTTTGTTACAGGATAAGCATAGTTTGGGCCTTAGATCTGCAGTGTTACACCTTCAGAGCATGTTTTGGGATGGGCAATTAACTGGAAACATAAGGAATTTAAATCTTGTGACTGTTCAATATTTTCTCCTGCGAGGCTGTTTAAAAGTGTATTTCTGTACTGAGTAATAACTGTGAAAAACAGTTGGTAAATATTGAGCCTTCATTAGTGGGAAGTACAAAAAAATGATCATCAGAATAATGCATTTGAGAGAGTAATCCTGGCTCCAGTAATTGCAGTGCAGGAGCCTTATTGTCTGGTTTCATTAACTAAGTAAACAACTTGTAGTGTAGGTTTATTACATGTAGACTCTCTACTGTAACATCAGTTTTTCTGGTCATTTTACCTTTTAGCTTGAGGGGGAAAGAGATACAGATAGACAAACCTTCTTCTTGTACACATTTAGTATTCTGAGTCCTCTGCCCTGTACCCACAAGGCTAAAAAAGTTTCTAATTTCTTCCTTACTAAATAAGTGAAAGAAAAAGGAACTAATCAGCTCGGTAACTCTACAATAAAAATGCAAAATGAGTTTTGATGACAGATATTAGATTTTACTAACCTTTGGACTCACCAGTACGTGTTTATATACAGGAGATTGAAAGACTGAAGAGTGAAAAGCCAACATGGGAGAGGAGACTCCGCTGGGAAGGGATGAAATCAGTTTTTGGGGGTCAGCCTTCACTCCTGTGGATCAATCCCTTTGCAGGATTTCGGATCAGGCGACTTCTACTGCGAGGAAAGAAAGGAGGACCTGAGTTTTCTGTTTGAGCCTAAATATGCTGGAACTTGCAAGAATTCTATATAATATTTATTTTGGGGCCAGAGAAGGCTGTCTACATATAATCTGTGACCAGGTGAAACTGATATCAGACATTTGCTTGTAGCAAGCAGAGTTTTCTACGTTTATTGTCACAGACATCTCATTAATTCAGAGACAGGAACTGGATCTGCAATGGTCTGAACAGCAAGATACCAGAGGAAAAGCACGTGGTCACACTAAAGAAGCCAAATGTTGTCATGCTACTGTAATTTATTTTATGAGATTACTTACCCATTTTTTGTTAAACCCTTTTTATTTGATAAATGTTTGGGGAATTACCTGTGTGTTTTTATAAGAAGTATATCCTTAGGTGCAGTTGTCAATCAGAGGGAGGAGCATTAGGGTGGAAGTTGATCTCCAATGAGACTTAGCCTTCTAAATCCAGATTTCAGGGAATAGTGCTTTGTTCAGTTCTCATTTTTTCAGTTTGTCCTAATAAACAGAGCTGTACTCCTGTGTCCCGCTCCAGGCACACATTCCTCATATGCAAGTGACTCCAGGGGCTGGTGCCCGGCCCAGCACTGCACAGCACAGGCACTGTCACCCCCTGCCCAATGTCTTCCCAGGCTCACTGAAGCACGGCTGTGGTTGGCACTGTTCATCTCCTCTGGCATTTTGGGAAATGCTAAATCTTCCCTGAACAACTCCTGGCTGTGGGCCAAACCCTGCCCAAATCCTTAATGCATTGATTCCAGGGGAACTGGATGTGGATAGTTCGTGTCTTAGGCCTGTGCAGGGATGAGTGGGACCAGTGACTGTATCCTGCTGTGTGAGATTGAAAGAATGTACTGCAGATGGAGGGAATTCACTGAAAACAGCTGTCTTTGTATGGTCTTGCTCTGCCCCTTTTTTATTGTACAGACTTCTAGAAGGAAAGCTGTTAATGATCCCTTAGACAAAGACATCAGGGGAATGAGGGAAGTTGCCTCTTTCTCAAGTTCAGCACATCTTAAATGTAGAAACGTCTGCTGCAATAGAACAAATTATTTTGAATTTAACCATTTCCAACCAAAACTACTCTGAGGAAATGAGAGCAATATAGATCTAGAACTGCTTTATGTGGGCCTGACAAACAACAGTAGTGCTAAGAAATGTTCATAAATCTGCAAGTAATGAAATACAAGCTGCAAGTAATGAAATTCAGATAAAAGTGGATTCTTTAAAAATTGCATTTAGACTATTTTTTTGTATTACTGTTAATCTATAAATCACTGACAATATAAAGGATAAAGCAGGAGCCTTGATGCATAGCTTGAAATCGTGCCTAGAAAGTAAATAGCTCCCTGTTTTGGGACTTGCCTTAAAATTGTCCTGTTCTTGCTTTTGCTCAGCCAGTAGCACTGATGACCTGTCCCACCTCCAGCAGTTCCACGTGCTGCAGAATCTTGCATTACAATGTTTATGCACTGCACAAGCTGTACTTTCTTTTTTCAGTGAGCTGCTTCTCCATCTCTTTGTAACAGTTTGTGGCATCTTGATTCAGCTTCATCAGGTTTTGTACTACTGGGTGGGTGAAATTCCTGAGGGATCCATGGATTATCTACGGCCCTGTGAACAAAACTGTGCAATACTGTGGAATATGTTCACTTTGCTGGGGGGGATGGATGGTGTGTGATGCTGGAGAATTCCTAGGTGGAAATCCACTGAAATTGCAGTCAAACGAACAAAAGTGTCTCGTGTAGCTGAGGGGAAAGCTGGAAGTGCCACAAAAATTTGTGCATATTCAGTTGCACACCTTAAAAGTTTGGGGAAAAAAAATGTGTCTGGCTTTATCATGAGGCTCTTAATGTGTATATTGTTTAATGATGGAAATCAGAAAATATCACTCCAAGCAGTTAAACCCTGTGACTTAGCAAGTGTGTGTGTGTGTGTGAAATCCGGGTTACTTGGCTTTTCAAACCCTTCTGTTGTAATTTTTTTAATGTAAAAAAAAAATAAACTAATTAATTGAAGTCTTAGTTGATTAACTTCTCTATATGTCACTTTTTTTGCACATCTATGTTCATATTCCCATGTATTTAGGCTGAACAACTTCAGGGTAATTGTCTTGCATCTTTTGGCTTGTAATTTGTATTTATTTATATCAAGTGACAGGTGATATTCCTCCAAATTAAAGATGCTCCTCTGCTTATTAAGGGGATTAACCTGCACTACCCTGCTTAGCTCTTGGGCATTTCCTTTCCTGCATCCTTGTTATAGAACCATGGAATTGTTTGGGTTGGAAGGGACCTTAAAGATCGTCTTGTTCCATCCCTGTTTGTCTGAGGAGAGTGGGAAAACATGGGAAAACTTAGCATGGTATTTCAGGCTTTGCACTTCCAAGGTATTTGTGTAAAATACAGGTTTGGATTCCCCAGTTTCTCTGTGCAAATGTTGGCTTTTTCCTCTGGTTCTGCAGCTTCAGGTGCAGGTTAGAGACGAGGAGCTCACAAGTGTCCACCCCATAAAGGTGAGAGGAACAAGGTTTCCAACAGTGAAGGATGGAGAGACTGGAAACAGTTTATTTCCCATGTGCTATAATTCTAAAAAATACTTGGATATGTTTTCTGGGTCTAATATCACACTTTTCTACACTGCTGTTTCTATAGAGAAAATAGCTCCAAAGACAGGAACACAGACTTTGTGCCAGTGCTGCTTGTGTTTATAAGCAGGTTAATGATTTGATGATGTTTGTGTGCCACAACAGTTGGGCTGGGCTGTGTTTACATATATTTTAGGGAAGAGCTTGTTTACTCTCCAAAGGGAACAGACGTCTCTGCAGATGGATCCTGACAATTTATCTCCTTTTTATTTTCTTGTTTAATTTCCAGTAGTAACGTCAATATTGTTTCATGAACCCTGGGCAAGCAGCAATTCATTTATAGGCTATTTTATGCCCTCCTGTGCACAAATGTTGTGTTTCTACAATTGTTCTCACTTCTTTCTGTTGGTACCATGGTCATATGTGAATGTATTTAATGCTACTGGAGAAGGAAAGTGGCTTAAGGGGTTTTGAAATACAGAAACTGGACTGTAAAATGATGGTGGAATATGTTAATAACACTAAAAGAAAGTGCACCAGCACTGGTTCTGTATATTTTTTCAAGTGTTACTCTTCTGAACAGAGTTACAGGTCAGCTCATGTGAGGTACTTTGTGGTTTAATGTGAGTCGATGCTTCTTCATTGATGAGATTAATTTTTTATTTTGCTTCTTTCACTCTTTTTTTTTTGTGTGAGTGTGTGTTCTGAATGTCTTAATTTATTTTAGCCTTTCCCGACTGTGTCCTAGTAGCACATGTGCTACTGTAAAGCACAGCACTCTTGTCATACCCAATGAGAGCTCTGGGAAACAGCCAAGAGGCATCAAAGCAATCACAGGCTTAGTGTCTTAATAACATAAGTGAAACTTTGCACCTCCAAAATATTGCTGCAATTTCTCTTTAATACTGTAGTGCAAGATAAAGTTAATGTAGGATCTAAATTCAATGTTAATGAAGCCCAATATTATAATTGGCAAGGAAACAGATAACTTAGAAATAGGTAAGACTTTACTACCTGACATGCACCATTCTCATAAGCAGTGGCATCTTGCCCAGCCACTGGAATATTCTTAAATAATGGCTTGGAACCTCTTTGGTGAACAAAATCATGATTCTAATAAATCTAATGAAATAGTCACTTCCAAGGTATATTTGCATAAGAATATTGGTTTGATTTAGAGTGGGGTTTGACATAGGGAAGCCAGAAAGGGGTTTTTACTGTGAATCTATTTTGGGCCTTAATGGAGTAAATTATTCTTGCTGCAACCAGCTGAACAGTGGGGGCTGAATCTGATATCCACTGGTTCCTGGACAACTTTATTTTCCTCTATAATATCTTAGATTGTTAATTCCATCAGTCTCAGTGAAAGCTGGGCTTTGCAGCCATAGATGATTCTTTTTTATGAAAAATAATTCCCAAAGCTATTTGCATTGGAGAAACCAGTGGAGAACCTTGGGAAGGGTTTTGAATAAAGACAAAAGGCAAACTGTCCATATGAAATATGAGAATATGGAATTTATTTCCCCCCTAGATTTATTTTCTTACCATTAACGAGTATAAATGTACATTTAATGTCTTGAAAAGGAATGTAATCGACCTGCTGGAGGAACTGGGAGCAATGTTGGCTCGGTGCAGTTGCATCTGTCAGGCAGCAGGAATGCTTCCAGGGGAACCTGCTTTCCAGACAGAGCTGTTTCAAATGGAAGTTATCAGCATATAATGTCAGATCAAATTCATCACAGGCAGGAGAAAAATAAAACATTGTGATCCAGGTGAAATTCAACCCAGTCTTTGATGGTTTTCAGATCTCTCTGGTGCTGTAGAATGGCAACACTAAATATCTCCCCAAGGAATGAATACCGAGTGTTCCACTTCTGGTGGAAGTTCAGCTGCTCCTCCCAACTTCTCTTTCAATTGATAAGATCACATTTCCATGGTGTTCTCCCCCAGGGAGCTCCAAGTGCTTCAAAAAGCCACCACTGGGCACCACCATCTCAGTTTTGCCGTGAACAAGGCCATGCGTGGGTTGGGATTTTATCCAGTGGGACAGCACTAAGAGTTTTCCATCATGTCCTAATGTTCAGTGTGGCCACTCCTGCTCCCTCCAGAGCTGTCTGACAGAGGTCATTGTACAAATGAGCATAAGTTTTGTAGAACTGATACTCTGCTTTCTAATGAAGTCCCATTCATTGAAATCCACTCCACAACACAAATACCAGGCTTTAGGAACACTTGAGGCTGTACAGTCATGGTTGGGCTTATTTAACCAGTTGTAACATGGTTAATGGTTGGTCACCTACCCCTGATTAAGTTTTACATGAAGTGCAGAAACACCTAATGTTTTAAATATAAACAGTGTTTTTCTAAGTGGCTCACAGAAGATCTGCCTCTTCTTTTTTTTGGCTAATTTTGAGCTCTGAAGTTTAGGTTGCAGATACTACAAAGAAATAGGAAACTACAGCAAAATCATATCTGTGTATGGGGAAAAGGTGTTTTGGGGCATTTTTTGTTATGTGTGTTGCACAAAGCAGGGATTGGGTAAGTCAACAGCTCCTTGAGCTGAGGGTTTCCCAGAGCAGCAGCCACGGAGTGGGGCGGAGATTCTCGCTGCCCTCTTGGAGCTGTGTTAGAAGTGCTCACGAAGTAGAAGGTCCATCAAATGACTTACAACTGGGCTCCACATATACTGGAAATGATGGAAAATGACAGAATGTTGGCATTCCTGATCATAAATAATAACTAATCAGCATTAAGTGTTGGCTGGCCTGTGTGGAACAAGGCACCTCTGCGTGGAATAAGAAACATTTGGCCTGGTAAAGGTTATGAAGATATTCCTAAAGCTTAATGTGCAGCAGGAGAAGGGAGTGTAATTAAATTTTTGATGGGAATAGACCTTTCCATAGCGATTCAGGACACGCTGTACATGTTAGTGGTTACCAGGAGCTGTGTAAGGCACTTGTTTGGATGCAGAAAGTGGCTGAAGGCTTTAAAAGGGTCATGATTACACCAAGCAAGGCGATAACAAACGCAATCAGAAGCCCTGCTCCAAAGAGCTTGCAGTCTTGGTCCTGCTGGGAAGAGCATGAACCCCAATCCCTTGTGCAAAGGTGGTGGGAATTCCCAAGGTGAGGATGCTGCTGCAGGCTGGGACCTGGTGCTTGAGTCACAGCTGAGACAGGGTGTGAGCGACGGGTCCAGCTGCGGGCAGGGGGGTGCTGTGCTTTGCCTCTGCAAAGAGAAAGGGCCCGTTTCACTGTCAGCATGGTTTCCACATTGCTCCCAGCTTCTCCTTCCACCTCTCCCTATAAAATCTCCTGCTTGGG